>NC_043703.1:135420380-135483661 GCF_006229205.1 Suricata suricatta | reverse complement strand
TCCGGCGTCGGCCGTGGCACTTCCGGGTGATGCGCGAGTCCCCGCACGCCATCGGCTCCCTGCCGGGCGTCCTCCCGCCGGCGGGCGCTGCGGTGCGTCGGACCCGGCTTGCGGCGGCTTCCTCCCCCGGAGCGCCCTGCCCGCCGGTGTTTCCACGCAGGCCGCCCGTCTTGGGTGCGCGGCAAGCTGGCGGTGTCCTGTGCGGCCCGGCGGCTCCCTGCAGACCTGAGGATTGTCACCCGGAGACTCTGGGTCGCCTCTAGCCTTCGCCCGTGGGGCTGACCTTTCAGCCTCCCGCAAACTTTTTGTTGTATTGTGTTTTGTTTTGCTCCGACTCCGAGCCTCTATTTTACGCGAATGGAAGGCCGGATTTTCAGTGCCACAAAGATTTGCAAATAAGCCAAACGAGCTCTACATTTGAAAGAAGTTATAGGAAAAATAGTGAAAACCTAGATAGTAGTATTAGAATACATTTAGAAAGTATCAGGTTATCCAGATCTCTGTGAGGAATGTGATGGCCAAGTCAAGGTCTCAGAGACAATCCCTGGGAAACAAACCTCAGGCCTGTGTGTAACTCATGATGTTCCTTTGCCTTCTTGCAAAATTTTTCATACGTCCTTCAAGTACCAGAATTACATATTTTATGTACTTCCCCCTAAGAATCTGCTGATGAGTTAAACCAATAAATGTGCTGGATATTGCCGAGAACATTCTAAGTAACTTGATAAAGCATAATTTACATATCTAAATTAATTTTAATGTAAAATTTCTTTAGTGTTAACATTTGGATGATTTATTACTTCAGTAAGATTCTTGGTTCTTCTCTGCAAATATTTATGTATTGCCCATTACTTTTAGACGCCAATAATTTTTATTAAAATAGTGTCTATCACTTTCCACCGTTATTACTAGCACCTTACAAATCGAAACTTGTAGCAGGAATAATACTTAGCATTTGATTATCTAGTCCATAGATTTTTTTAAATTACTGTGTTTTATAATAAAGTGTAAGTGTATACTAATTTGATAATTAAACATAAAAGTTACATAAATAACATTACCTTTGAAATTATACTGCAGGCAAGCAAGTATTCTGATTTATTACGTGGGTAGTTACTGTTTTTAATGCGTGGCATTTTTCAAGTTGATGATTTAGAAACATGTTTATTTTATGCTGATAAAAAACTCAAACGGAACTTGCGCTCTCAGGCTCTCATTGTGGTTACTTAAAAGCAGTACCTGTTCCAAGGATTCTAGTTTTTCCCCCAGTTGATTTTAATAGTTCTGAAGTCATATATCCGCTCTGAATATCTCTGCCAAGTCAGCATTCTCCTTCATGTCCTTACTGCTGCTTTCAGAATCTTCTTCATGCCACAGTACCTCCAGGAATTATCAGAGTGACAGTTCTGTCCTGGTTGGATGGCCCTTGGGTAAACGACTTGACAACTGTATGCCTCAGTTCGCTTATCTGCAAAATAGAGGTAAAATAGGACCTGCCCCAAAGAGATAATTTGGAATTGGCATAATCCCTAAAGAAAAGGTCAAACAAAAATCAACGCTCTTTGCCACCTGCCTAAACCTGGTACGGTCTCTGGGCAGAGGTCACCTTCCTGGGTAGATTCTGACTTCCATTTATTTACTTATTAAATGAAAAAAATGTCAAACTAGG
Organism: Suricata suricatta; assembly: GCF_006229205.1. Lineage (NCBI taxonomy): Eukaryota > Metazoa > Chordata > Mammalia > Carnivora > Herpestidae > Suricata > Suricata suricatta. The sequence continues at coordinate 135,481,992 of NC_043703.1, read as the reverse complement.
CTACGTTTTTTTAAATGTAAAATCCAAACGAGCCAAGAAACGATCAGAATAGGAAGATTTCTTTTCACAGACTTCAGGATCGGCATAGGAGCGTTCTACATTAATCTTTTTGTTGACAAAATGCCAAGATGATCAAGCTTGATGCATGGTCATTAGATAGGCTGCAAATGGAAGCCATGGGCATGTGGTGCCTTTGCTTATATCTATTGCCTTTTTTGCAACAGTCTTTCAAACTAATTTAGTTTGGTGATATATTATTTTGTGGAAATAAAAGTGTCCACCTAATAATAATTACAACTTCAGCTGAAGTTACACATTGACCCGAATCTATTCCTGGCATGTCTCCTCGATGGGATAGGAGTGGGCAAGTGGTTAGATTTACAGTTCAGTTCTGCCAACGAGGCAAAAATGCGTTTTGCTTAAAAAAATTAATTGCAGGCAAACTATGCTGAGGTCAGGCAGGCCAGATTAAGCACACAGGCTTTCCACTGAAATCCTTGGCTTTAGGGGAAGGGATTCTTAATTCCCTTGGGTGTAATAGTCACCAATATCTGAAGTAATTTCTGGAAAATTATTAAAAGTTTTTTAACTTTTTATTTTTGTAAGAGACAGTGTGAGCAGGGGAGGGACAGCGGGGGGCAGAGAGGGGAGGACACAGAATCCAAAGAAGGCTTCAGGCTCTGAGCTGTAAGCACAGAGCCCAGTGCAGGCCTTGAACCCACAAAAGTGAGATCATGACCTGAGCCAAAGTCGGGATGCTGAACTGACTGAGCTGCCCAGGTGCCCCATGGAAAATTATTATTTTAAAATCATTAGTCCATCTCTTTTACACTTAGACCTGTAATGAAATAGAGCATCCAGATAGGATACTCCCTGTGTTCAGTGTGTGTTATCTAATATATTACTTAGGAATCTAAAGAGACATTCTTTTAGGCAGGCTTCTTGGAAATACGATTCTTATTCACTCTCCTATAGGGCGTCACTTGAAACACCACATTTAGAGTATAAGAAACAATGTCTTGCTTAAGAGTGTGGGATCATGGGATATAGACCATAGGAATTCCTATGTTTCCAGTGCACCTGCCCCCATTTTCACTCTCGGCTGTTTATTTTGTTTCCTATTTCACTTAGAACAATGAAGCAACCACAGAGGACTTTCATAAGCTCCCACTGTCACATCTACCCACCTTCCTGAATCTGTTCACATAATCTGCCTTTTCTTTCATTACTATGAATGAACAGTTTGTGTTTCCATCCAAGGTCAACGTCTGGACTTCTGCACTGCAGACCATCCATCCTCGCCTTCTCAAGTTCACTGCTGCTGTGATTCTCTGATCTTTCTTCTGCTTCATTAGTTTATCTTCCTTTTCTTAAAAAAAATTGGATTTTGTCCATTCCCAAACAGAAATACTGTTATTTCTCCATCTTTTTTGGCACCATTTTCCCCATAGAGTCATGACATAATTTCTTTTCTCTTTACTGGCTTTCTGTTTACCCATATGTTTTTTCCCCCTTTGCATGACTTCTTTTGGATTAACTGGATATCTTTAGTATTAGATTTTTATCTCCACTCTGGCTTACTATTTATACCTTTGTGGAGGGTTGTTGTTGTTGTTTGCTGTTATTGTTTGTTTAGCGTTTGCCCTTGGATTTACAAATGTACATCTTTTAACTTATTATTATGATACTGCGTTATAATCCAAGACTCTTGGAACAATATATCCTGTTTGTTTGTCCCTTCCCATGCTTTGGGCTATTATTGTCCTAATTTTTTACTTCTATGTAAACTATTACTATAGTTTACTATCATTTTTGCTATAATAAGCAAATATTTTATAAAGAAATCTTTTTTTTACTTTACTTTTAGTATTTTTATTTCTTTTTGAGAGAGAGAGAGAGAGAGAGCAAGCGTGGGAACACATGGGGGAGGGGCAGAGAGAGAAGGAAGCAGAGGATCCTTGGCAGTCTCTGCACTGACAGCAGAGAACCCAATGCAGGGCTTGAACCCACGAACATTTAACCAACTGAGCCACCCTATAAAGGAACCTTAAAATGAGAAAAATGACTTTTATATTTACTCACGTATTTGCCACTGCTGGTGTAATTCATCTCTTGTGTAGATCTGAGTTTCTGTTATCATTTTCCTTCTGCCTGAAGAGCCTCTGTTAGCTCTTTCATGTAGTGTTTGTTTCATGGCAGTGGATTCTCTCAATGTTTGCCTAAAAAAAATCTTTGTTTTACCCTCATTTTTGGAAAATGTTTCACTGGGTATGAAAATGTAAGTTGACCATTTCTTTCAGCACTTTAAAGATGTCACTTCGGGTTTTTTTGCTTTAATAGTTTCTGAGGCTATGTGTCTCTTTCTGTACACAATATGTCATTTTTTCCCACTGACTACTTTGTTTTTTTTTAATGTTTATTTATGTTTGAGAGAAAGCGAAACAGAGCAAAGTGAGGGAGGGGCAGAGAAAGAGGGAGCCACAGAATCTGAAGCAGGCTCCAGGCTCTGAGCAGACTGAGCTACCCAGGTGCCCCTCCCACTGACTACTTTTAAGATTTCTCCTTTATCACTGGTTTTCAGTGTTTTAATAACATTGTGCCTTAGTTTGCTTTTACTTACTTAAGTCTGCTTGGATTATGTTGACCTTTAGATTATGTGGATCTCTGGGTGTATAGATTTTGTTTAATTTAGAAAATTTTTGGCCATTTTTCCTTCAAATATTTTTTATGCCCCATTATCCTCCCTGTAACTTTAACTATGTATGTTTCAGTCTGTTTGATATGACCAATAGGCTGTGCTTGTTTTTTGTTTGTTTGTTTGCTTCTTATTTTAGGCATATATATATATATATATGTCTCATTTTATATATATGTATGTGTGTGTATATGTGTACATATATGTGTGTGTATATGTGTGTGTGTGTGTGTGTGTGTATATGTCTATGTGCTTCATTTTGTATGGTGGTGTAGTCCATTTGGGCTGCTATAACAAAATATCATTGGCTGGGTGGGTTATAAGCAACAGAAATTTATTTCTCACAAGTCTAGTGCTTAAAAGCCCAAGATTAAGGTACAGGAAGGTTCACGGACCTGTGACAGCCCACTGGTTCCTAGAGGACACCTTCTCCTTATGACGTTACATGTTGGAAGGATGAAGGGAGATTTCTGGGTTCTCTTTCATGAGGGCCCTAATCCCATTTATGAAGGCCCTGCCTCCTGAAGTCCCCACCTCCCAATAATACTAGTACCATGGGGATTAATATTTTAACATATTGGCAGAAGACATAAACATTTAGTCTGTAGTAGATGGTTCCTATTGCTTTGTCTTCAGGTTTGCTGACTTTTTTCCAACAATGTTTTTTCTTCTATTAGTCTCATTCAAAACAATTTTATTTAAGATATTTTGTTTGTTATCTCTAGAAGTTCTATTTGGTTCTACTTAATACCTTCTATTTCTCTCCTTATCATGTTTATATTTTCCTTTAAAATATTTTTAAAATTTAAATAGTGAATATAGTTGTGATGGTTGTTTTAACATCCTGTCTGCTGCTAATTGTATCATCTCTGTCATTTTCCTGCTCTTTTATGTATCTAGTAATTTTTGATTAGAGGATCAACATTGTGATTTTATATTGTTGAGGTCTGAACTTTTGCTATTCCTTTAAAGGCCACTGGAGTTTTTTGAAGGCAGCTAAATTATTTGTGAATTAGTCTGATCCTTTGGAGATTCATTTTTAATCTATTTTAGAGCAAGTCAAAATAGACATAACTATAAGGTTAATTTCACCTCATTTTCAAGGCATTACCCTTGTGAGGTAATGAAAACTGAAAGCCTCAAGTATTTGATAAACACTCTCCACTCAAGGTGGGAACTTGGGTAAACTCTAGAAATAGTTCAGTTTATAGCTTCCTGGTAATGATTCTATTTCTGGAAATTGTTCTTTTGCCTGGTCTGATGGGGTTTCCCTCCATGCATATGCAGACTGGTATTCATTTAAAGATTTGAGGAGACCCCTATGCATATTTCTAGCGCTCTTTGTCTACATACCCCTCTTCATCTTTAGCACTGTGTGACACAAATTCTAGGTGCTTCGATTTCTCTGAACTCTGATCTCTGTTCAGCTCAGTCGACTACCAGGCCTTGTTTGGATTTCCCCTTTCTGTGCCATAGTCCAGAAGTTGCCTCCAGTCAATAACCTGGGGGGATCATAGGACTTAACCTAGTTTGTTTCCTCTTTCTTGGAAATCAAAGGCACCAGTGCTGTACTAATCTCCTTGAAAAAGTGTCAAGAAAAACAAACCAAAAATTTTGTGAATTTAAATTCCTGTAATAGGCAGTTTACCATTATTTGTAACATTTTCCCCAAGTTGCTAACAAAATTTAATGTAGAGGTTTACCTGTGTACAAAATAGTGGAAATTGATGGGAAAATAATTTTGAGAACTTCAAAGTCTATAAAAAAAAGCCTCAGTATAGTTTACTCTGATCACAGTAGTGTATCATAATACTAATATGTTTACTGCCATTTTAAAGTCTGGGAAGAAAAGGGAGCTTTATTTGTTTTCCTTTAATGGTCTTCTGATTTTAAAAACAAAGATATGCAAGAAAACTAATGAAGATGGGATATACCAAAATAAGATTATGGTGCATTTAGTCAAAGTAGCTGAGTTTATATGGAATTAGGCAGCTAAGGCTTGAGCCTTAAATGCAAACAGTGAACGAAAATTCAGATGGAGAAAAGACTCAGAGAAATGACATTTTTGTTACTTTAAAAAATAGGAAAATGTGAAAGAAAATAACAACATTAAGACCTCAGACAGAAATAGAAATGTAAGGAGCAGAGGAATTCTGGGTAAAAAGAAGAAAAGAGATGAAGCCTTTTTGCTCTCCATGTTGAATAAAACAGAGATGAGATGGGTTACCAACTTGCCAGAGCTCTCTATTTATCTTCTGAATCCTTGGGTCTTTAAAAACATTGTTTAGGGGCACCTGGATGGCTCAGTCAATTAGGCCTCTGACTTCCCCTCAGGTCATGATCTCACATTCATGTGTTCGAGCCCCGTGTTGGGCTCTGTGCTGATAAGCTCGGAGCCTGGAGCCTGCTTCTGATTCTGTGTTTCCCTCTCTCTCTGCCCCTCCCCCACTCATGCTCTGTCTGTCTCTGTATCAAAATAAATAAAACATTTAATAAAAAAAAAAAACACGTTGTTTATTGCCCTAAGTATACATGTGAACTGGGTGCTAAGAAAAAGCTCCTTGAACTTCCTTAAAGATAAGACCCAGAAATCAACATACTAATTATTTACAAATAAGGGATTCAAACACAGTTAAGCATAGTCTTTAAAAATCATACTCTTTAAAAATATATGATAATAGTTAAGTTTCAAATCAGTCATGTAGAATACAAATTCTGAATTAACGTTGCTACTTTACACTGGACTTCAGTGATATCCTTAAAGTAAATATTTCTATTGGGCCCCTACATTTTAGAGGTAAATATATTATACTTATAATATATTTCAGTTCATGATTTATTGTACGTGTGTGTGTTGTTTATGATATAGACTTGGGTTTTGTTGATTGAGAAAGCCGTAACATTTTTGTCTTGGGCAAAGACAGAAACAACATTCATGTACATTTATGCTTTCAATTTTAGAAATAAAACCCAAGAAATGCCTCATTCCACAAATAAAGAACTGATACTCGGCATCATGGTGGGAACTACTGGAATCAGCTTGCTTCTCTTGTGGTACCACAAGGTTCGTAAATCAAGGACAGCACTGAATTTCCCTAAATTCCTTTCTCTGCGTAATAAGTTTGATTCGATGACTTTTCAAGATGAAATGTATAATGGCCACGGAACAGTAGCAATCGTTCAAGGAAGGCAGCTTCAGATATTGGAGAAGTTAAATGAATTACTGACAAATATGGAAGAACTCAAAGAGGAAATCAGAGTCCTTAAAGAAACCATTCCAAAGCTGGAGGAATATATACAAGGTGAACTTGGAGGGAAAATAACTGTTCATAAAATAAGTCCTCAGCACAGAGCTAGAAAAAGAAGACTCACCACAGTTCAAAGTTCCGCAACAAGTAATAGTTCAGAGGAAGCAGAAAGTGAAGGAGGGTAAGTTTCTTGATGATGTTTCCCATGTTGAATTGATTATTTATTTCATTATTGCTATTATTTAGGTACGTTTATTATGTATGTCCAGTTATATATTCTGCTATTAATACAATATAAAAAGGAAAGATTATTTTGGCTTATATCATACTTAAAACTATATTCAATAGTATTTAAGATAGTTTAGACTGCATTGACAAAAGCAATATAAGTACCTTACTCATATGAGGTGACTTCATGTGAGCAATGAAACAGTAATTACTTGCCAAAATGTGTAACCTGTTTTATATATGGCCATGGTATGACCCCTTATACAAGAACTTTCTGTGGATGGAAATGGTCTAAATCGATGCTGCCAATATGGTAGCCACTAGCCATATATGTTGGTTTCACACCTGTAATGTAGCTAGTGCAACGGAGAAACTGAATTTTAATTGTTTAATTGTAATCAATTTAAATTTAAATAGCCACAGGACTAGTGCCTCACTGAATTGAGCAGTGCAGACCTAAAACGATTTGGAAGTGTACAAGTGATTCAGTTTCATCCTCCCTGTCCTCAGTGTCAGCCTTTGAATTCTAAAACCAAGAACATAAATAATATTCTTTAGAAGGAAAGCAAATGATTTATGAGTAAAATAATGGTGCCCAACCAGTGTTCTGAGGGAGTAAAACAGGCAAGTAAATAAATAATCACTAGAAGTTCTTTAGGGCAGGGACCCTCTGATTATTTGCCATGTTCTTAACGCCTTATTCTTGTACCTAGCACAGAGTGGATGTCAGTAAATATTTCTTGAATGAGCGAGTGTTTTGCTAAATCACCATGGAATTGGGAGAAGGGATCTGGAGATAAGAGACAACATGTAGGGATAAAAGTGTGATTGCACAGATAAAGAAATATAAATGGTTGATCAGGTCTTTGACATCATGCCAGGACTGGAATTACTTGGAGTAATATATATATACTGGAGACATAACTATATGAAAAATCTTTTTTTTTATATATAAACTGGAGACATAACTATATGAAAAATCTTTCAGGTAGTGAAGAGCCACAAATGATAGATCTAGGAACAAGAAGGCCTTAAACATTTGTGTTCCTTAACAACAACAAGTTGTGGACTGATTTTAAAAGTTGGCAATGGAGGGATGCCTGGGTGGCTCAGTTGGTTAAATGGCCATCTTCAGCTTAGCTCATGATCTCATAGTTCATGGGTTCGAGCCCTGCGTTGGGCTCTTTGCTGACATCTCAGAGCATGAGGCCTGCTTCAGATTCTGTGTGTGTGTCTCTCTCTGCCCCTCCTCAGCTCACACTCTGTCTCTGTATCTCTCAAAAATAAAATAAAAAATGTTAAAAAAAGTTTTTAATTGGCAATGGAATGTTTAAAAGGAACTGAAAATAGTTCTAAATAATCCAGAACTGTAACTCCCAAAAGACATTGGTTAATTGTTCAGGGTATAGAGAATAGTAGCTTAGTATTCTTTTTTTTTCTTTTATAGTTTATTGTCAAGTTGGTTTCCATGTAACACCTAGTGCTCATCCCCACAAGTGCCCTCCTCCATGCCCATCAACCCCCGTCCTCTCTACCCCACCCCCGACCCCCATCGGCCCTCAGTTTGTTCTCAGTATTCAAAAGCCTCTCATGGTTTGCCCCCTTCCCTCTCCCCAACTATTTTTCCCCTTCCCCTCCCCCATGGTCCTCTGTTAAGTTTCTCCTGTTCCACTTATGAATAAGTGAAAACGTATGGTGCCTGTCCTTCTCTGTCTGACTTATTTCACTTAGCCTCACACTCTTGAGTTCCATCCACATTGAGTAGCTTAGTTTTCTAATGAAGACATAAAATCCCAGTACAACATTGGACATCACTGGGAGTTTTTGAGGACCAGCAATGGTTGTTATGCCTTTATGTAAATCTGTAGCACTTCCTCACGAGGAATCCCATTTGCAACTTTGGCGATCACATCTCAGAAAGGATGTAACGGAACTATGGACCAGCCAGAGAAGATTGGCTAGACTGCGAGGAGGGATGGCAGCCCTGGTGAAAGAGTGGAGACCCAAAGGATGAGTGGCCCTTCACTGGTTAAGTTGAACACAGTCTTGTTCAAGACATTCCAAAATTCTAGAAAGAGAAGCAACCTTTCCTAAAGTTTGAGATAAGTTTAGAACGAATGAAAAGAAGGTAATTATAGGATTCAATTAATTTCAAGTAACAGGATAGGCATAAATCGTTTCTGTGAGTTTAAGAGGATTTGTGAAATTTGTGAATAACAGTCACAGACAGACAGCTTATTAGAAAAACTTTAAGACTGATGTCAAGATTGATGTTGGATGCCTTTTTTTGCAACAGAATACTAATACAGAGGTAAGGACTAGAGTACAGTGAATGGCTCTTAGTAAAGTAGAAGAAAACATTCCTATTTAGCTTCAATAAAACAACCAAACACTTAATTTGGAATTTTTTTTTTTGAGAGAAAGGAATAAGATACAGAAAGATTTAACACCTCTTTCTAAATAAAAACCTAGAGACAAACTTTTTAAATAAATAAAGTACTTTTTAAAAAACACAATCTTTATGGGGTACCTGGGTGGCTCAGTTGGTGGAGCATCTGACTTCGGCTCAGGTCATGATCTCACAGTTCGTGAGTTCGGGCCTCGCATCGGGCTCTGTGCTAACATCTCAGAGCCTGGATCCTGATTCATGTTCTGGGTCTCCCTCTTTCTCTGCCTTCTTCCCTAATTGTTCTGTCTGTCTCTCTCTCAAAAATAACAAACATTAAAAAAATTTTTTAACTAAAATAAAAAGTCTTTATAAAATATAGTTGTGTAAATTTTAGATCGCCTGTCCTTCTTACCCTCCCACGAGACAGAAATGACTGGTCATAGTAAGATTCCGTCCTAGCCCCATCACCCCATTTAAGTTGGATGTGCCCTTGACAGATACATGTTCTGCATGTATCTTTTGCCAAGGGTTCCTGGAGATTTTGACTTCTTTTCATAAAAGAGATGCCTATCACAATTTGCTAACACCATTTTACACAAGGAAAGGAAAAAACTTAATTATATCCTCAGGTGGCTCAAACACTCCAGTGGGTAGATCAGTAGAACACGTTTTCTGCAAATACTGTTAGTATCTTCTGCATGCTGTCTTTATTTCACAGTATCATCACGGACTTAGGGATGTATGCCTTTTTTGGATTTGGCTAATTTCATGTTGTTCGTTGTGGAGCTGATGATGCCTGAGACTCAAATTCTCATAACACGGCCGTCAGAGGGCCTGTCAGCATTCTTCCTTTTCCTCCTCAGCACCAGCGTGAACATATTGGAAAGCATCTGTGCTTCTTGGTAATATTATGTCTCAGCTGATTTTGTGTTTGTCCCTGCTCCAAGACTTGGAGTCAGCACTGCCTTGGCAGCTTCGGTTCCTTTCAATGACAAGGAGTATGAGACAGCAGCATCTGGGTGGACAGACAATGCACTGTTTGTAGGTAGGATGGTACCGGAACGTGTTTGGGCCCATTAGGGTCAGGGTGAAGAAAAGGGGTTTTCAATATTTTAAGGCCACAAGTTCATATTGGTGTTTTCACCATAAACTGAAGTTCCTGCCTTAGTTCTGAAAACTTTTTAGCTCATTTTCTTTCTCGGGCTGCTCCCTGTTCTTTTCTCTATCTGCCTTTATCTGTATGGCCTGTTGAGCCATGAGTTTAAAAAGCCTTTTATTTATTTTTAATGTTTATTCATGTTTTGAGAGACAGAGTATGAGGAGGGGAGGGGCAGAGAGAGGGAGACACAGAATCTGAAGCAGGCTCCAGGCTCTGAGCTTTCAGCACAGAGCCCGACGCGGGGCTCAAACTCATGGACCACAAGATCATGACCTGAGCTGAAGTCGGACACTTAATTGACTGAGCCAGCCAGGTGTTCCTATTTAAATCATGATGTTATGTAAAGCTTTAGAAAGCTCTCTTACACCAGTTTCATCTTATTCCAATTTGGATTAAAGTAATATCCCATAATAAACTCATAGTTCCTCATTTTAAGGAGGCTTTACGAAGAAAACATGAGACAAAATGAGACAATTCTATTAGGTAAATCAAGGTTGTATAGTGACCCTATGGGCCTTCTTTCTTTTTTTCTGGACTTAGGCATTTTTCCATGTAGTGTTAAGTTCATGTGATAGCTTCAACAGACATAATTATGATTATTTGGAAAGAAAAGCCCCACAAACCAACCCCCAAAGGAACACAGAGCCATAATATAAGCTGTAACACCTAGTACCTCAGATATTACTCCACAAATATAGGGCCTGGGGATGCCAGCAAGACCACAGACAGAAATAGGCTTTTGAGATTTTCCTGAAAACTCCTTACGTTTTCATTTCATGAGCCAAACTATAATCTTTGCTTTTTGTTCATTTACATGTTTTATTCTTAACCATGGTTTACTTCTGCCAAGTCTGTTTTAATGTTGGACTCCCCTTTCTCAAGGCCTGGGGAGAAAGACAAATTCAGATATTCATGACGGGGTGCTTCTGTATTCTTTCAGGTTGTAGAGGTACACATTGGCACACAAAGATTGGTTTTTGTTTCTGATTTTGGAAAGTAAAAACGCTACACGTAATCGCAATCCTTTTTACAGTCCTCTGTCTCAGAGGTAACTATTGTCATGAAGTTCCTGCAGATTCTTCCTTTGAAAGTCTCCATGTTTCCCATAGGTGTGCATGTTTACATAAAAAAAATGAATGAATGGTGTTTGGTTCTTAAAATTTACATAAATGGTAGGGTATAAAGCATTTTGCCACTTGCTTTTGTATCAAATGTTTTTATTCGAGATTTTTCCAGGCTGATGTATGTAAATTTATCTCATTCTTTTCGGTTGCCATGTTGCATTTCGTTGTATGTATATGCCTTAATTTCTCAACCCGAGATAGATGTTTATTTAGGTCAGCTTTTTTGTTGTTGTTCTTTTAACTAATGCTTTATTTGAACACCTTCATATTCCCTTAGGTACATGTGGAATAATGTGAAAGTATATACTTAGAATTGGATGCTGAGATGTAGACCAAACATATTATTCTGTATAACTAAACTATTCTTTAGAGTCTGCCAGTGTGTGAGAACTCTTATTTTCCCATACAAATTCTTAGAGACTTCTTAATTTTAGGCAACCAGATGGTTGTAGTAACTAATCATTATTTCAGTTTGCATTTCCTTGAACACTAATAAAATTGAGCATCTTTTCATAGTTTATTTGTATTCTGGTCTTCTCATCTGTGAATTTCTTTTAAAAATGAAGGGCGCCTGAGTGGCTCAGTTAGTTAAGCATCCGACTCTCGATTTAGCTCAGGTCAAGATCTCACAGTTCGTGAGTTCGAGACCTGCATTCAGCTCTGTGCTGACAACGCAGAGCCTGCTTGGGATTCTCTCTCTCCCTGTCTCTCTCATGCTCCCCTGCTTGCATTCTCTCTCTTTCTCTCTCAAAATAAATAAACTTTATAAAAAATAAAAATGAAATGAAACAATAAAGGTAAAACTAACAGTTGGTCTTCCTTTATTCATTCAATGAGAGTGTCCAGTCTGTGCTAAGCACTGTGTTGGGTCTCAGATCCATGAAGAAATAAAACAAAGCCTCACAAGTCAAACAAATTAAAAAAAAAAAAGTAAGAGAATGTTAAAGAGATGCTGTGTTCTAGTCTTGGCCCCAGAGCCCCAAAGGCCAACAACAACAGTAAGAGCCAACAAGTCTTCCCTTACATTGTAGAGCCAGTTGTTGGACCCTCCTGGGCGGGACTTGGGGGGATGGAAGTCACTGCCAGCACGCGCGTTCACCCACCTGAAGCCTGTGAAGGGGAGGAGCAGAAGGGCTGAGGGAGGCATTTCTTCGGGGAAGGTTGTCCCTGTTCCAGGCACCCCACCGGAATGTGCACGATGCTGATGCTCGAGGAACGGATGACATCACACAGGCAGCATGTGTCACCTGGGAAGAGTGAAGGGGTGGTGTACAGAGCCTTTTGGGACCAGTAACGACTGGACGGGCAGAAGAGGGTGAGCCTGCCAAAGAGAGACTGAAGACCGATCCAGGAAGTGGGAGCAGACCTTTGGTGTTCCATCTAGAAAGGCATTGCCAGACCAAAATTTATCTAGGTTTTTCTCCTTCTGTGTTATCTTCCAGGAGTTTGACAGTTTTGCATTTTATATTGAGGTCTGTGTTCCAGCTTGAGCTAATTTTTGCGAAGGGTGTCAGGTCTGCGTGACCACTCTTATCTAGGCCAGATCTCAGGATGGTGGCGAGAAACCCTGAGGACTGAGGCCAGGTTTCCCTCCAGGACCGACAGCACCTTTAGCAGATGTGCCTACTGCTTGTGGTAAAAGTAGTCCCTAAACTGAGTGGTCTTTTCTTTGTAGCACAGATCAGAGTGAATGCAAGAGTCTCTGGGCCGTCTGCGTTGCCCTCGCGGGACCTGGGGTCTGGGAGAACCAGCGCACATACGCTGGTGATCATACTGCTTGATTAGACATCAGAAGGTCGTGTCTCTCTGACCCAAGAACTACGTGTGAAGCATTAGTGGTGATTAATGCATTAGCTTCTATGGGAATAAAATCAAATTATCAAACTGACAATTACGAGATGAAAATTAGGGAGGGATAGGCCTTTGAAAAGTAATTTGTTCAAAGGTTTCCCAAAGAAGATTGTTAGGAAAGGATCAGAAATAGGAGGTAGTAATAGGGTATTCAGGATACTGAGAAGTAACGAAGTTTATTTTTAAGGCTGTGTTTCATGTCAGCACTGGCTTTGCACGCACACCTATTATCTGGGCAGTGCTCCGAGTTGGTTTGGGAAAGGAAAGGACAGTAGTTCTTTTTCTGAAAACCCTTTTTCTGAAATGATTATAAGTTGTTTAAAGGGGTTAGAAACAGTCGCACACAGACCTCCATAATCAGGGCATGTGGCCCACACAATCCGATGGCACGCTCTGCTGCCAACGTAGATACAGCTTGTTTCATTTTGGGGACAATGATGTTTGCTGTTTATGTTTTTATTTTCCTTCCTAATATATCTTTGGACCAGAGTCTGTAATGGTCACTTTTCCATGTCACCAGAAGGTATAAAAGCCTACGGAGTGTTCCTGTGAAAGAAGAATGGATTAGTAGGCCCAGGATGCGCAGGGCAGCAAGTGAGAGAGACTGGCCGGGCAAAGGATTGTGCAGATATTAAATGCGTTACTGCCTTCGTCCTTCATCCTGTTTTCTCGTCCTTGATTTGTTAGCTGACTCCTTGAACACGATGGAGTTAGAGAATGCATCCCCCAGTCACGTGAATCGCAGCTTTCCAGAAAGGCGAGCCACAGAACAAGTTCATCCTAACCGGATGTCAGATTCTAGAGTCTGCTGTCATCACATTCTGTGTTATTGCCATGTTAATTCCACACGTAGCTTGAGCATTCAGTCTTCTGTTCCATCTACACAGGGCGTTTAATAGCTTAAGGATGATGGCTTAGAAAGGAAGGGAGAGATTTACTTTGGATTAAATTCGATATGGGAAAATGCTTAAGGTAAGCCTTTAAAAAGAAAAAAAAACCCCACTGTTCCATATGTTTCATGCACTAAAGAACATCGAAGCATTTGTAAACCAAGCTTTAATGCTTCCGTTAGTTTCCCATAATAACTAAATCTCTGGAATGTCTGGATATTTATCTGTAGTATTCTCTCTAGAGAGGTCCCACTTCATCCATGGCGGTTAATATTTTAAAATGTATTAGTCAATAGAGCATAAATTTATTCTACTTCACTCTTTTAAATATAGTAGTTCAAGAGCCTCAAACAGATAGTATGATTTAAAACAGGAAGTCCCGCCCTTTCCTTCAGGGGAGACTTTTGTTCTTGTGCCCTCTCGTGTGTTTCCCCTGATCTTTCCTTCTGCCTGTTTCCCTGACTCTTTCAGTGCATCTTCCCCAAATTTAGGAGGTTGGGCAGGTATTGTGTAGGTAGAGATAATCTTTTAGACGGGGACATTCTGTGGGGGTACATCTGTGTGACCATCAATTCAGCCGCCATTATTTTTTCATCCCCCGTTGTTTCCATATTGATAAAGTGGATGTTATTCTTCAGGAGGCTTGGCAGGTTTCTACCTCTGCTCCCTATTTTTTTCCTCATTTGACACTTTTCTCACTCTAGCCACTGCAAAGACGATCAGAGCCTCCTACCAAATCATCCTGTGGATCAAGTCAGACCTCCTACACCTTGGAGCCTCTTCTGTTACTCACTGAACTATATCTCTTGGTCCTGAAAGAGCTCATCTATCTGCAGTATCTAAAGTCAGTTCACGACGAGGAAGTAAAAATTTATCTTCTTCATCAAGTGCATCTATCCATTCACCTTTCTCTGGAAGAAAACCTTTATTTGTGAAATTTCAGAAAAGTGGTATTTTCCCCAACCGACAACAAAGTAGAGCCAATTTTGATTCTCAAGAAAAAGGCAGCTTCAGTGATTTAAAATATTCCTCAACCCATTTTGTCCTTAGATCCCAAAGATTCTACTGTACCCCTAGACTTAGTATAATTTCCTGTTATGAGAGCACTAGTTTTTTTGATCTTCAATCAAGACATTATAAAACCTTTAATCCAGATGAAATGGAAACAGTTTCTAAAAGCTCAAGTACGGCTGGTGCTGAAAAATATATAAGCCCTTCTTCTCCCAAATATAACATTGGGCGTCTCATGAATTTTGAAACAAGAGCTAACTCTTCAGCACATCAGAACACTGTTGTTGGAAGCATCTACCAACATAGCACAGCCACATCACTTTCTCTTCCAACTCTTATTTCCTATTCCTGTCAGCAAAGCAAGATTGCTGCTGATACTGAAGAAAGAGGCCAATCAAGGAAAGTTGCCCTTCATCCTGGTTCTCAAAGTCACCATACCGATCATTTTCCACCTCGTATGCAACAGCATCCCTCTCCAAGAGTAACTACCCCTGTTTTTCTGTAATGTTGGATATCCTTCACTTTATAAAAATGCTACTAGCTTTATCCCACCTCAGAATGACATTGCTTCAGATTCCTTGGAAGATGAAAACATTGCTCTTTCATCTCAAGATGAAGGCACCTCTTCATCTATTACAGTCCCTAAAATAAGGTGGCCTCAGACTCTGCCTTTTCTTCCAAGGGTAGCTCAAAGCAGAAATTTTTCCAGCAGGCACGCTCCAAAGTCCATAGTATTCACTGCTCAGTTCTCACAGAAATCTTCTGTCTTCCTCAGTTTCACTGCATTTTTGAAAAAAAGACCTTCACGTTGCAGTCTAAATTTAACTGTAATTGCTGTATTTTTTTTGATAGTTTATTGACATTATTGGAGTTTGGAAGTCAAAGATTATTAAGCTGTTTCAGGCTTTTAACAAATTGCTTACAGATTGACCACTCTCAAATTTCTGGGTGACGATTGTAATATTTCTGTGATCTGAAAATAACATCAAGCATTGATATATAGGTCTTCTGAATATATAACATTCTTTGAGAGTTAAAAAAAATTTTAATGTTTATTTTAGAGAGACAGACAGAGTACGAATGGGGGAGGGGCAGAGAGAGAGACAGAGTCTGAAGCAGGCTCCAGGCTCTGAGCTGTTGGCAGAGAGCCCATTGCAGGGCTCAAACCCGCGAACTGTGAGATCATGACCTGAGCTGAAGTTGGACGCTCAACCGACTGAGCCACCCAGGCACCCCAACGTTTATCTTTTTGAAAATGTTTTAATTTTATGAAATAAAACATACATGTAGAAAAACATACAAATATCAAGTATACAGATAAATGGATTTTCAAACTGAATAAATGGTAAAGTCAGCACCTAAATTTAGGGACAGAATATAATCAGTACCTCAGCTACTCCCAACACTCCCTCATCCAGTCACTCCCTGGCACCAACAGGATAACCCATTTTGGTTTCTAAATGTAGACATCAGTTAAAATTGTTTCTACTTTATGTAAATGAGGTAATACACTGCGTACTTACTTGTGTCTAGCTTTTCTCAGTTGACGTTCTCTTGTGATCATCATGCATTTTGTTGTGTGTCGTTGTAGGCGATTTATTCTCATGACAAAATACCTTCCATTGTGTTAATATACTACGATGTGTAAGCTTTCTGTTCCTAATAGACATTTGGTACTTTCTACTTATGGACTATTATGAACGGATAAATATGTGCACACATTTCTTTTGGGTATATACGTAGGAGTGAAATTGCTAGATCCACAGAATATGCATATGACAGCTTTAGGATATATTGCCAAACATATTTCCAAAGCGGTTGTACTAATTTGTACTCCCATCAGCCATGTATGAGAGCTCCATCTGCTCCACATCCCCAGCGACCTGGGCATTTTTTGTCTTTTCCATCTTCGCCGTTCCCGTAAGCATGTAGTTGGAACTGTTTCAATTATTTTTAAATATTGGGATTTCCCCCCCTACTTCTTAGTGGTGATTTCTAATTGAGTTGCATTGTGAAAAGGGAAGATGGTCTTCACAAGAGATTATTATCAGTTGTGGCTTGCTTCATAGCCCAGTGTCCATGGCTGTTTTCATAGATTTTCCATATGTACAGGAAGAGACATTGTTTTCCAGGGGTTCAATATCAAGTTCTATATATATTGATTGGATCTAAGCTTGTTCGTTTGGTGTTTAAATTGTATCCTTACGTTCTTTCATACTTTATCAATTACTTAGAATCTTATGTTAAAAATCTCCCATTCTGATAGTGGATTCAATTTCTCCTTATTGTTAATTTGTGTTTTCTATATATCTGAGACTCATGTTTGTAGATGCCTGGAGTCTAAAATTGCTCTTTCTTTGTCACAAATTGAACCGTTTTTAGTGCTTTGTGTACCTCTTTAAATTTAAAGCTTTTTGCTCTAAAGAATATTATGCCCAATATTCAACTAATTACTTCCTTTTGGTTATTTTCTTATTATATCTCAGGTGCATAGAATTGTATTTAAAACTACTTTTAACTCTTACAAGCTCTCATGACTGGTCCACGCTTGTGCTGCTTTTATTCACTTAGTTATTATAAATAATGTGAAAGCATCCATGAAACTACCTCCTAAAACAAAAGATAGGACGGAGACAGTAATCCTCATCAAACATTTGGCTCCTCTGCCTCCCCTCGCCTGAGGAGAACTGTTATCGTGGATCTATAATCTATATTGTTCATTCCTTCCTTTTTCATATATCATTTTATTGCACCTGTGTGTATATTCCTTAAAACACATTTCATTTTGATTGTTTCTATGGAAAGGGGATTGTGTTGTATATAATTTTAAGAGCTTATTTTTCCTCTTAATTTAAGTTTGTTAAGATTCCTTCATATTGGGGCACCTGGTGGCTTAGTTAGTTAAGTGTCTGACTCTCGATTTCGGCTCAGGTCATGATCTCACAGTTTGCAAGATCGATCCCTGCATTGGGCTCTGAGTTGATAGCACAGAGTCTGCTTGGGATTTTCTGTCTCCCTCTCTCTCTGCTCCTCACTGCGTGTGCATGCGCACACTCTTTCTCTCTCTCTCTCTTTCAAAATAAATAAATAAACATTAAAAAAAGATTCTTTCATATTTTGCACATCACCATGTTTCTTGCATTTTGGCTGTTGTGTGATATTCATCCACTCTTTGATGGGCATTTAGGCTGTTTCCTGGTGTTTGCTATTTGAAAGTACTGCTGTCTTAATTATACATATCTATTATACATATTTTTTATACATATACTATATATAACATATACATATTATACGTGCATATACATATTATACATGTCTATGCATACATATATGCACTTATGCAAGAGACCTGGGTTACTGGGTCCTAGAGTATATGAAAGCCCGGTATTAAAAGATAATTCCAAAGTGTTTTCCCAAGGTTTCACCAAGTTACATTCGCATCAGATCCTGTGGATTGACTTCCTCCCCAGCATTTGATATTGTCAGATTTTTTTCCTTTTATCAATGAAATGGGTATAAAGCAATATCTCTTTGTGGTCTTCATTTGTATTTCTCTAATTGCTAGTGAACACTCAACACCTTATGTTTATTGGATATATGTATTTTCTCATTTGGGAAATCCTATTACTATCTCTCAAGCATATTTCTGTTGCGTTCATGGTGTTTTTATTATTGAATTTTAGAAAAGTATTTATATGTTCTCGATATCCATGTTCTTTAGTTGTGTTGCAAAATATCCATTCTGGGTTTTATTTTGCATTTTTATATTTTTTAAAGTTTTTTTATTAGCAGTTGTTTTTCATTTTAATATAGTCAAACTGATTAATCATGTGTAATTAACAATCATTTAGAATCAATGCTCTCATTATTTGGTTAAGAAAATTTTTTGCTCCAAAGACTAAAGGGTATTCACCTATATTCTCTACTTAGAGTTTAAAAAATTATTTTCAACATTTAATTCCTTATATCCTCCAGAGTTATTTTTATGTTATATGGTAGAGATTCAATTTCATTGTTTTCTATAGGTGTAGCCAGTTTTCCCCCTCATCAATCCCTTAATTTCCAAATGATCTCACATGCCAACTCTATCATGCACCACATTTCCATATATGTATGAATCTACTTCTGGCCATTGTTTTATTCCATCAGTCACTCATCTGTTCTTGTACTAAGTAGCATACTGTCTTGCATCTTAAAATCACTCCGGCTATTATAATATAACTTTCAAGAGAGTTGATCTTGAAATAAATCAATATGCAGAATGCAGAATAAATAAATAAATTATTTATTATTTCTGCAATTTTAGGTATATCACAGCTAATACTGATACAGAAGAACAGAGTTTTCCAGTCCGTAAGGCATTTAATACACACATAGAGGAATTAAATTTAGATGTCCTTCTTCAGAAGGTTGATAATTTACGTATGAATGAATCTAGCAAGATGGAGAGTTTTGAACTACTTTGTGACCACAAAGAAAAGGTAAGGGATATGAGATCATAGCATCTGTATGATTTTAATTTTTATTTAATCTGTTATCCCATTTATGTTATGACCATAATAGTTGGGTTACGGTTTACACAAGCTAAATGGTTGATGCAAAATTTTTCTATAATCTAAACTAACCTTTTAAAAAGTAAATATAAAAGTTTATTATGCTCTAAGATCATGAAAATGAGAACCAGAGATATGATTATGCAGCTTTATTTTTATATGATTTTTATCCTTTTGTTGTATTTAATACATACTCTGTAACATAAAGAATAAGACATACTCCTTCTTGTGAGCCAGGAAAAACTACATTTTAAGTTTTCTGTCTTGTGGTTATTAATGTAACAACTATCAGTATTTCAGTCTATCTACTAATGGTCATTTTTCAGTGTTTAACATTGGGCTGAATTGGGAAAGCCCATCCTTCCCACTACAACCACCAAAACAAATGAAAAAGAGAAAAAGAAAGAAGGAAAAAAAAGAAGTAAAGAGAGAAAGGAAGGAAGGAAGGGAGGGAGGGGTTCTCCATATCCCAGTGAGCAATACATCATTCTTTCCCATGAGCAATTTAAATTCTTAGTCTGAGGCTTTAGCTACTCTAAACAGATTGTTTGAACGTTTTAAAATCTTCAGCATTATGATTATATTTATAGGTAACATAGGTTAAAAATGTGACTGCTCTTTTGAGTATACGTGATGTCTAATGCTCATTGAGGCATTATATTGAAGGTAGGATGTAACTTAGAAGTAAGAAGAAGGTACTACAACCAAGGGAAACTTACAAATTCTGGTACCTATCAATTCTCTCTTCCATGTTGGTGTAGAGGTAGAGTCTGGATAAGATTCATGAGTTTTGAGATCCAGATGTAACACTATTAAACCACTTTTTGTAGGGGATGCCTGGGTGGCTCAGTTGGTTGGGCATCTGACTTTGGCTCAGGTCATGATCTCATGGTTCGTGGGTTCAAGCCCCACATCAGGCTCTCGGTGCTGACAACTCAGCGCCCGTTTCAGATTCTGTGTTTCCCTCTCTCTCTGCCCCTCCCCTGCTCATGCTCTGTCTTTATCTGTCTCAAAATTAAATAAACATTAAAAAAGTTTTTTTAATCACTTTTTGTAGCACGAATATTTTGAATTTAAAATGTTATGTGCACACGACTAGATTCAGTCATCTATAAATACCAGTTCACCTACCTAATTTTTTAAAAGTTGCAGTGGAAAACATTTATAGTTTTGTCAAGTAACTGAGTTAATCTAATGTACAGTGCTATCTCTCCTTTTCAGTTTAGAGATGAAATAGAGTTTATTTGGAGGTTTGCTCGTGCTTATGGAGACATGTATGAGCTATCTACCAATGCCCAAGAAAAGAAACATTATGCTAATATTGGTAAGTATTATATAAAGATTGATTATTCTCAAGTGATGATTATCTATCATAACCCATTAATGAATTTTAATTAAAGCCAAGTTATTTTAAGCTAAAACCAATATGTTTAGTCTATTTTATATATCCTAGTACTGGAAAATACACATAGTCTAAGGACAGAAATACTTTTTTAGGACCAAGATATATATTCTTTAAAAATGTTTGAGCATATTAGAATAGGCGGCTGAAAAACTCAAATTTCAGATACTAAAGTTTATGACAGAAAGTTAGGTAATATTTGAGGAGCAGGAAGAGGCAGCAGATCATTGTCTTCAGCACAATTAATATAACCCTCCTTGATTCCTGTAAGGGAGAACTTGAGGTGCCACAAAGAGATAACTACTTGAACTTCAATGTCTGTTGTTGTTGTTGTTGTTTTCAAAATTTATCTCCATAAAACAAGATTAGCCTTGAGTTGATCATTGTTTGAGCTGAATGACACAGTACATGACAGTTCATGCAACTGTCCTCTCCCCTTTTATGCATATTTTTGAAATTTTCCATCGTAATAAGATGCCATAATGTCAGAGCTTTTATACATATATGTCTCTGTCACTGAATCTCAAAACTCTTTTGTGTATAAAGCCCCTTAACTGCCATTTCTCTGAGCCTCAGTGTTGTAAGCTGACATCAAACTTCCTTAGTTTCTTCTTTATTCCAAACCTTGTCTTTTCCAAGCTTTCTTTCTTCAAGTTAGCATGAGGACGAAACAGCAGGAAAATAATGATGCTTCAGATCTCAGTCCACTCTAGTTCCCTGTCACTTTTTATCTCCAAGAAGGAAATATTTCCAGAAACTCATGGTAATTCTGTTCCTTCCACGTAGATTTCCTTGCACAGTGGTTTCTGCCACATACTCATCATCAGCATCGTGGGACAGTTTTTCTGTAGTGATCCATCTTTCAGGCCATACATAACATGGAAATCTAGAGAAGAGATTTACTAACTCTAGGGTAAATAAACATTTAACCGAAGAGAAAAAACAGATTTATTTTCATATCTACTGATAAAATCACATTCTAGCTATGTAAACTGTTAAAGTATGAAGGCTTTTTATTGCTCGTAAGCACCTGCCCTACCCTGGGCATCAGGGGTCATCCTGTGTTTGACAGGAGGTAGAAATGAAAGCAAATTCACATGTTCTCAGATGGTAGACAAGCTGATAGCTTTGTGGGGGAAGCAGTAGTATGGAAATAACCACACATTATAAAGAAACCAAGGGAAATACATCATGAGGAGAGGAGAATGCAGGGTGTTACGAGTAATCACAGAAAGGATATGATAGCAGGGGCTGGGAGTTGATGCAGGGTAGTCTTTCCTGTGGAAAGAAGAGTTTCACATACTTGAAATTACTTGGAATCTCTATTTATTTTGTTTTTATAGAATTTTTTTTATTGTTGAGGGAGCAAAAGAGAGAGAGAAAGAGACAAGAGTGTGAGTAGGGGAGGGGCAGAGAGAAAGGGAGATACAGAATGCGAAATTGGCCCCAGGCTCTGAGCTGTCAGCATAGAACCTGATGTGAGGCTTGAACCCACAAGCTGTGAGATCATGACTTGAGCTGAAGTCAGACACTTAACCGACTGAGCCACCCTGGCACCCCAGGATCTCTATTTTTAAATGGAGTAGAAGTTTAATTGAGTTCATGGAAGAAGTGGTAAAAACGGAAAAAAAATAGGCTGGAAGAAATCTGGGGACGAAAATGGAGATCAGAATAGGATATATCTTAAAAAATGAGAAACATCTATAGTGTCAAGAAAAGTGAGTAAAAGCCTACCACGTATTCTATTCATTCACGTATTGAAATATATTAAAAATAATTCTTTGTTTTATCCATTTAGGAATATTTATTTGAAATTACTGTGTCCAGGAACAATGTTAAAATGAGGGGAGGAGAGAGGCAGAGAAGGGAGAGAGGATGGAGGTAAATGTGATTAAGACGGTCCACGCTAAGGAACTTGCTGGATCGATCAACATGGAGACAGCCCGTTATACTTCAGTGTTCGGGTAGTAAGTGCTTAGGAAAGGGGATGGCAGAGTGCGTTAGAGCTGAGACCAGCGTTGGGGGCACTGGAACTCAGTGTGAAGGGGGAGGAAGTGCTGACTAGGTTTCCCCATAATAGCGTATTTAAAACTGTTACCCCAACGCATGCTTTGGTCACTGGAGAGCACAGAATTATTTCATAAAACTCCGGATGGGGTATAGCATTATGCAGTGTGTCTTTTGATGTACTCATAATTTGTATTCCAAGTAAACTATGAATCTTATATCTAAAGGAACATTATTATAATTTCCAGAGTTAAGTGATCGATACAGGTGCCTCGGATAGATCACAAAGTACCATTTTGTAAGCGAAACGACTTTCCTTTTAGACTTCAGCTGCATAAATGAGTTTGCAAAACCAGCCTGCATATTACCGACCCAGCTTCCTTTTGTGCTTTCAGGGTGATGGCCTCTCCTCTATTTTAGGCTGGTGATTGTACATTAAAAGCTATTTTTGTTCAATTGGCAAAGTAGCTAAAACGTTGATTTCATTTTTAATGTGTGTACATTTAAAACTATGTTTTTCACTTGTTTGTTAATTTAAAAAAAATTTTTTTTATATTTTTATTCATTTTTTGAGAGAGCAAGACTGTGAGTGGGGAAGAGGCAGAGAGAGAGGGAATCTGAACCAGGCTCCAGGCTCTGAGCTGTCTGCACAGAGCCTGATGTGGGGCTCGAACCCATGAACCATGAGATCATGACCTGAGCCGAAGTCAGACGCTTAAATGACTGAGCCACCCAAGCACCCCTTCACTTGTTTATTTAAAAATCACTTTTCCAGGCGCACCTGGATGGCTTAGTCGGTTAAGTGTCCAGCTTCAGTTCAGGTCATGATCTCACAGTCCGTGAGTTCAAGCCCCGCATTGGGCTCTGTGCTGACAGCTCAGAGCCTGGAGCCTGCTTCAGATTCTGTGTCTCCTCTCTCTCTGCTCCCTTCCCCTGTTCATGCTCTGTCTCTTAAAAATAAATAAATGTTAAAATTTTTTTTTAAAAATCACTCTTTTAATATATGTCTACAATATACTATCAGTTAGTATTAATAAACTTCACTATTTAATTTTTTCCATTTTAGGTAGATTTTATACGGGAGATATTTCCCTTAACAGATAGAGCTATAAAACAGAGTGTACCACCTTAACAAATTAACAGATAAAATGGGTTCAGAACTAAAGATCCTTATTTATAAAGATTATCTCCACCACTTATTTAGAAGAGCGTTTTGCATGTCACTGGAAATTCTCCTCAAGGCCACAACAACAGCAGAAGTGGAGCAGGGTAGAAGGAGACGGTGTAAAATGAAGCAGCCCCTTTTTGAGGAGGATTTTCAGAATGTTGTTCCGTTTCGTTGCAAGCATTTTGATTTTTCAGGCCAATAGACAAACTTCTATCCGAAGTAATTATGACATCGTGAAAGGTTATTCTAAAACTAAGGGAAATGATTTGGGAGGGTTATTTATGTATCAAGCCTGTTCATTTTTGTGCATGATTAGGTAAGCACTTCTCTGGAAAGCCTTCCCTTTAGACGGGACTCACTACATCTCAGTACTCTGTTCTCTAACACACCGTCTCTCTCTTCTTTGTCATCTTGCTTTTAGTTTTTATGTGCAATTTGTATGCTTATATACCTGCTTTCTACTGAAATGGGAACCCTTGGAAGGCAAAAACTGTGTCTTAATTTGACTTTTTATTCCCACCAGATGATATGGCACTCAGAAGGCACACAGTAAATGTTGGCCAGTTATAAAACAATTTTTATTAATGCTTTCAAATAATGATTGAATGACTTGTCTTGCACTTGGCTACATCACTTAGTCCAGTGAGCTTAGCACCTGAGCATCCTCAGAATCTCCAGAGGCTAGTTAACGCAGATCGCTGAGCCCCGCAGTTTGTTACAGAGTAAGTCTCTCTGGTAGCCAGAAATGTGCTTTTCTGTAAGGGATACTTCTGGTCTTGGGACCATATTTTAGGAACCACTGACTTAATTCAGTAATCTACACCCCCCCCCCAACTCACATGAGGGTACTAAATGTGAGCACATTTGTCTTTCAGGAAAGACATTGGGGGAAAAAGCTATTACCAGAGCACCCATGAATGGTCATTGTCATCTGTGGTAAGTACATAAAACTTACACAGTCTTTTAAAATTCTCATATGCCTCTGTATATATTACAATTGATTTTTAAGATATTATCGACCCATTTAACCTGTCAGTCACATTCACCAAAAAATATATTTAGTAGATAGCACAGTAATTATTCTTAGTCTCACATATTTTATAATATGTATATTTAAAATGTATTCAGGGTAAACTTTCATCGAAGATTTCATAAGTGAATCTACCAAGTGCAGTGCCTTTGAACATGAAATCCTAATGAAATGTGATTTACCATTTTATTTGAAAACAAATACTAAAGGGATGTTATGCTTCTGAATGAAATGTGGAATCACGGAATAAAAGCATATCACTCATTTTTTATACCTTAATGAGTTCACGTATACAAATACCACAGGTCACAGAGAAGTCACTTGAAATATAAGAAAGCTCAAATAAAGGGAATTTAATTCATTGGATGGATATAGCTGAATGCCCTTGGGGAAACAAATTTATTCTTGAATACGTTTTATTTTGGATCCTTTGTTTAGAATTATAAAACACAAGTAAGAAGAAATATACTGTTTTTAATTAATACTTTGTAGTTGCATTTTTACAACATTTTTTGGTTCCTTGCAGCAATATAGGTAATTCAGGTGCTAGGAAGATAAGTGTAATAAATTTATTTATGACCTTTCTCTCAGACCTCAGTTTCTAGAAAATCAACCCTCTTTGGAAGTAGTTTATTTTCCTGGAGCACTTTTAGACAGAATCTCTCTGAAACTGGCTCGCTTTCTGCAGGTCTGTTTTGCCCCCTGGGAAATTCTGTTTCACGCCACCAACTCTCAATTGCAAACCTGTTTATTTACTCTGCCACCAGCAGGGGGAGCTCCACTCACACTGTCCTCTTCGAGCCTCTCTGGTTAGGAGTCAAGGGACTTTTTTATTTTCTGTCCCTCAAGGGGCACAGGCCAAAATAAAAATAGATCTTTTGACCTGCCTTCACTTTGCTTAAGATGAGGTACAAGCTTGCCCCCTGCCCCTTCCATGAGGGGGTGTCCCCTGAACAATTCCATTTACAGGAATCCTCACTTCTCTACCTCCGACTAGGAGAAAGGTAGCATCTTAGTATATAACTTTAAGATCATTTTCCCAGGGTATGAGGGTGTTGGCTATTATTTCTATCACTGACTTTACCTTCTCATCTAGTTTGCCATTAATATTAATAAATTAACATATGTATGCATTAACGTACTTCCTTTCTTCCACTTTTAGTGGTAACTGTAATGAATTTGTATTGATCAAGTCACACTGTCTTCACCTCCTTTTTAATATTGGGAGTGTCTGGGAGCCAACCGGCCAGATTTAGAGGCAGAAAAAGCACCCAAGCCCTCCTTTTAACTCTGATCTGCTCCCCCCACCCCGCCCCATTTGTTCGTACTCTGTGGTCGTCTTCCTTCTCCCTCCCATAAGTCTGCATCGCTGAAGAGTCACATTTAAAATGTACAGTAGGTTTTCTGGGTGCCTGGGTGTGGCTCAGTCAGTTGGGCATCTGACTTTGGCCTAGGTCATGATCTCATGGTTCATGAGTTTGAGCCCTGCCTTGGGCTCTGTGCTGACAGCTCAGAGCCTGGGGCCTGTTTTAGATCTGGTGTCTCCCTCTCTTTGCCCCTCCCCCACTCATTCTCTCTCTCTCTCTCTCTCTCTCTCTCTCTCTCTCTCAAAAACATTTAAAAAATAAATAAAATGTACAATAGATTTTAATCCTCAATTTGAGAGCATTTATCAGTGTGAGCTTTTGATTTTCATGGAAGAAGAATGTTGAGTCTTCTTTGGGGACTTCATAATTACCCTGAAACCCATAACTCCCTAGTAGGGAAGAAATTGTACATAAGTCCCTAGTAGGTTACCCAGTGGGTCTTACACTAATCTGGCTGTTTTTCTTTCATTCAACTTCTTTTACTTTTTGTTATGAACAGATGCCTTTTTTGAAACTGTGGGATTTCACTCCAGGGTTAAATCTTATCAACACACAGACAGACAGACAGACACACACACACACACACACACACACACATACACACACACAAATGCAGTAATGATCCAGTTGTGTTTCATATCAGTTTTATTCAGTATCAATTTGTAATGTTAAAATATTAAAATCTAATCAGTTGATAAAATTTAATACATTCAAATGACAATTTTATCTTAATTCTTAGAATGTATTATAATGTAGGTCGTGAATACAAGAGTTCTCATCCAATTAAATAGCAGCATTTAGAGTGATGAAAAAGGAGAAATTAAAACTTTGACTTGAGAAAGAATGGTTAAAATTCAGGTTAACTGAGTTCATAATTAATTGTAATAAAGCATCATAAAAAGGCCTTTGTCAGTATGTTAAGACATTTTCTCATTCACTCGGCATAAATGACAAACTCTTACCCGGGAGGCAACAGCCTATTTTTATAAGTAGTTTTACTGGTGCGCAGCCCATCTTTGCATTCATGCACAGCGGTGAAGTTCAGTGGTTGTGACCTTGACTGTCTGACCCCAACGCCTAAAAGGTTTGCTCCCTGCCCTGTAGCACAGCTTTGCAGACCCATGGCTGAAAGGGGTATGTGATAGCGTGTAAGCTTCAGTTAGAAATAAAGGATGCCATCTTTAGGAACAATTATCAGAAAGGATTAACATTGAGGGAATCAATGTTATTGAGGGAATCAACAAATATTTTTAAGACTTGCTTTCCATTTTCATCTTTTCCAAAAAGCTTTGACACTTTAAATCTTCAGAAGCTGTCTGCAAAAATGTCATTTTTGTTGAACCAGCCTAAGATACTTCTAGAATCAAGAGAGTAAAGTCACTGTGGCTTTGTAGTTCGTCAGCCCAATAGGCCTGACCGTAATTACAAATAATATCTTACATATTTGTTGTGCTCTACTGTTCACAAATTATAGCCACATGCCGTACAGCATGTGATTTACAGAACAATATGTTTCCATTTTAGAGGTCAGGGTGAGCAAGGTAGTGTGGGGGGTATTTGGGGGGATAGGTCGTTAGTAAGCAAAGGTCACACAGTCAGTAGAAAAACAAAGACCAGATCTTTTATTCATATATACTCGGTGTTCTGTTACATTATACTTCCTCTGTTTTCTCACAGTATAAATAGCATTTGTGCTGAATCAGAAGTACTGCAGGGAAACTAAAGGAGTTATTTTAGTAGCTGTCGAAACAGGAATGTTTGTCATTTATTAAAGATATATTCAATAGCAATGCAAAGACAGTACAGAATTTTTGTTAAAGCATGTATGGTAAGAATGACCTCTAGATGGAGGTAAAGGACCATATTATGAATTAACGTTCTGCGTCATTCCCATCAACTTGAGATGGTTTGTGAAATAAGATTTTAAATTACCCTTTTTTTAATTTAAAAAATTATTTTTATTATTTTAGTGTATTTATTTTTGAGAGAGCAAGCACAAGCAGGGGAGGGGCAGAGAGAGAGGGAGACACAGAATCCGAAGCAGGCTCCAGGCTCTGAGCTGTCAGCACAGAGCCCAATGTGGGGCTCGAACCCACAAGCCGTGAGATTATGATCTGAGCTGAAGTCGGATGCCTGACCGAGCCTCCCAGACGCCCCATTAAATTACATTTTTAAAGATGAACAATATAAAAGAAGAAGAAGAACAACAACAACAACAACAACACACACACACACACACACAGACATAGGTGAACTGATTGCCAGAAAAGAAATGATGATCCTTTGGGAAAAAAGTGGTCGGGTGAACTTTGAATTTATGATATGTAGGAAGATAAATAATATTTTAGACTTTAAAGAAAAAGACTTCAAAACAGATTATGAAAAGCATAAAACTGTATGACAGATTATTTATAAGGGAAATGTGCATGTTTCGTGCCATGGTATTCATAAGTCATAGGATTTTTCCCGTTTCTCCTCGCTCGGAGTGCGTTGGAGAGAATGGGCTGAGAGAGCACTGTCAATGCTTTGAGGTGCGCGTTAGTCAGTCTCATGCTGCTGTCCAGAAAATAGATGACTGATCCGACCACTCTAGGTCAGTGAGCACAGATGTTTTTCTTTTGATTCCAGGACAAATGTTTCATTGTTCCGTAAATCTCTGGCTGAAGAAGTTCAAATAGATCCAACAAATTTTTCCAAACATGTGACATGATTTGTTTATTTTCTTTCCTTTCTTTGTTAGTATAGAGAGTAGGGAAATTGAACTAGTATATGTGAATTTAATCAAGGCGATAAGGTCCATTTTACTCACAACGTTCTTGTGGACGAGATACGGAAACGTGGGCACGCCTCCGGGTCACCCATATGGAGAGAGGGGTTTAACCAGAATTATTCTACAGAGTAGCCGCCGGCAACCTGGGGACGATTCTAGGCTTCCACGTCTCTTAGTATCTTAGACACTAGCATGTTCCGTAATTTTGTAGTGGGTGAAGATACAATAAATATGTTATAAAAGCTGCAAGTAACACAAAATTATGAGAAGCAGAGTGTATGATGGACGACAATAGTAATTCAAAAGATTTTCACATGTGTGAATGAATAGAGGTAAATGTGGAAGGAAGGATGCAAAGTGTCAAATTTTAATTTAGGGAAAAACACGAAAATTTGAATAAAGTGGGGAGTTTAGCTAATAATACCATATTAATTATGGTACACTGTGAAAATTATGTGTCAATCTGGTTTAAAAGTATTAGTACAGTTGTGATAAATGTACTATAGTAATGGAAGATGTATACAGTAGGGAAAACTGAATATGGTATATGAGGACTCTCTCTACTGTCTGTGCAACTTTTCAATAAATCTCAAGGCATTTTAAAATAAAAGCTTATTGGGGCGCCTGGGTGGCTCAGTCGATTAAGTGTCTGACTTCGGCTCAGGTTATGATCTCATATGAGTTTGAGTCCTGCATTGGGCTCTGTGCTGACAGCTCAGAACCTCGGTCCTGCTTCAGATTCTGTCTGTCTGTCTGTCTCTCTACTGCTTGCCCACTCTCACACACTCTCCCTCTCTCAAAAATAAACAAACATTAAAAAAAATTTGTAATAAAAACTTATTTTTTTTTATAAAGTGGTCTAAGGTTTTAAGTACACATGATGCCCGTAACAGAAATGGGGGAATTTGGGGGTGTAGCTGTGTGGAATTTTGCTCTACTTTCTGGAACCCCCTGGGAGGAGTGATACAACAGAATGACAGAGAGAAGTTCAAAAGAACATGGTGAGGCCAGAGGGGACACTGCAGTTTTACAGAACTCACACGTCCAGGGGTCTTTTCCTACAAGTTCAGTCACTGGTGGGTGCACAGAGCTATGTGACGTGCGGCATGACTGTAGAATCTGTGAATAATATTGCCTTCTAAGATGCTTAAGTTCTCAGATCACTTTTGTAGGCTGCTTTAGTTATCATTATTTCTGCTATTGCAGATTGGTTGGTTATATAGAAACAAAATTAAGAGGTCAAGAGGTCATAACTGAAAAGGGACCATTTTATTGTTTGTCATAAGTTGTGCAAATTATGGGATCTTTTGTGCTCAGGAATGGTCTTACTGTTCCAAATTAAGAAAATTGTTCAGTTCATTTAAAAAATATTTTTTTAACATGTATTCATTTTTGAGAGACAGACAGAGCGTGAGTGGGGGAGGGGCAGAGAGAGAATAAGACACAGAATCTGAAGCAGGCTCCAGGCTCCGAGCTGTCAGCATGAGGCCCAATGTGGGGCTCAAACTCACGGACTGCAAGATCATGACCTGAGCCGAAGTCAGATCCCCAACCCACTGAGCCACCCAGGCGCCCCTGTTCAGTTCATTTTTGTACTTGAAAGTTATGCTTATCCACAGAAATGATCAATATAAATACCCAAAATTACATCTTTCATTTCAGTTATGACAGTGCAAGTAAAAATTAATACCTGCTCTTGAAAGATTTAGGTAAATGAATATTTTGCCTCAGAAAGAAACACTCTGAAATACTCTGAAGACTGCACAGACAGAAACACTCAAATAGGAAAAGTAATATACCACCAGATTTTGGAGAAAATTGCTGAACAAATATAGCACCCAACTTATTTCAAATAATTATTGATATAACTTATATTCTCAGTGGAAAAAAAGTAAGAAATTCACGGGATGCCATATTCTAGTATGCAGTGTTGTCAAGGAAGGATTGAAGGTCATGGGGAATTTTGGGGGAAAGCATCTTCATGGGGTGCCTGGGTGGCTCAGTTGGTTGAGCGTCCAGCTCTTGATTTTGGCTTAGATCATGATCTGGCGGTTCTTGGCATTGAATGCCTCACGTCAGCCTCTATGCTGACATTGCAGAGTCTGCTTGGGATTCTCTTCTCTCTCTCTGCCCCTTCCCCTGCTTGCACTCTAAATAAATAAATAAATAAAAGTTTCAAAAATATGAAGAAAAGGAAAAGCAGAGGCACCTGGGTGGCTCAGTGGGTTAAGCATCTGACTCTTGATTTTGGCTCAGGTCATGATCTCATGGTCTGTGAGTTCGAGCCCTGTTTTGGGCTCCATGCTGACAGTGCAGAGCCTCCTTGGGATTTTCTCTCTCCCTCTCTCTCTGCCCCCTCCCCGACTCTCAAACACACAAAAATAAACTTTAAAAAAAGTGTATTTTGAAATTACTTTGTTTTAGTCATGATACGTAACCTTGTTTTCATATGATATTAAGGGAGGCCGTGACATTTTTACCTTTAATTTTATTAAGGAGAAACCGGGATATGATGACACCATATATTTTTTCAATCTATTACTGTCGTGACTAGACTTTTTCTGAGAGCCTCTTTGTGACTGTGATGCTGATGATGGTGGTAGAAGCAGCTAATATTTGTTGGAACTCACTGTGTGCCAGGGCATATTCTAAGCAATTACACGTGTTAGGTATCCCCCTCGTGGCGCACATGTGAGATAGACGGTGTTAGTGTCCCCATTATCGCTCAGGAAGCCGGCCTCATGTTAATATCAAATATTTACAATTTTTAGGGCCCTTGTATCTCTATGAATACTTTTATCAAATGTTAATGAATGCTTTAGAGAGATCTTTTAAGTGTTCATTTGGTGGTATCTGATTAAAAGTTCACACACTGTCCACTGTTTTCATCCTTCACAGGTATGCAGTCTTGTGTGGCTATGTGTCTGAGTTTGAGGGCTTACAGAATAAAATCAACTATGGACATCGCTTCAAGGTATTTCTTGATATTAAAAATATTTTCATGTACCTATATGTGCCATTAAAAGGTATAAATCAAATTATTCATCAAATTATCTCTCAGGGCACCTGGGTGGCTCAGTCAATTAAACATCCAACTCTTGATTTCGACTCAGGTCATGATCTCATGGTCATGGAGCTGAGCCCCGTGATGGCCAGTATGGAGCCTGTTCAGATTCTTTCTCTTCTCCCACTGCTCCTCCCCTGCTCATTCTTACTCTCTCACTCTCTCTCTCTCCAAAAAAAAGTTATAAAAAAACCAAATTAACCTCAATCTCAAGGAATTTATCTTTTTATTTTTATTTTATTTTTTAATGTTTATATATTTATTTTGAGAGAGAGAGCATGTGCAAGAAAGGGAGAGGGGCAGAGCGAGAGGGAGAGAGAGAATCCCAAGCAGGCTCCGGGCAGCCAGCACAGAGCCCAATGCAGGGCTCAATCCCACAAACCACAAGATCATGACCTGAGTCAAAATCAAGAGTCAGATGCTTAACTGACTGAGCCACTCAAGTGCCCTTATCTTTTTTTATTTAAATGAAGTGACAGTCTTTAAATAGTGCTGTGTCAAAAAAACAAAAAGAGAAAGAAACTATTTGGGTGATTGAAGATTATTATTTTAGGTCTCAAAAGAACTCATATAGTAGATGAGTATTATTTTTTCAAAAGCAGGATTAGTCTTTTGGTCATGAGCTCACCAACATCATAAACATGATTGGGAATAATTAGTTAACAATACTTGCATATTGACTGGTGAGAGGAATAGAATCCAGTCTAGGACTTAAACTTACCAGGATAAATGAATAAAATAAGTAATATGTGTGTAAATCATTTATAATATGCCTGTAGCTTTGATAGCTCAATAAATGAGCAAAGAAGTTTCTTTATTTTCTACCTCCTTATACCCATTTTAATAATGTCAGGAGAATAGTTCCACCTAGCTCTGCTACTCTTCCTTCCATTATATCCTAATCATTTGAAACGTGTAAGCATGCTTCTGAATCAGGTTTGGCTAGGCAAGTCATGGGCAGACAGAAGTGTCACTTGGATGTTTTCTACTTTTTATAGTGATATTTGGCTTTAAGTTATCCATAGCTTAATTAAATCATTGTCACAGTCTGGTCCTAGTTGTGAGCAATCATTTCAGATAATTGAATTATTGGTAAGACTTCTTACATTAATGATAGGGATTGAAGAGGAGGACTAAACAACACTGTAAACCCCTTTGAACTTGGGTACAGTTGCATTCAACACCACCTGAACCCTGAGAGACGGCATTTGTTTTGGATTTTATTTTAGGAGCATCTGGATAAAGCAATCCAGTTTTTACCAGAAGAACCTTTTTTGTATTACCTCAAAGGAAGATACTGTTATACTGTAAGTTGAATGGTTTTATCCATAATTCTTATTTCAGTATACTTGGATTACGTGATATATTTTTAGTGACTTATTCTTTCTCTAATTGTCTTACCTGGTGCCTACTGTGGGGAAAATGATAAAATCAGTACATATTTTATGAGTTTACGGCTGATTGATTTATATGCTATGTTGCATATGGTATATGATTTTATATATAGACATATGTATCTGTACTTTTCTGCTTTCCACCTCTGCACTTCCCCTCGCGACAACCACCCTGTCCCTCGTGTGCCCTCTCAGTTGGTGACCAGCCCCCTACATGCACGTGCCCCGTGTTGGTGTACTACTCTTTGTTTTGTGAGAGGACTTTCTCATTTAACAGAGTACATTGAGCATTTATGTACCCACCATTCTTGTCTTCAAAGAACTGAAGTTAGAAAAGCACATGAAATATAGAGAAATAAATAACGACAGCTGGCAAGTCTAAGACCCAGTGTGTTAAATGACATTCGTTTATAGAAAATTAACATAATGTGAAAATATATCTTAAGAGATGTATGAAAAATTATGCTTAAGAGAGATGCTGTTTCTAAATGAGAAGATTTGCATAAGCAAAAGAGGAAGCTTACTAGTTGAAGTCTGAGGATTAGGAATGGAGAAGGAAGCTTTTATTGAACACCTGCTGTGTATCAAATGTGCAGCTTAGGCTTTATTTCTTAGCTCCTTTAATCCTTGAAACAGCCCTGTAAGCAGTTTTTATTATACAAGTTTTTGATATTAAGAATCTGAGTCTTCATGAAGGTAGAAGACTCCTAAAGCTTAAAAATAATTGACCCAACCTTACATGAGTCTGGGGCTTGAATGTACATTATTTGTTTAGGCTTAAAAAACCCAAGAAGAAGGTGCACCTGGGTGGCTCAGTCAGTTGAGCATCTGACTTCGGCTCAAGTCATGATCTCATGGATCGTGGGTTCGAGCACCGCGTCGGGCTTAGTGCTGACAGCTTGGAGCCTGGAGCCTGCTTTGGATTCTGTGCCTCTTTCTTTCTCTGCCCCTCCCCTGCTTATGCTCTGTGTCTCTCTGACTCTCAAAAATAAATAAATGTTAAAAAACAAACAAGCAAAAACCCAAGAAGGAAATTCTGATTTAAAGTGGAACCTGATCTTCTTGCCATAAACAAATGCCAGAAGCTAATGCTGATCTTCCCTGGAAGAACATGCTGGCACATAGGTCTTGTAAAACTGCAGAGTGGTCCCATGATGATGAGCTCAGTCAAAAATAAAAGAACATACAAAGAAATAAGCCATCAAGGATGACAGTCAACAGAAACAAAGAACAGAAATAGATCTAAAAGGACTTCAGATTTTGGAACCATGGAGTATACAATGTTCAATAGCTACTTATACAATGTGTTTTTTTTTTTAATGTTTTATTTATTTTTGATACAGAGAGAGAGAGAGCATGAGAGGGGAGGGGCAGAGAGAGAAGGAGACACAACCGGAAGCAGGCTCCAGGCTCTGAGCTAGCTGTCAGCACAGAGCCTGACGCGGGGCTCGAACCCACAACATGAGATCTGACCTGAGCCGAAGTCGGAACCTTAACTAACTGAGCCACCCAGGCGCCCCTACAATGTGTTTTTAAAAATAAAAGGAATCGGGGAGAGGGGAATAGAGGAATATGAGACTACAACATTGACCAGGTGGGTTAGAAAAGGATAAAATGATTTTTGATATAAAAGTATAGTATTTCTCATTAAAAGAAAACTCCGTGGAAAGATTGAGCAGTAGAAGGCACAACGAAAGAGAAAATTAGTGGACTGTAAGATAAATCTGAAAAAGTTTCCTGGAGTGCAGCACAGAGGAACAAAAAGATACAAAATATGAAGGAGAGATAAAAAGACATAGAAGGGAAGTGAGGATACTATACAGTGCTAAATTTTCATGTACTCTTTTGGCAATTAATAAAACAAGAAGGTAAAAAAACATATTAAGCGTGTAAAACATTGGAGTTGCACGATTCATAACCTTGATCTAATAAATGTATAAAAATAATGTACCTCTGGAGAATACACATTTTTCAAGCATATGTAGAAAGTTCACAAAATTGATCAATATGTGGTCATGAAGCAAGTCTTAATAAATTTCAAAGTATTGATCTCAAACAGGTTTCCTGATCATAATGCAATTAAATTCAAATTTTGAAATAAAACAACTGAAGAAATATAAATCTTGAGATAAATTATAATTAAAAACAACACGGAGATACCATTTATTCTTACTCATTTGATACAATTTAAAATATCAGTGTAAGATCTTGCAAGGATATGGAGCAACAGGAACTCTTACATATGCAGGAGCATACCACTTTGGAAATAACTGAATACTATCTTTTAAATCTGATTACTTGCCTACCATAGGACCCACAGTGGTGCCTACCCTAGAGAAATTCCTGCAAATGTACTCTGGAAGGAATGTACGAAAATGCCTGCAGCAGCCTTATTCCTAAGAACAAGCAAAAAATTTTACAAGATCCAAATGTCCATTTACAAAAGAGTGAATGAAAAATCATTGATCAACGTTTAAATGACGGAATATTTCACAGTTATTTAAATGGCAGAACTTCAGTTACACCAGCAACGTGGATAAAATCTTTAAACTCTAATAAGTGAAAAATAAGTCATAGAAGGAAATAAACAGCATGATATCATTTTTTAAAAGTAAAAAAAAAAAAGCAGAAATAAACATAGCAATAAGTAGCATTATGGAGAAAAGCAAAGGAAAAATTTTGTTTAATAGAGGTTAATGGCTACTAGAACCTAGAAGATGAAACTGGGAAGGAAGGCACTTGATGGGTTGGAGAGACCATCAATATGCTCTTAAGTATTCATTTCTGAGGGCGCCTGGGTGGCTCAGTCAGTTAAGTGTCCGACTTCGGCTCAGGTCATGATCTCATGGTTCGTGGGTTCAAGTCCCACATCAGGCTGACAGCTAGCTCAGAGTCTAGAGCCTGTATTCAGATTCTGTGTCTCCCTCTCTCTCTGACCCTCCCCAGCTCATGCTGTCTCTCTCTCTCAAAAATAAATAAAAACATTTTTAAAAAATTTCTTTTGAAAAGTATTCATTTCTGAATCCTTTTAATCTTTTATAATAAACCTCTACTATTCATATTTGGGAATAATGAAAAGTTTTTAAAAGGAAGCAAAAAATACTGTGCATCCCCTGTAGAAGAGGACTGATGCACACACTTGCAGGCACCGTGCCCCTGCCCAGCTGGCCCCTGTGTTGGCAGCAGTTGCACGTCTCCTGTGGAAAGGGACCAGCACCACCTGTTAAGGGTGAACACTCTGTCCACTATGTTGAAGAGCAGGAGATATATCTGACTTTCCTAACACAGGGAAACAGACATGGAGAGTTAGGCAAAATGAGGAGACAGAGGAATATGTCCCAAATGAAAAAACAGGACAAAATCGCAGCAAGAGACCTAAGGGAAACATGGATAAGTAATATATGCCTGGTAGAGAATTTAAAGTAAGGATCATAAAGCTACTCACTGGACTTGAGAAGAGAGTGGAGGACACAGAAATAACAACCAATCAAAGAAAAAGACCTCAATAATTGAAATAAAAAATATATACTGTATGGAATAAATAGGCTAGAAGAAGCAGAAAGATGAATCAGTGATCAGGAGGACATAGTAATGGAAAGTAATAAAAAAGTGAACAAGTGAGAGAAAAGAAGTTATGCAAAATGAGAATAGACTTAGGGAACTCAGTGATTCCATCAAATGTATTAATATTTGCATTTTAAGGATCCCAGAAGAAGAATAAGAGAAAAGGGGGGCAGAATATTTGAAGAAATAATAGCCAAAAACTTATTGAATTTGGAGAAGGAAACAGAAATTTAGATCCAGGAGGCACAGAGATCCCCCAACAAAATCAACCCACCCAGGAGGTCCACACCAAGACATATAGTAATTAAAATGCCAAAAAGCAGTAATAAAGAATTTTAAAAGCAGCAAGAGAAAATAAAACAGTTACCTACAAGGGAAACCCCATAGGGCAGACTTTTCAACAGAAACTTTGCAGGCCAGAAGGGAGTGGCATGATATATTCAAAGTGCTGAAAAGAAAAAATCCATAGCCGAGAATGGCCTATCCAGCAAGGCTATCACTTGGGATAGAAGGAAAGGTAAAGAGTTTCCCAGACAAACAAAAGTTAAAGGAGTTCTTCGCCACTAGACCAGCCCTACAAGAAATGTTAAAGGGGACTCTGTGAGTGGAAAGGAAAGACCATCACTAAGAGTAAGAAATGTAGACAGCACAAAAGCAATAAAAGTAAGTATATCTGTTAAAATTAGTCAAGGGACTCACAAAATAAAAAGAAACAAAGTATGACACCATATACCTAAAACTTGGGGAGTAGTAAACAATGGGTTCAAACTTAAGCAACCATCAACTTAAGATAGACTGCTATATGCAGAAGAGGTTATATACAAACTGAATGGTAACCACAAAGAATTAAAAAAAGTAATAAATACACAAAAAATGAAAAGAAAGGAATTCAGGTATATAACTAAAGAAAGCCAACTTATGGTTAGAGAAGAAAGCAAGGGAAGAAAGGAACAGAGAAGATCCACAAAAACAAACATAAAACAAATAACAAAATGGAAATACATACTTATTAATAATTACTTTGAATGTAAATGGGCTAAATGTCCCATTCAAAAGACATAAGGTCACAGAACATTAAAAAAAACAAGACCCATCTATATGCTGCCTACAAGAAACTCACTTCAGACCTGAACACATGCAGATTGAAAGAGAATAGAGAAACATTTGTCATGCAAATTGATGTGAAAAGAAAACCAGGGTACATATACTTATATCAGACAGAATTGACTTTTTTAAAATTATGTTTTAAATATTTATTTTGAGAGAGAGAAAGAGAATATATGAGCAGGGAAGGGGCAGAGAGAGAGAGAGAGAGAGAATCCCAAGCAGCTTCTGCAATTTCAGCACAGAGCCTGATGTGGGCTTGGTCCCATGAACCGTAGATCATGACTTGAGCCAAATCAAGAGTCAGTTGTTCAATTGACTCCACTACCCTGGTGCTCTGAGACAAAATTGACTTTAAAACAAAGTCTGTGATAAGAAACAAAAAAGACACTATACAATCACTAAGGGGTGTGTCCAACAAGAAGATATAACAATTATAAATACTTATGTGCCCAACATGGGAGCACCCCAATATATAAAACAGTAACAAATATAAAGGAACCAATGGATAGTATTAACACCCCACTTACATCAATGGACAGATCATCTAAACAGAAAATCAATAAGGAACAGTGTCTCTGAATGACACATTGAACCAGACGGATCCAGGAGATATATTCAGAATATTTCATCCTAAACAACACAATACACTTTTTTTTTCAAATGCCCATGGAACATTCTCCAGAATGGATCACATGTTAGGCCACAAATCGAGTCTCAACAAATTCAAAAAGACTGAAGTCATACCATGCATCTTTTCTGACCACTATGCTATAAAACTAGAAATCATCTACAAGAAAAAAATCTGGGAAGAACACAAATACCTGAGGTTAAATAATATGATACTAAACAATGAATGAGTCAATCAAGAAATCAAAGAGGAAATAAAAAAAATACATGGAGGCAAATGAAAATGAAAACACAATAATCCAAAATCTTTGGCATCCAGCAAAAGTGGTTCTAAGAGGGAAGTTTATAGCAATACAGGCCTACCTCAAGAAGTAAGAAGAATCTCAAACAACCTAACCTGACACCTAAAAGAGCTAGAAAAAGAACAAACAAAACCCAAATCCAGCACAAGGAAGGAAATAATAAAGATTAGAATAGAAATAAATGATACAGAAAAGGAAGGGAAGGAAGGATGGTCAGTGAAACCAGAAGCTGGTTCTTTAAAAAGATCAACAAAATTGATAAACCTCTAGCCAGATTCATCCAAAAAGGTGGTCAGGGGGGGGACTCCAACGGGAAGGTGGTGAGTGGATGGGGAAAATAGGTAAAGGGAATTAAGAGCACACTTATCTCAGGGCGCCTGGGTGGCTCAATCGGTTGAGCGTCCGACTTCGGCTCAGGTCATGATCTCACAGTTCATGGGTTCGAGCCCCACATCGGGTTCTGTGCTGACAGCTCAGAGCCTGGAGCCTGCTTCAGATTCTGTGTCTCCCCCTCTCTCTGCCCCTCCCCCACTCATGCTCTGTCTCTCTGTCTCAAAAATAAATAAATGAAAAAAAAATTTTAAAACACAGTACATTTATCTCGTAGAGCACTGAGTAATGTATGGAAGTGTTGAATCACTATATTGTACACCGGAGGCTAATATAACACTGTACATTAACTAAACTGGAATTAAAATGGTGGGGGAAGGAAGCAAAACATAAACGATAATAGGAAACTTAATTTTGGTGTTTATTGGTTAAAAAATTTTTGTCCTATATTGTAAATATGTGTATCGGGACCTCACTCTTCACTCCTCCTGGGTCGAGGATCCTTGTTCTACTTACATTTCTGAGATGCTGTGTTCCGGGTCAGGTTGGCAGCAGGGAGTAGGCAGAAAGAAAGTGAAGGTGGCTCCTGGTAGCTCCTATACTCCATGCAAAGAAATACTGTATACAGGCCTTCTCAGAATCTTGAATCACACAAACAAACGGGATCAGCATCATTTCCCATCCCCACCCCTTACTCTGATTGAACACAAGCCTCATCATGAGTATCTCAAATTGGTTTGGTAACCAGTGCTTTTAGAGCTCAAAGTTTGTTAGAATTATAAAAAAGGGAAGGTACAATATTAATATCATAAAGGTGGTCTCTTTCATATATGTTATTTAGGAGTATGTTCATATTTATATATTCTGTGCATATATATATATATACACATACACCTACACACACACACCTGAGGAGAGACTCTTCATTCAAAAAGTAAACAACTCTCTAAGAATGATGTTACTCTGTATCCGCAGGTCTCAAAACTGAGCTGGATTGAGAAAAAAATGGCTGCTACTCTGTTTGGAAAAATACCATCCTCAACTGTAGAAGAAGCTTTGCAAAATTTCCTCAAGGTATATTTTGTCTATCCATTATTTCAGTATTGAACTGGCTATAACCTGCACTCGTCCCCTCTACCCTTCTTCATGTAGACCTCCAACCGGAGCCCGGGGCAGAGTCCTAGTTTTAGCATGTCCAAACTGCTTCCCAGAGCAGCTCGGTATGCCCTAGGTCCTAGGTACACAGCCCTGACTACCAAATCCAAGAGCAGCTTTCCACGTCATGCAAGTATGTGCAAAAGCATTCATGCCCTGATTATTAGACTTGATCCCAAATACTCGTAATGAGTCTAATATAGAACCAGTGTAATCTTAAAGAACTAAAAGATGCCAAAAGGGAGAGTTATTTCAAAAGCCATTCTACAGGTTACAGACCGTTCTCTAGAACATTCTTAGGGTAGCAGACCAAACCAGTATTTTTATTCCTGTCTTAAAATGTAAAATTGCTATGCTAATAAAACTCTAAACAGTATTATCTGTGTGTGCATATAATTGACTTCCTTTTATCTTTCTCTGAAACTGATTATAGAATCTTATAGAGACTAACATGTTTTATCTTTTCCTCATCTACCTATTTCAGACTTGTAACAATATAGACAAAATCAGACTCTAAATTTTATTGTCCAACATTCTGTACCTTCTCATATTTTTCTGTTGTATCTTAGGGATCAATTTTGTAGAACTGAGAAGGAATTTAGAGAACACATATTCTAAGATCACAAGTAGGTTTCATTGTACTTTCCATTTTTGAATGAATGTTTAGTGCCTACCCTCTGTGCTTTGTGGAAAAAAAATAAGTGTTCTGAACTTATGCACGAGTGGAAAAGAGTACAGGGAATACAAGTACAAGGGTCAGACATTTCTTATTTTTTATTTAACGTGATCTTTTTTGTTTTATAAAAAGGAAATCAAGCAGGTGCCTGGGTGACTCAGTCGGTTGAGCATCCAACTCTTGATATTGGTTCAGGTCATGATCTGGGGTCATGGGAATGAGCCCCGCATTGGAGTCTGCACTGAGCATGAAACCTCTTTAAGATTCTCTCTCCCTCTCTCTCTCTCACTTTCTCTTTCTTTCTCTGCACCTCTCCCTTACCTGTGCTCTCACTCTCTAAAATAAAAATTAAATTAAAACTAAATAAAAAAGGAAATTAAGACCTCAGGAACCTAATTTTTTCTAGTGTCACACAATGGCAGACCAAAGACGTGAATGTACTCTAAGATTGTATCACCCCTATTTATTCACTTTTTATGTACCACTGAGAATTAGGTA
Source organism: Suricata suricatta (assembly GCF_006229205.1). Classification (NCBI taxonomy): domain Eukaryota; kingdom Metazoa; phylum Chordata; class Mammalia; order Carnivora; family Herpestidae; genus Suricata; species Suricata suricatta. The sequence goes on along the minus strand of NC_043703.1, from coordinate 135,440,383 downwards.
TTTCATTTTAAATTTTATAAGAATATAGATCTGGGTAGGGGCACCTGGGTGGCTTAGTTGGTCAAGCATCCAACTCTTGACTTCTGCTCAGGTCATGATCTCACAGTAGGGGGATGAAGCCCCGAGTTGGGATCCGTGCTGTGTGTAGAGCCTGCTTGGGATTCTCTCTCTTCCTCTCTCTCTGCCCCTCTCCCACTCACATTGTCTCTCTCTTCAAAATCAATAAATAAACATTAAAAAAAAAGAATATAGATCATGGGTATATTTAAAATAAATGGTTCATGGAAGGTGCTAAGCTAATTAGGAAAAATGTCATTTGGACTTGAAACACATTTCTTTATAGTAGCAGTTATAAATGGGGGCTTAGATTTTCAGGACACTGCCCAAAAATTCTTGAGGTGCTAATGTACCTGGAATATTATCCAGATAAAATCAAAAGTGACCAGAGACCCAGTGATGTAGAGGTAAGGATTGCAACCTCTAGAACCCAACCCCCTGGTTAAATCTCAGTTCTGCCATTTACTGGCTGATTAACGTTGGATGAGTTTCTTAACCTTTCTGTCAAGCTAATCAATAACATGGGCATAATAGGACCTGACTCATAGTGTTGTTGTGAAGATTAAATAAGTTAATACAAGTAAATTGCTTAGAGATTTCCTAACTTCTAGCAAGTATTCCATATCAGCCTAAAGAATTTTAACATCATTAAAATGTAAACACTTTGCAAACCATCTTGGGGACCTCCCCATTCAGTCATGACTTAGATTCTGTCTGAAAAATCATTTGGTGGAGTTTGTTCAGAGATGGAGAAGGCATCAGGAAAGCTCTCCCCTATATCGACTGCAACATCTGAGGATACTGAGGAGCCCAGAGCGCTAAGGGCAGAGGCCAGGGAGGAAGTGAGAAATCTGGGATGTGAGGAGAGAGGAGAAGGAACTTGGATCCCGCACCCTAGGTCTGCAACCCCTGGTCCCAGCAGGAGGTCGTGTTTTTGGATCCCAGTCTGTAGGACTCCTGTCCGCAGCTCTGCCCATCCAAAGAGGGTTCACAGGGGCCAGGAATGTGTCCCCAGACCATCCATCTCAGTTCTGTAGAGATCTAGAGCATTGGCTTTAGAATTAAACAGTTTGAGATCTGAGCCTTTCCTTGCCTGTGTGACCTGCCCATGTTTCCTTATTTCTCCTAATCTTAAATTCTTCATCTGTAAAGCAGATGAATACCCACTTCATATGATTTGTGTGAAAATTCATAAAATAATACATGTAATTTTCTTGGCCAAGAACCTAGCACATTAACTACTCTTAACTACAAATAAATCAATAAGTGCTCTTACTTTGGTCTTATTACTGATGAAATCTGATCCTCTACAGCCTCACAGCATCCAAGGAGGTGGTTTTAGATCAGGAGCCATCTGTGAATCCTGTGTGGGAATTCTTTCCAACTATAGCGTGCTTCCCACCTAATCCAACATTCTGGCATGATTCCCTCAGTGGTTCTCAACCTTGGCTATATGTTAGAATCATCTGGAAAGCTTTAAAAAATTCCAGCCTGGAAGCACCTGGGGGGCTCAGTCAGGCAAGCATCCAACTCTTGATTTCAACCCAGGTCTTGATCTCACAGTTCGTGAGATCTAGCCTTGTGCAGAGTCCACGCTGTCAGCGCAGAGCCTTCTTGGGAGTCTCTCTCTCCCTCTCTCTCCTCTCTCTCTGCCTCTCCCCAACTTGTTCTCTCTCTCTCTCTCTCTCTCCCTCTCTCTCAATCTCTTTCTTTCTCTCAAATAATAAATGGATGAACTTTGAAAAAAATGCCAGCCCAGACCATGACCCAGATTATTTCAGAATCTTTGACTAAATTAAGATATAGTTTATATTCAATAAAATGCATCCATATCAAGTGTACAGTTCATTGAAGCTTGGCAAATCTATTTACTCAGGTAACTACCACCATTTTAACATTTAGAATGTTTCCCGTCTGCTTCAATTTCCCTCACCCCCTGCCCCAGGCAACCACTGATCTGCTTTTCTGTTTTTTTAGGCCTGTTCTGAACTTTTATATAAATGGAATCATAGAGCTTGTACCTTGTGTGTATCTGGCTTCCTTTGCTCAGCATAATGTTTTGAGATTAGTTCATTTCATCAGTGTATCCGTAGTTCCTTTTTTTCTGCCTTATAATATTCCATTTTGTGGATATACCATCGGCTGCTTATGCATTTGCCTATTGGTGGACATTTGACTTGTCTCCAGTTTGGGGCTATTATATTAAAAGCTTCAGTGAATAATCATATGCAAGCTTTTGTGTAGACATGTTTTTATTTTTCTTTGATAAGTACCTGGTGATGGAATTATTGGGTCACAAGGAAAATGTTTTCAAAGCTTGATCTGTATTTTTAAAGCTCTCACAGCTATTCCTGTGCAGCCCATTGTGTGGTTGAGGGCCCAGAATCAGTGCCTGTGTGTGGATAGTACATAACAGGTGTGGCAGTGTTAGAGATAGATGGACGGCCCTGATCTCACCCACTCTTTGCCACATATGATCTCTGGATTTCCCTTAGTGGTTTTACCACCTGCAGAGCCTTCTTCTATGTCCTGATATGACAGAGGGCTGCTGCTTGAGTTTATGAGATGTTTTTAAAATAAGGCTAGTTTATTCAGTAATGTTTATTAGGCACATACCTACTACCATCATGGCAAATGTAGGGAATGCAGAAATGACCAACATAGCTCCTGTCTCCAGAGAACTTGTACAGCCAAGACCAAGTAAACAATGATAATATTCTCTGCTACGTAGGATATTCTAAGAGCCTAGCTAGAACTAACAACTGCTCCTTAACTAGAACATTCTACTAAGCAACAATACCTTCCTTGTTATTTAAGAAAATGCTTTGGTTAAAAGTTAGAATCTGCTCCATTTTAGGAAGTTGGTGTTGTTAGTAGCCTATTTTCCTTTGGCTCCTTCTTTTTTTTTTTTAATCATGAGCACAAAAAGAGAGAGAAGTCCTGATTTATAACCAGTATGGTTAATTAAACATGAGTGCTAAGGTATATATGCAGGAATAAAATGCCAATATTAAGGAAATGAGAAATTCCTCTCAAGATAATACCAGCATTCTTCACAGAGCTGGAACAGACAATCCTAAAATTTGTATGGAACCAGAAAAGACTCCAAATAGCCAAAGAAATCTTGAAAAAGAAAACCAAAGCTGGAGGCATCACAATCCCAGACTTCAATCTGTATTACAAGGCTGCAGTCATCAAGACAGTATGGTACTGGCACAAAAATACACACTCAGATCAGTGGAACAAAACAAAGAACCCAGAAATGGACCCAAAAACATATGGCCAACTCAACTTTGACAAAGCAGGAAAGAATATCCAATAGAATAAAGACAGTCTCTTCAGCAAATGGTGCTGGGAAAACTGGACAGCGACATGCAGAAAAATGAACCTGGATCGCTTTCTTACACCATTAACAAAATGCACTCAAAATGGATGAAAGACTTAAAGTAAGACAGGAAGCCATCAAAATTGTAGAGGAGAAAGCAGGCAAAAGCCTCTTTGACCTTGGCCACAGCAACTTCTGACTCAATACTTTTCTGGAGGCAATGGAAACAAAAGCAAAAATGAACTATTGGAACCTTATCAAAATAAAAACTTCTGCGTAGTGAAGGAAAAAATCAGCAAAACTAAAAGACAACCAATGGAATGAGAGGTATTTGCAAATGCAGATTTTTTTCATGTCGCTGTCTATATCAGATAAAGGGTTAGTATCCAAAATCTATAAAGAACTTCTCAAACTCAACACCCAAAAAAAACCAAATAATCCAGAGAAGGAAGAGGCAAAAGACATGAATAGACACTTCTCCAAAGACATCAGATGGCTAACAGACACATGAAAAAATGCTCAATATCACTCATCATCAGGGAGATACAAATCAAAACCACAATGAGATACCACCTCACACCTGTCAGAATGACTAACAATTCAGGCAACAAACAGATGTTGCAAGGATGTGGAGAAGGAGCATCTCTTTTGCACTGCTGGTGGGACTGCAAACTGGTGTTGCCACTCTGGAAAACAGTATGGAAGTTACTCAAAAAATTATGAATAGAACCACCATATGACCCAGCAATTGCACTACTAGGTATTTATCCAAGGACTATAGGTGTGCTGTTTTGAAGGGGCACATGCACCCCAATGTTTGTAGCAGTGCTATCAACAGTAGTCAAAGTATGGAAAGAGCCCAAATGACCATCAACAGACGAATGGATCAAGAAGATGTGGTGTATATATATATACATACATATATATATATGTATGTGTATATATATATATACATATATATATGTGCACAATGGAGTATTACTTGGCAATCAAAAAGAATGAAATCTTGCCATTTGCAACTACATGGATGAAACTAGAGAGTATTGTGCTAAGCAAAATTAGTCAGTCAGAGAAAGACAAATATCATATGACTTCACTCATATAAGAAATTTAAGATACAAAACAGATGAACATAAGGGAAGGGAAGCAAAAATAATATAAAAAGAGAGAGGGAGACAAAACATAAAAGACTTCAGTATAGAGAACAAACAGGTTGCTGGAGGGGTTGTGGAAGGGGGAATGGTCTAAGTGGGTAAGGGCATTAAGGAATCTACTCTTGAAATCGTTGTTGCACTATATGCTAACTTGGATGTAAATTTAAAAATTAATTAATTAATTAATTAAAAAAACAAGCTGCTTATGCTCATATGTTGAAGCAAGTCTTCCAGGCAGGTTTTGGACAGAGCTGGGCAACTACTGGACCTAGAAGAAGGTGGATTTGAACAAAGTTTAATGAAAGTCTTCCTTTTAGAGAGGCTTAAGAAATGCACTTAGTAGACTGAAAAGTTGAGATGGAAATAATTGGACAAGAGAGAAGCAGCAGAACCAGAATCCATCAGTACCCTGGGTGGCTCTGTAGGCTTTTCAAGGCTCTGGCTAGGACTGAACTTGACAGTGTCCTCCCATCTGTTGGCAGCCTTGCTATCTCACCAGCAAGTTCTTGGCCAGATCCACACACTGCTCATCTACTCGGTCCTAAAGAGTAAACACCCAGTCTGACTCCCCAGCCCAAGACACTTTATCCTAGGATCGTTCCCTTTTGGATTTTATAGTGAGTATATGCCCTTTCAAATATGTGAACTCCTCAGCACCATTAAGTCTTAGATCCATCCAATAGTATCCATCTTTAAAATGCATGTATCCTTTGACTCAGCAATTCAAGGTCCAGGAATCTCTTCTACAGACATAATCACACATGTATATAAGTATATAGGAGGATGTATGTTCATTGATCATTATTAGTAACAATAAAAAATGTCTAAATGTCTAATAGAGAATGCTTAATTTAATTATGGCACACGTGTAATATGAAATACACCTCTTAGGAACAATGACGTAGATCTGTGTATGCAACTACAAAAATGTGTCTGTGATATGTTGTGGGGGAAAAGGTTCCGACCAATATATAAAAATGGTCCCATATTCATTTTTTTAAGTGAATTTTTTTTTACTTGTGTTTGGTTGATAAAAGTTCTGTTACCGTTGATAGTGATTACCCCTGGGAGAGGAGATTGAAATTGAAAATAAAATCAGAACAAAGGAACTTTCACTTTTTAATTTTGGAAATGTTTGTATCACTTGTATCTTGTAAAACAAGCATATCTTTATAAATTGTTTAAAGTAACATCTTTATAAATTGTTTAAAGTAACCTCCTTCTTGGCATCTGGAAGAAGTTAAGCATCCAACTCTTCATTTCAGCTCAGGTTGTGATCTCACAGTTCATGGGTTCAAGCTCTGCATTGGGCTCTGCACTGACAGCACAAAGTCTGCTTGGGATTCTCTCTCTCTCTCTCTCTCTCTCTCTCCCAAAATAAATAAATAAACATTTTTAAAAATGTACCCTTCTTCTCTTGGGTTCTACATCTCTCTGGATGGGTTCTCCAGTCAGATTGGGAGTTTATTTGCATCAACCCTCACTACAGCAGAAGCAACTCTAACCAAAGCTTGACTTAGGTTCTAAGAAGTGCTCTCTAGTAGTAATGCTGACACCTGCAAGAATTCTTATTCACCAGAGATACAGAAAGGGAACTGATGCATAAAAGTTTAGTAGATGGGCGGGGCACCTGAGTGGCTTAGTCAATTAAGCATCTGACTTCAACTCAGGTCATGATCTTGTGGTTCGTGAGTTCAAACCCCACATCACGCTCTGTGCTGATAGCTTAGACCCTGGAGCCTGCTTTAGATTCTGTGTGTGTCTCTCTCTCAAAAACAAATAAACATTTTAAAAAGAAATTTAGTAGATGTGCATGAGAGTTTAGTAAAGTGCCTTCATAATACCTACTTATTAAAATTTGCAAGTAGGTCTACTACTTGGACCAGTTGTTTTCTGAGTCTTGTTTTTTCTTTAAAAATACTTGATGTGATGGACTTCAGGTATTATTCAGTTGTGGAGTGTGTTGAAATCCTAAGAAATCAAGTATTAATGTGGTGGAGGATATTTGTCCTGGACACCTATCGTCCTCAGCTTGTATCCTAAATAGATTGTGAATTGTATGGGGCTTGTCGTGGGAGAGTGTATCACCGATTATTTCTGTCCTTGAAAAGAAAAAAGAGAACTGATAGGTTAGACAAAGGAATCCTGAAATCTTAAAGTATCTCATTGTTTCATGAGCTTTAGGAGCATAATAATAATAATCTCATTTTAATGGATAATCTTAAAAGCTGTATTTCTACCATACTTGAACTGATCAAATGGTTCAGATGTAACAAAACCAACCTAAAATTTTAGGATAATTTGGTTAGTGTTTGATTTACTGAAATATATCCTCTTTACTGGTTGTTATAATATTTATTCTTTTTTCTATTTTCTCTTAAAATCAGGTTGAAGAACTACACCCTGGTTTTTCTAAGTCCAATTACTTGTTCTTGGCCAAGGTAAGGAAGACCACTCTTTTACGATCACTTTGAATCCATTACATAAAAACAGGATTCCCTTTCATATCGTCCTACTTTTCATTTCTAGTGTTACATCGATCTTGAACAAACAGATGATGCCGTGAAGTTTTGTGATTTGGCAGTACTGCTTCCTTGTGTTACCAAAGAGGTAAGTCCCAGCAGTGACAGTGAAGGCTGTTATCTTCATCAGTACTTTTGTAGCTCCAGATATGACATTAGATGTCAGAGGCGTCTGGATTTTTCTTCCATACTAAAACATTTTGGATTTAACTTAGATTTAACATGCACTGTGAAGATTTTAGAATTGCTGTGGGTCCCCCTTCACCAGCAGACTCCCTGTATCTTTAAGGGATACAAATCATGGGCCAGCAGTTAAAATCTATGGATGTTCCTTGAGCATAGACCACAGGAGGCGGGCCCAGGGGTCTGCCGTCTTCGGTCTCCAGCTCACAGTGGGGTCTGGTGTCCTCTACAATGAAGAAGACTAAAAATCATGCATTAACATTTTTTTGGTCTTTGAACACGTCCTGTTAATGAAGAAGAAATTATCATGTTGCTTCTTGCCCTTTGGTTCACTAATTCAGGATTCTGGATGTGCTGTGTTTTAGGAATTTCAGAGTTAACAGCCCAGTGTGTGTTGCTGTGAGCCATATATTGGGACTGTAGGAACAAAAGGAAATAGATCGATGTTTTCCTGCTCCCTTCTCACATCGCCAATCACACCTAGAAGAAATGCTTCAGAAATGAGCATCCCTCTTCTCTGTTGGAGCAATACTGGCTCCCACGTGTGTTGTGATCTCAAGTACAAATGCGTGAGGCATGCGCCCAGCCCTCTGGGAGCTCACAGCCTGGAAGAGACTATTAGTGATACATCCAAGTACCTGTAGCACAGGGTGGAAGGCCTGACGTGCTAAGAGAGGTGCAAGTAATTGGTTATGGAAATAGTGAAGAGGGAGAAACTATTTTCACCTGAAAGAGATCAGGTAGCGTCAGAGGTGGACTTTGCAATTGTACGTAACATGAAGGTGAGGGTGGAGTGCGTCGCAGGTGATGAACAAAGGCACAGAGGTGGAAAAGCAGAGAGTTGTTTGCTTGGAGTGGGAGGGGCAGGGGTGTTCAGTCTGGGAAACAAGGAAGGGGAAGTGGGTAAGGCCTGCCAGGAGCTTCCGGGTTCGGCCATGCCTGTGTCCTTAAACGGTGACTCAGGCTTCACTGGGCCTTTCCAGCAACCACCTGCACAAGGTCCTAGATGGCTTAGGTCTGGGATTTCCTACAGGGTTGAGTGCCCTTCTAACGCTGATCCCTCACTTGGTTCTTTTGGTTAAAAGGAGGTGCACAGGAGCCTCAGCTCAGGAGCTGCCCTTCTCCAGAAGACACTGTGTGCAATTGTTTTGGCAGAAAACAGATTTGGTCCCTCGGGTTGCTTGCTCTGCAGGGGTGGTGGGGACCCTACCATCTTTTCCATCTCTCCTGAGTGATGTCAGTTTCGGTGACATGCATTTAAAACTGAGGGTCTGCACACTCTTTTTAGAATTTGAGATTAGAATACAGTATGATACTGAGGTTTAATACCAGGTTTGACACACAAGTATTTGCGCACAATATCCAGAGCTGTCACACAAGGGCTAAAGGTTTATGACCTCCCAGGGTTTGGTCCTTGTCCCCTAAGTCTCTCCTCTCCCCTTTCCTCCTCCTGCCTGACAAACCTGTTGTCCATGGCTTCAGATGCCATTTACCTACCAGGAATCCTCAAGTTCGTATCTCTAGACCTCCCTTCTGAGCTCTAAGACGTGATTATCCAACTTCCTACTTGACCTCTGTCCCTAGGTGTGTCACAGACAGCTCAAACCTAACTCGTCATTGGGCCTTTGGATCTGCTCTTCGCCACCTTCCCCTCTAGTAATTGACATGTCCATCCATCAATTGGGAATCATCTTCCAGCTTCCAATCCAGACATCCACCACCCCCCCTCTTCTAAAGCATGGCTTGAGCTACCCAGCTGCCCTCTCACTCTACTGCTACCACTCCAAGAAGGAAACCCCCCAAGTTCACCGGAACGACCATGTGCAAGCCTCCCACTGGTCTTTGGCTTTCTTTCTCCCGCCAGGCCATTCTTGGCTCTCAGTAGCAGCCAAAGGAACAGACTGAGTAAACCTCAGTATGACACTTCTTACTTGAAACCCTTTTCTTTGGGGATAAAGTCCTCAATGTTTAGCATGTCCTTCAAGGTTCTGATCTCTGTTGCCCACTCTCCCCACCTCTGCACTATGCCCTTCCTTGCCTCCCACCCTCGGGACCTATTCTTGCCTCTTCCTGAAACACTCACACCCAAACCCTCTACTCCTTTCCCCTGCTTGATTCCTACTCACCCTTCAGGCCTCACCAGAAATCTCATTTCTTTAGGAAAGACTTCCTTGCCACTCCCAGTCGAGAAAGTACCTCGTACTTTTCCTTCACATCCTCTAGCAAGGTTGTAGTTGCATAATTGTGTGATTGTTCCAGAAAAGTCACGGCTAGGTGTGTTTCTTAACCCCTCTATTCCCAGTGCCAATGACCATGCCTGGCATGTATTAAGCACCCATAAGTGCTGGTAGGAAAAATCAGAAGACTCATACCATCTAAATAAAAAGAATAATGCTAATAGTGCTAATAAATAGGACTGGTAATAAATGTAACTAAGAAAGCTGTGCACTGTGGGAATATTTATGTAATAAACAACATAGCATTAGTAAATACTTCCCACATTATGTATTTTTCCAATGATGTTTCCATTTGTATTTTCTAGGAGGTTTTGTTTTGTTTGTTTTGTTTCATGTAGTAAATGTAATGTCAGGAATATCCTGATTTTTTTTCAAATAGAAAATAGGCTATAAGTTTTTCCAGATTGATGTGTACCCCATTAGTGATTTTGCTGACAAATCTGTTCATTTCCAAAATGTCTAGCAGAGCCCCTGATCACAGCGAAGGCAACCCAGCCATCAGTTTCCCCTCCCTCAGGTGAACCTGCCTGACACACCTTCTTCTTTCCTGTGGTGCTTGTAACCTCTTCCTGGCATTGGAGTCATTTGTGACATCTTCTGACCCTTCCACAGAGCTCTAAGCTCACCACACTGCACTTGACATTGGGAAGGTCAGCCCTTGGGCTCTAGGGCCCAGAGTCCTGCGTGTGAGCAACTTCACATCCCCAGAACTTGAAACTACAGTATTTTTATTATTCATGTGGCCTTTTCTTGACCCTAGGAAGGCAATCTCGGGTCCTGAGAAACGGCCCACTTTGAAACTAAAAAAGGATTCCTGTGTCTAAGGCAGTGTGAGAATGCTTGATGAATGAAATCATGAGCACGCTGGCAGCCTGGAAGTCGTTTGCCTGGACGAAGTATCCGAGTTACTGACCCGGGTCAGGGCTGCGAAAGTTGGGTGCAGAGAGCATTACGTAATCTTTTGTCTTACAACGAAGGCTGTGCTAATCTGGTAAAGACAAAAACTGTTTTTAAATTCTTGTAACATTTTGAAGAGACATTAATTCCTCTTCTAAGACAAACTCTTGTAGGATAGTAAGTAAACTTTACCGGAAACAGGTTCAGGAAGAAGAGGACTCTGGGAGTGCTCAAAGTAAAGGATACGTCTTCCCGGCTAACAAGTTGTGTAGCTCGCTTTCAAGTTACCTGCTGTTTAAAATCCTGGGCTGTATTTCCATCCTGTTCCATAAATTGAGAACCATCCCTCTCATTAGTAACCACTCTTAGTAATAAAATCCTAATCCTACTTTTAATTTTCTGTGTTAATTGAGACCTCGTATTTGATGTTTTTAATTAAGAGATTGGTTTTTCAGATAAGTTTATAAAATGTAATTAGTCACAGATGTTCAGCCTGCCTTCCATCTAAGGAAGTACTACAGCTCAGAGCGATGAGTGGGTCAGTTACTGAAACCCAGCAATAATTGCCCATGGTCTCATTTGTTAGAAATCCTTATTTGCCTGTTTATGTCTGGTTTGAACTTACTTCTTGTAGATTAACTCCTCTATGCTATCTGGGCCTGGAGAATTCATTCTTCCTGGTACATTTTTAAAAGAAATAAAGGGCGCCTGAGTGCCTCAGTTGGTTAAGTGTCCAACTTTGGCTCAGTCATGATCTCACAGTTCATAGGTTCAAGCCCCACCTTGCGCTCTCTGATATCAGCGTGGAGCCCACTTCCGATCCTGTCTCCCTCTCTCTCTCTGCCCCTCCCCTGCTTGCACTCTCTCTCTCAAAAATAAATATTTTTTTAAATTTTTGTAATGTTTTTATTTTTTTTTTGAGAGAGAGAGAGAGAGAGAGAGAGAGCGAGCGTGAGCAGGGAGGGTCAGAGAGAGAAGGAGTCACAGGATCCGAAGACAGGCTCCAGGCTCTGAGCTAGCTGTCAGCACAGAGCCTGACACGGGGCTCGAACCCATGAACCGTGAGATCATGACCTGAGCCGAAGCTGGACGCTTAACTGACTGAGCCACCCAGGTGCCCCCAAAATAAATATTTTTTAAAAAAGGAAATCCATAAGGCCACTGAGGAAGGGACAGACTTTTCCCCCTCTCTGAAGAGACATTTTCCTGAGTTACCGGCAGGGACCTCTACTCTGTTTACAGCCCCCTATTTCTGCTCTTCAGGTTCTAACCTCTGATTCACTGACAGTCCAAAATACATTACTTGTTAAGCTTTCTTGATATATAATGGCCTTGCTTGTATTTTTTAAGTCGACCTTAAAAACACCTTAAAGAAGTTTCTTAGCCCTATTTTTTTTAATGTTTATTTTATTTATTTTGAGAGAGAGAGAGAAAGAGAGAATCTCAAGCCAGCTCTGCATGTCAGCACAGAGCCTGGCATGGGGCTCCATCTCACCAACAGTGACATCATGACCTGAGCCAAAATCAAGAGCTGGACAATTAACCGACTGAGCCACCCAAGTGTCGCTCTTAGACCTCCTTTAATAATATTCTTAAAAATAACTGGTGACAGAGCATCAGTCTGGGATCAGCCTCATGAGGTTGATGTTTGATAATCATTACACACATGCCAGGAATATAACAATTTAACATAAGTATGTCTTTCTCATATTTATCCAAAGCCTTTGGCAGAGAGTACTGATATATTTTCCCATATGTGCCTCTTTCTTGTGGCACTTGTAATCTCTACCTGCCATGATAGTTATTTGTGACACGTCTTCTATCCCTTCCAGGGAGCTCTAAGCTCATCACACATTGAGAATGTCAGCCCTTGGGCTCTAGGGCCTAGATTCATGCATGTGAGCAACTTTGTATCCTTGGCATTTGAAACAGTGTGCTGTCTCAGCAAAAAGGTTTGGATAATTTGAATGTAGAGAAGAAAGGAATCACCTGAATGCATAACCTGAGTCCTTAGAAGATGACATTTGAGCAAATATGGCCAATATATGGAGTGCTTGAATCATAATGAAGGCCTCAGGATTAATCAGATACCTATGCACTTCACATGCTACGAAGAAAAAAGCTTACATGGAGGAGAGTGTCACACCATGTTGAGTGTAACCAGTGGGGCAAAGACTTTAATTGGAGATCATCATTGAAGGATAAGCACAGAATTCATATGTAGAAAAATGAATAGATGAATGGATGCAGGCAGACCTTTCACACCCTCTCCTGTCCCCCTCAGTAGCAGAGATCCCACATTGTAGAGGAGCTCTTGGAGAATGGGGACGCACCCACAGCTCAGCTGACTCAGCATGTGTTAGCTGGAGAGAAACCCTACCAGTGTGACGAATGCCACAAACACTTCAGCCCGAGAGCTGACTCTTATTCACAGCAGAGAATTCACACAGGAGGAAAACCCTTTGCCAATAATCAGAGCGGAAGTACCTCCAGTAACAACTCATCCTTTAAACGGCATGAGTGATTTCACACAGCAGAGAAACTATACGAATGTCATCTATGTGGTAAAGCCCCTAGCTGATGTTCCAACATTAGCCATCATGAGAATACACACTGGAGAGAAACCCTATAAATGTAATGAATGGAGAAGAACCGTCAGCCTCAGCTTTAACTGTTAAAGACACGAGAGTTCCCACAGGGGAGAGATCCTATCACCGTTAGCCAAAGCTCAAGCCTTCAAATGTGTAGAACACCGAGCAAACCAAGAAGGAAAACACCAAGTCTTTACCAGAAGGAGGAAGGCATTTGGGAAATACTAGATGATTCATGTTAAAGAAGCAATTCAATGAAATGAGCATGAGAAACCCTTTCCTCGGAGAGCGACATTTCAGGACACGTGAGGATTCTCACTGTAGAGACACTCTCGGTTTCATGATGGAAGGAAAGTCTCCCGTGATCACGTATACCTTAGTCAGCCTTCAAATTCTCACACGAGGGACCCTCCCAGGCTTCAAGTCCAAGTAGAAATGGCTTTATCTACAATTTATATAAGAAAACTCATACTGGAAAACAAAACTGTAGAGAACCCTTTAGAACACAGTTCAGCCTATAATTTAGACCTTTGGCAAATAAATAAAATAAAATTAAAATAAAATAAAATAAAATAAAAGTAGTGTAAATATGTAGAACTGTGATGTATTCTTGGAAATGTTGACTGCAGAATTTGTGAGGTGTAATAGGCAATAAGATAACCTCTCCTCAGTAGACTAATAAAAGTTGTTGATAAAAAAATATATAGTATTTGTCTTTAAAAAACATAATGAAACGTTATGCTGAGTAATTGGGCCAGCATTTTTCCCTTACTTATCACATCACTGTTGAATGCTGATCAGCTTCTATTCTTTTTGCAGCTCTAAGCACATTTACAAAAACTTTGTTCAATCAGAAAACAACTTTTAATGTAACTGAAAAAATGAAGAACACAAAATAACATGTTCTAATGATGATATTAAGGTTGAAATATGTGGGTGCATGGCAATGGTGAATGGGAACATGGAGAGTTAAACATGCACTTTGTAAGTGATTCAGATATCTCAGGTGATACTGATGCAGGCAGGAGACATACCCCATTTTATGAAACAGTCAAAGGCTTAGAATTGAGAAATATGCCTAAAAGCATCTAATCAAATGTACAATTTGGCTGAAATGTTGAGCACTAGAGGGAGTGAAGAGATAAGAGCCTTGTGTGCCTTTTTCTTACAGACAAGGGAACCCCAATGCAGGGTCTTTAGCAACAAGTAACAAATGAGATTTTGGGGTGGGCACACTGGCTACCATGTGGAGACTTGGCTTGACTTGGAGGGAAGCAAAACTAGAAGAAGAAGGAGGATTTGAGTAACTACTGTGGTAACACAGACCTCAGCCAATGATGCTGACTAAGATGATGGCAGTGAGCAGTGAATGGAGATGCAGAGACAACAGATTCATGGGTGGTGTTCTCTATAAGACTTAGAAATTGGATATCGAGGAGATAGAGGACTCAAGAGAATGAGATCTCGGCTTCTGGCTTTAAAAACTGACCAAGGTAGATGGAAGTACCCATCAAGGACCCAGGGAACATTGGAGAGCCAGATTTGGTAGAGAAGGTGAGCTCAGTTATAGACAGTTTGAGTTTGTGAGATTTTCAGATCCATAAACAGGTTGTGTATTTGTCATATAAATGATGTCTGAAGCCACAGGACAGCAGAGGTCACCCAGTGAGGTTATATAGTATTTGAAAGACAGCAGGCAAAGGATCAACTTTGAGAAACAGCAGCATAATGGTAGGGGAGGGGGAAGGGGAAGCTACAAGTGAGACTGGAAGAAGGGACCACACGAGATGAGGTCTCAGAAGCCAAGGGATGGTGGAAGTGGTCATCTCTGTCAGAAACCCTGGAGAAGTCAGTACTGGAATGAGCTGAGTTAAATCATGTCTGTGTCACTGGTGATCTTAACCCAGACTGTGTCAGTGGAGGGATAGAAGCAGAGAGAGTGCAGAGCACTAAGGAAATGCAGTCACTGCTGGTAGACACACTTCCAGCAGTTTGATGGGGAAGAGAGGGGAAAGGTAAGGTGGCAGTTAAAGTGGTGCTAGAGTTGAGAAATCGTTGGTTTTTTAGATGGGAAATAGGGGAGCATATTTAAAGGATAATGAAAAGAGGTCATCAAAGAAGGAAGGATTCAAGAAAGACCAAGGAGAGAGGAGATCATTGGTAGAGTAAGGTAGGTCCTGAGGAAGTCAGAAAGGGATCTGGAGCACATCAGGGTCCTCTTTTTTTTTGTTGCCGGCTCAACAGAAAAGTTGGTAGGTTTGTTGACTTGGGGGTTTGTAGAGACCCAGGGCAGGTGCCACAGAAGAGGGAAGGGCTTTCGTCTTTTAGTAAGTGGGTAGCTGGATATAGAACCTAAAGTGGGTAGAAAATAAGTCAAGGCAAAAATAAATAAATAATAAGTCAAAGCAGGAGAACGCTGGTAGAGAACAAAAAGGAAAAAAAAAAAAACCTCATAATAAGCCTGTAGAAGTGGAAAAACTGGTGTTGAGAGTGACTGGATAAATGACACCAGAAGATTGGCAGTGTGTTCAGAGGGCCGGAGGCCTGTTTCAGGGGCAGGGCAGCTGTAGTCATGACAGAGCCCGGGGTATCTCACAGGGGTGGTGGGGAAGGGAATCGGAGGTGAGGAGGCCAACTCCCGGGAGGCTGGGACCCCCGGTTCCTGGGGACCAGGGTGTCTCCAACCACAGTGGCAGACCTTGGTGTGAAGAGGGACCCAGGTGCCGAAGTCATAAAAAATAAACATAGAAGAAGAGTGACCAGGAGTTTACCAGCTGTAAGAAATGGTAGAGGTCAATCATCCTCTACCCGCAAAATAGATTCTCTCAGCAAATGCTTTGCTGGTTATGCAAAAGTGACTTCAAAACAAGTCCCCTAACAGGAGTGCCAGGGAGCTCTGTAGAAACGTGTGAGAAAAAGAACGGTGGGAGGTTGGGTCAAGGAGAACGGTATTGGGGGGAATACCGACGAGGGTTGATGGTGTGAAGGGCAGACATTTTGGACAATAACAGGAAAGCGTGTTTGGACATAGTTGGGTCAGCTGGCTTTTGGGACTAAAAGCCTGCACATAAAAATTAAATAAAATACTTGGATGGAAGCCCTGGGAGAAAGGTACAACGGGAGGGGTGGTGTGTGTGCGGGTGTGACTGTGGGTGTGCGGTGCGCATTCACTGCCAATTAAATTGCGGTGGGGGTTGGGGGAGTTCTTTGTGGAACCTAGTTATTTGTATGCGTGCAAATATTGCTAAGTCGTGATCTTAATTTTAAATCTTTCCTCATGGTTTGTTCACGTTCATTTCTTTAGGCATCTAGTTGAAAGAATTCTCTCACGTCATTATTCTGTAAGAAATTGATCCCTAGAAATCCATTAATGGGAAATGTTACTGCTAATAGCGGGCATCCTATTTAGGTGCCAAGCACTAAACCATCCCCAGGTTACCAAGATAAACATGAATTACAGCTTATTTTTTATAAGTTCTTTTAAATAATACATTCGTTAATCATTCATTAATCCCTTTCTCACAACCTTCAAAAATATTGATTTGTTAGAAGGTAGACATCTGATTGATCAGACACTACGTTATGATTAAAACTATTGAAGAACTTCCAGGATTGGTTTTTTTTTTTAATCTAACAGTCACTTCCAAATGTTACATTATTCATTTTTTCTCATCTATTTATTTTGTTACTTCCCTTAAATTCTTTCTAATCAGGTGCTCAATCAATGTTAAATGCAAAAGTGCAGAGGAGTGTGCCATCTAAATGTATTGCCACTGTTTCTAACCTCCACCCTTGTTTTAAAGAAATAACAATACATGTGGACTATATTAACCACGTAGATAACATACTGTATGATTTTTAATCTTTAATATAAGCTAGTTGATGATGTCAGTAATGAAGCGTATACCTAGTCTAGACCTTGCAGCAGAATCTCCGATTTCTTCCAATCCTGCTGCTAAGGCTGGGACTTCTTCCACATCTTACAGCTGAAGAAAAGAAACAGTGTTACCATTAACACACTGTTGAGGTCCAATATGTCTGCTTACACAGAGGGATCTCTTCTTCCGGTCTCCCTGACTCCAGACCTGGTCGGGGAACAGCCCGGCAGTCGTCCTCTGCATTACACATGTTCTCAGAGATCTGAATCATGCCTGGATCTCAGAGATCAATAGCTTCCTTGTAATGGCCCTTCACAAAGTATCCCTCATTCAAAGATTATTTCAAAGTAGCCAGTGTAGCAGGATAAATGTGTGAAATTTCATTGTGTGTTTGTATTCTCTTTATAGGATAAAGATGCACAGAAAGAAGTGAAAAAAATAAGTGCTTCCTTGAAGAGGTAAATAAAAGACCCTACTCTTCAACAAATCAGATGTGGTCTACTAAAATTTAAGCTAAACCAACTTGTGTTTTTTATTATCCCTTTTTCTTTTCTGATGGAAGGGTACTGTGCTCAGCTTTGAAGGTAAAACCACATTTTTGCAGAACGCATTCCACTAGTAGACTACAAAACTAATCATGTTGTTTGGAGAAGTGTATTTTGCATAATGTCAGTACGAAATGATCTTTAAACATGTATGATTTATATTTTTCCTATCAATATACTATCATCTTCAGATTATTTCTTTAAATAAAATATTTAAATCAACACAATAAAATGAACTCTAGTAAGTGTTTGATTCCTGCTTCAGTGGAGACTTTGAGAAACAAAATTTCATTAATGTGAATGAAAGATGAAAAAATAGAGATCGTGAACATGTTATTGATAGAAGAGGAAAAACAAAAGAATAATATATTGTAACTAGTAATCATAAATGTGAATAAAATCACGATAAGGTAATGTTTTAGTATGAAATGAGCAAGGATTTTTTTTCTTTCAAGAAATATTCGAGGCCCCAGTTGGGTAAGCATCGGCTCTTGATTTTGACTCAGGTCGTGATCTCACAGTTTGTGTGTTTGAGCCCTGCATCAGGCTCTGTACTATCAGTGCAGAGCCTGCTTGGGATTCTCTATTTATCTGCCCCTTCCCTGCTTATGCTCTGTCTCTCAAAATAAATAAAACATGAAAAATATTTTTAAAAAGTATTCAATGCCGGTAATGATGCACAAGTTGGAACATTCCTATACACAGCTGGTGGAAGGGTATTTTGACACAAACACTTTACCAAATGTTTGTGTCAAAATACCCTTAAAAATGTCCTGAGCCTTAAAAATGTATTGATTCTTTAATCTTGTAATGTCATTTCAGGGAAATGGTCCTAAGGAGAAAAAGTATAATTATTTATGCACAAATGTTTATGACAGCATTATTTATGACAGTAGAACTCTATGTCCCACAATAAGGAAGCAGTTAACCATATTAAAATATAACTACAGTAGGATATTATTTTGACATTGAAAAAAATTACAAAAATAGTGAAATGCATAGAGCATCTTCAGTGAAAGTACGAGGCAAAATAGTGCATACATATGATCTCAACTATATGAAAATGTGCACAGAAGAGCATCTATTGGAAATACACTAAGCTGGCAGCAGTTCATATTTCTGTGGAGTTGTGTTTCATTTCTTATATTTCCCAAGTTTTAATAAACTAAAAAGGTTTTTTTTTCATTGAACTTAGCTAGCAGTGATTTATAAAGATTCCTCACTACACTTTAGCCAGCCTCATCCTGGACATCAGGTCAAAATCTGAATTTCCTACTTGCTGTCCCAAATATATGGGTACACAGAGACATTTATACACAAAATTTCAAGCCCTGACCTAGAGATGCTGCTTCACTGAACTAAGCCAGTTCCGCCCTCTGGTCTTTTACAATGACCCATCAAGATCCCTGAATCACTTCAACTGATTCTTGCCCAGTCTCTGAAACTACTAGCGGAAAGGGACAGGAGTGGGGCAGGCACCCCGACAGATACACAGTGTCCGTAAGACTATGAACACCTCTGGCTTTCTCTAAACAGCCTAAAGAATGTGTCAGTTGAAACAGGTGAATCTCACCAGCGGCAAATGACAGAATGAACCACATTTTGGGGGCAGCTCATTCCGGCAAAGATCAGTGCAAAGATTTTGGCTAGGAATTATGAGGAACGTCAAAAAAAATCCTCTCCCTGGGACTTGGGACGCATAAGTAAATGACATAAGAGTGCATCAATCTCCATTCATTTTCATAAAATTGCTCTTTGGTCCCCGTAGTCAAGGATGTCCTCAGTGGACAGGCGGGTGCCCCTTAGTTGAGTTGATCCAATTTCTGGATAAGGACCTGACCCAATGGGAGCACAGCACTCCTGAAAGGCACTTGCATCTTTAAAGTAGTAGGAATTTCTGACACACTTAACGGATTCTGCAGGAGCTTGTTAATAAGGGAAATCTCCCTCCTCATCATGGTTATACTGTATCCCCTTCAAATTAACATAAAAACCCTGCTGTCTAGGACCCAACTGAATATGGTCTCCAGGTTAAATGTGCCCCCTTTTAAAAGCTGAGTATTTATCTCAGATGGCAGCACCATGGGTAGATTGTTACACTTGCTCGGCTGGATTTCCCATGAAGGGGGCCATGTGAACTGACTTAGCTTTTCTCTCTATGGTTACTTCACTCACCACTCCCGCAGCCCACCTGGGAGGAGACAGTAGCTGCGGGGCACTTCTGAAATGATTTCTCCTGGATGGGGGTGGGGTCACCAAGACCAAGCTAGTGGTGCACCGTCCACTACAGGCAAAGTACACAAACTCCTAAACTTTCAAGAGACTTCGTGATTGGCTCTGAAAAGGGGGAGTTCTCATCCAGAACTTTGCATATATTCCATTCTAGAAGATAATAAACTTCTCATATAATAAAATGTCTCATAAAACATTAAAGAAGTCACTTTGTGTTCTGCTAAAAGTTTAACCATTGTTCCATCTATATAGTTTGCAAGGTGAGTTATCTTTCCTTTTTTTTGTTTTTATTTTTATTTTTTATTTTATTTTTTTCCATAATATTTTATTGTCAAATTGTTTTCCATACAACACCCAGTGCTCTTCCCCATAAGTGCCCTCC
>NC_043703.1:135418917-135420280 GCF_006229205.1 Suricata suricatta | reverse complement strand
GCAATTTTTCCCTCATAGAGTCCCTCTTATGATTTCCTGTAGGGCTGGTTTGGTGGTCATGAATTCTCTCAATTTTTGTTTATTTGGGAAAACCTTTATCTTGCCTTCTATTTTGAATGACAGGCTTGCTGGATAAAGGATTTTTGGCTGCATGTTTTTTCTGCACATCACATTGAAGATTTCCTGCCATTCCTTCCTGGCCTGACAAGTTTCATTAGATAGGTCTGTGGTTACAGACCTGATAGGTTTCTCTTTGTATGTGAGGGCCCTTTTCTCCCTAGCTGCTTTCAGAATTCTCTCTTTATCTTTCTATTTTGCCAGTTTCACTATGATATTTCGTGCTGAAGGCTGATTCAAATTACGTCTTAAGGGGGTTCTTTGTGCCTCTTGAATTTGAATGTCTATTTACTTCCCCAGATTTGGGAAATTCCCAGTTATAATTTGGTCAAGTATCCCTTCAGGCCCATTCTCTCTGTCTTCCTCTTCAGGAATTCCTATGAGATGGATGTTGTTCTATTTGATTGTATCACTCAGATCTTGAATTCTGCTTTCCTGCTCCTGGATTAATTTCTCTCTCTTTTTTTCAGCTTCCTCTTTTGCTATAACTATATCTTCTAATTCACCTATTCTTCTCTCTGCCTCATCAGTCCTCGAGGTGGCTGACTCCAGTTTGTTATTCACCTCATCTATAGCCTTTTAAAATTCATCACACCTATTTTCAAGGCGCCTAGTAATTGTCTCAGTTGATTCTTTGATGTTTTTCTCAACTCCAGCGATTAATTTTATGACAAGTTTTTAAAATTCTTGATCTGGTATGTTGTCTAGATCTGCCTTGAGCAGTTCTGTGGCTGTGACTTCCTCCTGGAGGTTCTTCAGGGGAGAGTTTCTTCGTTTTGTCATTTTTGCTAGTTTTCTGTCTCTTATGACCTTTAGAAAGCTCGTTGTGTGCTGTGCACCTATTAATATTTCTCTGTTAAAGGAGGCTTATTGACTTTCCGGGGGCCTGCCATTTCAGGAGATATTCTCTTAATGGTGTCTCTCAGTTTCTCTTGTTGTGCCTGTGAGTATTTTATTTCCCTACTCAGCAATATTTGGGACTCACCATCATGCACACTTTGGCTTATTTCTTGGTGTAGTCCTAATAAGGAAAACAGACAGACAAACACAGAGGGAACAGAAGCACACAGACACACAGACAAATCAAACAAAGAAACACATTAAAAGTGGGAAAGAAAAGAAAGAAAATGGAAAGGAAAGAGAGGAAAAGAAGAGAAGAAGAGAAAAGAAAAAAGAAAAGGGGGTCAGAGACAACAAAGGACAGTGGACAGTCTAAAAGCGTATGACCAGTTGAGGGTAGAGGTAA
>NC_043703.1:135377589-135418817 GCF_006229205.1 Suricata suricatta | reverse complement strand
GTTTGTGCTACCACAGATGTATTTGCTTTGGTGGCTGGTTTCTTAGGGGGAGGAATCAGCTCATCTTGGCTCAGGCAGGGATTTCGGCTGCCCTTGCCTGAGGAGAAATGAGCAGCAGGAGGTGTAGTGCACACCTTCACAGACCCAACTGCGGAGTCCCCACCCCCAGCCGGGATCACGATCGCAATGGGGAAAAAAAAAATTGAGTCTCTCTTGGCTTCAGATAGCTGTCACTCAAGGCGCTGTGCGCTGCTGGAAATGAGCTGGAAGCTCCTGCAGCCTAAGCGCGCGCCCAGGCCTCCACCGCTGCCGACTCCCTGCCAGGGATCCCAGGATTTGGGATTCGCATGGCCAATGCAGGGGGTGCATGAGATGCGCCGTGGAAATGAGGTGCGTGGTCTGACTCCCAAAACCAAGTTCGAAGTGAGCGCCCCGGCACCACCGCCGCCAGGGCGCCACCACTGCCGCAGTCGCTGCAGCTGCGGCCACTCTCACTGCCGCACAGCCACTGATTCCCTGCCGAGATGGCTTAGGGCTGGAAGCTGTTCCTTCCCTTGCACCACCTGTGTTTGGGATTTAGGCTACCCAGCAGTTATCTATGGAGTGAGTTTCTCTCTCCAAGCACGGTTCTTGGGCTCCGCTCCCATTTGCCCCATGTTGGGCTGGGGCTCCCACCTCCCCTGCCCATCTCGGGCTGGCCTGTTTTCAGGTCTCCCCAGTTCACACTCACTCACTCAGGTATCCTTGAGGTTCTCTTCTTTCTGGAGTCCGTATTTTCTCCTTCCGCTCTTGCAGATGAGAGTAATGTCCTTCTCAGTTAGATAGATGGCGCGGACGGAGTTTACAGAGCTCCCTTCCTCTCCACCATCTTGGCCTTTTGGGTTCTTATCTTTCTTACTAAACATGAATGACCTACACTGTAACATGAAAATCTCCATTGTGCCTAACGGTTGTCAAAAAGCTTTGCATTTGATACTTATATAATTTTGATTCTCATTTCCCCAGTAAACAGTTTAAGCTCTGATGCATAAGTAACATAGAATGGGGGTGGGGAGGAGCACCTGGGTGGCTCAGTCGGTTAAGTGTTCAACTTTGGTTCAGGTCATGATCTCACGGTTCGTGGTTCGAGCCCTGCATCAGGCTCTGTGCTGATGGCTTAGAGCCTGGAGCCTGCTTTGGATTTGGTGTCTCCCTCTCTCTCTGCCCCTCCCCCACTTGTACTCTGTCTCTGTCTCTAAAATAAATAAACATTAAAAAAAATAAGTAGAACAGATGGGGATAGGGAACTGGGGACTGGCCAACCCAGGACTGGGTTGGAATCTCGTACCCTCTGCCCTCTTCTCTGAGCCTAGGCCTTTTTACATTTAACTGATTGGAGCACAACACATCTGTTGTAGATTAGGGGGTATGAGAACGGTAACACTTGCATGGTGTTAACACATGCTTCTTCCTGTTTTAAGTGCTTTACCTGTATCGAATCATTTAATCCTCACAGCCACCCAATGAGAAGGAACTTTTGGTATTACCCTATTTACAGACAGCGGAGGCTAAAGCATGAGATATTAAATACCATAAGAGCACAGCATGAGGTTTGAACTTGGGCAGTCTGTTCCAGATCGTGCTATAGTTGGAGGCTTAACCGACTAAGCCACCCAGGCGCCCCCCAAATCATAAGTTTTAAAAATAGCTTTATTGAGCTGTAAGTGACACACCAAAATACACATATTTAAAGTGTATAATCTGATGTCTTTTGACACATATATCTCTGAAACCATCACCACAAGACAGCAGACATTCCTGTTGAAGGACCAAACTAACTCCATGAAGCCTCAGAAACTAGAAGGCCTAAGTTTCTGTTTCCCCAGGTGGGACTCAGAAACAATGGAAAGAAAAACAACCCACCGATTGCCCAAGCAGATACCACCATCACTAAACACCTGATATTCCCGCTGTTTTAGTGAGCCCAATTAGTCTTCAATTAGTCAATCACCGTGCACTGCGCCAACCTCTGCCGATGTGCCGCCCAATCATTTTGTAATCCCAGCCCCTCACCCCACCCTTCACCCCATCCCTCGCCCCTACTGTAATAAAAACCCTGCTCGACTGATGATCGGGGCTCTCAGCACGGATCCACTGCTTTGGTGAGGTCTGAGAGACGGAGCTTAAGCCCAAATAAACGCCCTTTGCTTTTGCATACATGACTCGGACTCCTGATGGTCTTTGGGGGAATCCACGATCTCGGCATAACGCTATCACCCCAAAAGTTTCCTCTCACCCTTTTATAACCCCTCTCTCCTCTCCCTGCACCTCCCATGCCCAAACAACCACCGACCTGCTTTCTGTCACATAGATTGCGTTTTCTAGACTTTACTATAACTGGAATTGTACATTATGTTCTCTCTTTTGTTGTCTGATTTCTTTCACTCAACTAAAGCATCTTGAGATCTGTCCATGTTGTACTGTGTTCTAATAGTTCATGCCTTTTTATTGCTGAGTAGTATTTTACTGCATGGATATACCACAGTTCTTTCTCTCCATTCAACTAGTGATGAACATTTGGGGAGTTGCCAGTATTTGATGATCACAAACATATCTATGAATATTCATATAGATTCTTTAAATGGACATCTGCTTTCATTTCCCTTGGGTAAATACTTAGGAGTAGAATGGCTGAATTATGTGGTAGATCTGTGTTTAGCATTTTAAGAAACCCATCAAGCTGTCTTCCAAGGTGGTTCTCCCATTTCACATCCCCACCGGCATGAGTGAGAGGTCTGCCTCCTCCGCCTTCTCAACAGCACTTGGTATGGTTATTCGTAATTTGAGCTACTGCTCTAGGCATGTGGTGGTATCTAGTTGGGGCTTTTATTTCGCTAGTGACAAATTACATTGAGCATTTTTTCATGTGCCTTATTGCTGTTCATATATCTTTTTTGGTGAAATATCTATTCAAATTTTTGGCCCATTATTTTAATTGAAATACTTGTTTTCTTTTTGATTGACTTTTAAGACTTCTTTATATATTCTGTAAGATATAAGTCTTTTATTATATACATAATTTGCCAATGTTTCATGTCTATGGCTTATCTTTTAATTCCCTTAACGTGTCTTTAACAGGACAAGAGTTTTTCATCTTGGTGAATCAATTTCTACTTTCATGTACATTGGTTTTGGTCTTATGTCTAAATATCTTTGCTTAATCCAAGGTTATATTTTCTTCCAAAAATTGTATTTTTGGGATTTTACATCTAAATCTGTGATCCACTCTGAGTTAATTTTTGTATATGGTGTGAGGTATGGATTGAGGTTCACTTGTTGTGTATATGGATAGACAATTGTTCTAAGAAACACCATCTGCTGAAAAGACTGAATTGCCTTCACACATTTTTCAAAAATCAGTTTTCCATATATGTGTAGATCTACTTATGTACTTTCTATTTTGTTCCATTGAACTATTTACCAGTTTTAATCCAATACCACACTGTTGATTGCTGTAGGTTTATATTGTCCTGAAAGCAGACATTGTTATTTCTCCAGCTTTGCTTCTTTTCAGACTTATTTGACTATTCTAGGTGTTTGCATTGTTTTTGTTTTTGTTTTGTTTTGTTTTTCATTTTCTTATGAATTTAAATCTAGCTGGGATTTGGATTGCGATTATGTTGATGAACCTGTCTCAACTCAAGGAGATTATGGGACTCCTTTGGGCCACCTCCCCCCCGCCCTCCCATGCATCATTGCCTGCAAAGTCTCTCAAGGCAGTAATCTGGGGCAATTGTAGGGCTGACCTCTTTTGTTACACTCTCTCAAGGATTACTGTCCTTTCTTTCCCGCTGCCCAATAGCTTGAAAACCATTGATTTCTGTATTTTGCCCACATTTTGGATTTTGAAAAACAGAAATTGTTACTTCAGGGACTTGTAATTCTAGAGCACTTTTCAGTTCTCTAAACCATTATTTCTTATAAACAGATGAAGAATTATGCCTTTCTTCCTTCTTGAATACTTTCTGTTTACACAACCCAACTAATTTTAAATTAGGAAGCCTGACTGGAAAAAGAATCTGATGAAAATTATGAGTAGAAAGAACATTAGAAATTATTAATATCATATAACCAATGTGCTGGCAGAGCCCTAAGTGGTCGGCCACTAGACTGGTGTGTGTGGAGTTCATCTGGAGCCCAGCATTGGCTGTCCCAATTTTTCTTCTCTTTTGAAAGGGGGAGGGGGAGAGAGAGAGAGCACAAGTGAGCACGCAAGCAGGGGAAAAGCAGAGGGAGAAGGAGAGAGAGAATCTTAAGTAGGCTCCATGCTTAGCCCAGAGCCTGACAGAGGGCTCGATCCTACAACCATAGATCAGGACCTGAGCTGAAATTAAGAGACGCTGAATCAACTGAGCCACTCAGGCACCCCGGCTGTCCCAACTTTTAAAAGGCTCCAGTCACGAAGACAGTGATTTTCCAGCCAAAGTACTAATTCTGTTATTTATTTAGTCTTTTCATTTGAAACATACTTTATTTCCCTAGGGTTCTTTAGTCCTACGAGCTCCATGTACATAGCAATAGTAATTACTCATATATTTATTGAACTAATATTATGGAATCATCCAAGGGCTGACCCAAGCTTGTGAGGCCTCAGGTTTATTCAATTTAGAGAATCGTTAAGAAAAAGAAGTCAAACATTCCAATACAAATTAGGTATGAAAGCAACATTATTTAGAATAAGAAAGACAGGGGCACCTGGGTGGCTCAGCTGGTTAAACGTTCGACTTCGACTCAGGTCATGATACCACAGGTTGTGAGTGGGTTCGAGCCCCACGTGGAGCTCTGCTGACAGCTCAGAGTTTGGACCCTGCTTCAGATTCTGCGTCTCCCTCTCTCTCTACACCTCCCCCACTCAAGTTTTGTCTCTCTTTCTCTCTCTCTCAGAAATAAACATAAAAAAGACTAACAAAGATATCACAATACATTATAATATTTTAAAAGCTGACAAATGTCACAAACACTACAAAATCCAAAAAAAAAATAAGTATCATTATGTAGTAAGGTGTGGCACACCTCTAAGACACTTTTTTCCTTATTTTTGCCATGTACCATTTGTTCACCACATGATATTAATTCAACATCATTTTCTATAGAAAGGATAGAGTACAGAAAAATTGGTCTTTCCTCTCGCATGATTGATGTTTATTTTTTATTTCTGATGGTTTAGAAAAGCTCCTTTCCACCTCCCTTCTTGTTGGTAGTGCAGGTGGTGACTTCTTCCCCCGCACTGCTTGCCCGGGGTGAGTGAGCCCCGGAGGACTCCAGCCCTTCTGGCACCCTGAGCTGGGCCCGGCTGTTCTGCTCACTGGGTCTGGCTCTGCTCAGCCTTGGCACCCCTGATGCCCAGCCCTGTCTCACCCCCAGCCATGAGGAGGTCCTGGTGAGCTTCAACGCCTGGGTCATAGTGAGCCCTGGTTAGGAAGCCATGCAGTACCTCGTTCATATCCTTCTCCTTGGAGTCAAAGTCAAGGTCGGAAGCTTGATGCAGGCCCTAAAAAGAGCTGTCACTGGGACCAGCTGATGTAGAGGTTGGAAGCCACCCACTGACCATCCCTGCCACCAAATCCTCCATTGGGTATGCGGTGGACCCTCTCACCAAAGCTCCCCAAGCCTTCTTCCAGGGGCTGGGGCTGCTCTAGTGTGGGGAGGGGACAAGGTTCAGGAGGGGGTGGGCACAACCCATGCAGGTAAGGTCCCCCGAATAAGAGCAGACTTAAACCAACATTTCTCCATCTTTTTCCAACTGCCTTCAGCATAGAGGCCAACGTCTTCAGCAGGGCTTTGAAGACAGCCCCCATTCCCGTTCTCCTACCCAGTCCGTTTTTCCAGTGGAGCGCCCTCTACTCTGCCCAGCACATGCGCACACCCACACCCACACCCACCCCCACACACACCCACACACACACAGAGTCTGCATTCCAGGCAGGCTGAAGTGGTTGCTGCTGAAAGCCGGCCTGATACTCTTCCACCCCCTGGCTTGGGTTGTGCAATCCTACGGGCCCCTTCCCTCTCCAGTGCCCACTGTGGGCATCTCTCTCCCCTACTCCAGTCCTGGCTCATGTGACAAAAGGTCAACCACAAAGCCTTCCTGATCCACCTGAGTAGCGGTGCTCTCTCTTCCCTCAAAATAGCAAGACGCTTTGTCTGTCCTTTTTCAGCCCAACCTGCGCTCAGCTCATCAGCGAGGTGAGGGCAGGGACCACGTATTATTCACCTTTGTGTTGCCTGTGTAGCAGTACGTGCTCAACTAACGTGTGTTCAACTAGATAACTCAAGAAACACAAAAGCACTCCAAAGTTCCCTAGGGTTCCTGAAAGAGAAAATTAAGGGTCATTTCTACCCTCGGATACCATGCAACAGAGAGAGAGCAGAGGGAAGGAGGGGAAAGCAGGGTTGGAAATGGAGAACCCTACAGTTCAGAGACTAGGGCAGAGGCAGTAAGCTTGAGTCGATGCCAAGACCAGCCGTTGACTTCAAATTCATAGCACGCTTTTACTCCCCTAAAAAACGACACAGACATGTACATTCTATTTTATTTTTTAGTACTACAGCCTGCATTGAGTGGAATATAGCCATCTACTAGGCTTAATCATTGTGGCATTATGACCCAATTCTTTTGTCTTTTTGAAATTCTAATTTATATTCTACTTCTAGGCTTCGGTTTGCAGTCTTTTGGATTGATAATAAAGTAACTCCTGCAATGCCCTAGTGTGGAACTTAAAACGATTTAGAGTGGTCACAGAGGACTACTCCTGGCAATTTCATAAGATTGAGCGTTGCTTCTGAAGGACACTGAGCCTTTCTGCTCGTTGCTAACAGATTGGAAGCCTTTTTAATGAGATGATTTTTATTGCTTTCGGGACCGGTCCTACACCAGGTTCATATAGTGATAGTACATGTATTATGTTTATAACATTTTAAAAGTTTTCTTTTAAATGTCAATGAGACTCTGCTTTTTATTCATGTCAAACTTTTAATTTTTCCAAGTGTTTGCACTGGATGTAAAACTTCGGTGAAAGCTTTTTTACTTGCTGACATTGTTGACTTTGGCAAGGACCATTCGAACTTGACCATGAGGAAACCAAAATGAGCTCAGGGTTGCTGGAGGTCATGTACAGAATTGCTGGAGACTGGACCCAGATGCCCTTACCCCCAGCCCTGGCCTGTGCCATGAGGGAAGAAATCACATTTAAATCAGCTTTAAACCATTTCAGAGTTATTGTACTTAAGAAGTCTGTTTCATTTTCCTTTGTTTTTATTTACCTAAAAAGTGCTTATGGCAGCTACCAAAGAGTCTTCTAGAAACAAAGACAGACTTCTTGATATTCGCGTAATTGTTAACGTAGCCAACACACACAAGTATCTCCCACAGTGGGGGAAATGGCTCATTGGAAGGGAAAACAGTAATTAAGATGGGTTTTAGATAGGGATTCCTGTGTCCATATGACATAAATTCATGGAAACGTCCTGGAAAGTTGCCTTGTTCTACTTAGGGAACAATTTGCATACATCTGTTTGTGGTCATTTCTCTACAAGACGTTGCTCACACTCACTTTGTTTCCCTTTTGATTTTGGTATAATGATGTGAATCCTCACAGACTTCACTGTGAAGTATGTCATTTCAGGACATACTTAGCTGAGATTATGGTCTGTCTCACAGTTGCAAACCTTCCCTGCCGAAATCTAGACTGGTTCAGTTTGGCTCACTGAGTTGGCCAAGAAATCTGGGGGTGAAGGGGAAGTTTCGTTGGATTTTCCCCAACTCAGCCATGTATTATTAACACCCCATTTCTTTACAAAGAGGGTAACTTGCTGGGGGTGCAGAAGCTATAGCCGGACATCTCCTTCTGATTCCCCACCTTTTCCCAGACTGGAAATGCTCTCAGAGCAGGGACCCCCCTTCAGGATGCAGAACCTGTGAGAAGCACTCTTTCGAACCATGGTTAGCGAGACCCCAACTTAAGTTTCTTGTTCAAGAGAGGAGCTAGTGAATTGAGTTGGGTCTCAAAAGAAACATCCAAACACGCAGATGGTGCCGATCGTAGCTGCCAGCCTATGGCTCAGCCCCATCCTGCACTGTGGCAGATTTGGATATGAGCTGCTCCCTGCTCCATCACCCCGCCCCCCAGGCATTTCTCAGAAGCGATGCTATCTCTCACTGGCTCACCTTCCGGAAACCCATTCATGAGAAGAGGTTTTTCCTTCCTACATCAGCTCTAGTGAAGTATACATTATATACAAGCAAATGCACTCAGGGTAAATGTGCAGTTTGATGAGTTTG
The DNA here is from genome assembly GCF_006229205.1 of Suricata suricatta. NCBI lineage: Eukaryota > Metazoa > Chordata > Mammalia > Carnivora > Herpestidae > Suricata > Suricata suricatta. Next base: position 135,410,497 of record NC_043703.1, on the reverse strand, counting down.
GATGAATTTATACACCAGTTTAACCCCTACCACAATCAAGATCTAAAATTTGTGCATCACCCCAGAAAGTTCCCTTGTGTCCCTTCCCACTCAATCTCCAGCCCACACTCCAGCCTCAGGCAACCATAAATCTGCTTTCTGGTGGTGTAGGTCGATATTTTTTTAGAATCTCACATAAACAGGATCATTCTTTCTCTGAGCGCATTTTTGAGATAAGCCCATGTTATCAGGTATAGCAATAGTTCATTCCCTTTTGTTGCATAACCTGAATATTTCATAAATAGTTCATTGATTCACCTCTTTGGGGTTGTTTACAGTTTGGGGTTATTATGAGTGAAGTTGATATGAACATTCACATGCTAGTCTTTCAAAGACATGTTTTGATTTGGAAGGTGGAGGCAAAAACCGAGACGTGGGGTTGTCACATGGCAGGTGTATGTTAGCTTTACAAGCAGCCATCCTGCTTTTCAGATGGCGGCACCACTCTGTGTTCCCATCAGAATGGATGGTGTGAGACCTCCAGTTGTTACGCATCCCTGCCAACACTTGGCATGACCAGCCTGTCTTTAATTTTAGCCACCTGTCATCTAGGTGCGGTGGCCTTGCATTGTGGTTTTAATTGCACTTCCCTGACCAAGGACTTGAGCATCTTTTCACGTGCCCACGAGGTATCTTCTTTCATTCGGTTGCTCTAACCTGATGGCGCTAAATTCAATAATCCTACAGCCAAAAACATCTTTGTCAGTTGCTGGTAAGTTGTTACTCTTTCTTTCTTGCCTTAACACGGGCAGCACCTATGAAAACTGTCAGAGGCTCTGATTTGCCTCCTGTCCCAGAGGGAGGTCATCCAAGCAGACCTTCAGGAACCTCTTGTATAGAGAGTTGAGCAGGTAGATTGAACCTGTGACACTGGAACACTGCCAGGAGAAAGAGGATATAAATCATATGTCCCCCCTCCTCCCTTGCTCTGCTATACTTACAGGACCCCCCCCATACAATCCCAACAGCCAGTCATGAGTTTTCAGACCTTTTGCAACACAATTCATGCTTATTTTGTTATTCAATTCCTTTTGAATTGTTATCAACTCTATATGCACATGTATTCATTCTTTAAATAAATTAAAATGCACTCCATCTTATCTTACTTCTGTGTTCCCATGGTGCTCAATGGAGCTTTTTTTTTAATGTTTTATTTATTTTTGATACAGAGAGAGACAGAGCATGAGAGGGGGAGGGGCAGAGAGAGAAGGAGACACAGAACCAGAAGCAGGCTCCAGGCTCTGAGCTAGCTGTCAGCACAGAGCCTGATGTGGGGCTCGAACCCACGAACATGAGATCTGACCTGAGCCAAAGTCGGAGGCTTAACCAACTGAGCCACCTGGGCGCCCCCAATGAGAGCTTTTAAAGTTGAGTAAAATGTGCAGTTTTCAACATAAATGTTTAATATATGTGTGTAATTGTGTGTGTGTGTGTGTGTGTGTGTGTGTATATATACATATATATGCGTGTGTATGTATATATATGTGTGTGTATGTATGTGTGGGGGGGTATATGTGTGTATATATATATATATATAAAGAGACAAACGGAGAGAGAAGAAAAGGAGAGGGAGGGGATGGAGGAAGGACACAGAGGGAAGGAAGCCGAGACTGGATCCAAACTTTTCATCTCTGGAATTTTACAAGATTCCTCCTCTGACTCCCTACTCTTGTTGACAATGTACAAACAAACCCACAGTTAGCCTGGGAATTATCTTTATGGAATAAACAGCATATTGTTTTGAGTTTTTGCACCGTGTGTATTAATTTATAAGGAACACATGTCTTGGTTCAGTAAAAATTTGCAAAAAGCCAGACATCCCATAAAAAGAATTTGTTGGTTGAGATGTTTATCCCTCTAGCTATCTTTTCCCATTTTATGACTACAAAGGACACTGTGTTTCTTTACTTGTCAAAATCATCTACGCAGGAAGACTTCTGGCAGTGTCCCAACAGGAAGTCCCACTGTGATGAAGCAATGGGTCTTTATGAGGTCTGCTTCCTTCCCATCCTTTGACTGGTCTGCCCATAGGTGTGTTACCACCTTGCCTCTGCCAGAGAGAGCATCTCTAGTTGTCCAAGGCATGATTCAGAGAGGCCGGAACCAGGCTACACAGGCTCACAGTCTATGCCTCCTGTCTTGTCGGGGTGCTCTGCAGTTGTGGGTGTCACTGGGGAAACCTGGCATATTTTGGCTTCACCAGAAAACCGTCTGATGTGGAGGAAGATACTTAGAGGGCCACAGAAATCCGATGCTCATCATCTAGCCTTGACGCTTAGTTTTCCAGAGGTAAACTAAGGGTTTCCAATGATCAATGCTTAGTTAACCAATCTCCCATCAACTGTGAAGATATTCAGTATCCATAATGATGATCTTAAAGCATCCAAGATCCCCAGGTGCTTTCTGCATTAAAAAAAATCATAAATTATATGTGGTTAATGTTAAAATTTTAATATAAGTAATTTTGCTATAATTTTGTAAACCCATTGGTCTCCAAGCTTTTTTGATTTCATTGATTTTACCAGTTTTTAAAAGCTGGTTATCCCTGCCCACCCCCATGTTGCTTCTGAGCATCCTGCTCACGTACACCAGGGGTGGAAAACTCATGCTAGGCAAAGAACTCGCATCAAGACCAGGACTGAAATACATTAACAAGGGTGATTTAGCTCAAGAAGTCTGATTAATGGACATCATGGAGTCTGGCAAGAGGGCTTCTCCCAAGAGCAGGCCTAAAGATTCACAGATGATGGCACAAATCCTGAAGGATATGAACATGCCAGAATATGAGCCAAGAGTTGTAATCAGATGGAGTTTGCCTTCCAATATGTGACCACAATTTAGATGATGCAAAAATTTAGTCAAGCCATGCTAAGAAAGCTACTGTTGATGCAGATGATGAGCAATTTCAACCCAGTGTCATGCTGCTGTCTTTTACCTCTCTTCCCCCAAGAGACTTTTTATTAGCTATTGCAAGGCAAAGAAATCAAACTCCTTTGGCATTAATCAAGCCATATTCAGGCCCCAGGTTGCCACCTGCTAGATATTGCTTGACTGCTCCAAACTAGAGACTTAAGTCTTTACAAAAACAGGCATCTACTTCTGCAGGAAGAATGCCAGTCCTGCGATCCTTACTAGCAGACCAAGTACTCGATGCTTGGCACGCCAACCCCACAAACCATGTCTGTGTCAACTAAAGTAGGGACTCCAATGTGCCTCAGAGGGCAGAGGTTTACAGTACAGATGCCCACTTCACAGTCCTCAACTATAAAACCATCAATTCCTGCAACATTTACAGTTCAGAATGTTCTGACTGATCCTTCATTAACTGAGTCCAAGAATATTCTTATTACCACTAACATGGTGTCATCACAAAATACGGCCAATGAATCAGCAAATGCACTGAAAAGAAAACAAGAAGAAGAGGAAGAAGAAGAAGAAGAAGAAGAAGAAGAAGAAGAAGAAGAAGAAGAAGAAGAAGAAGATGATCATGACATAATTTGTAATCTAGCCTTGATGCTTGTAACATGTATACTTTGTCTCGAGTCCATTGTGCTGAGATTAAGTGTGCAGGCTGGGTGTTTCCAGGTTGTGTTGTAGAAAATGCAAATGGTATTTAATAAGTAAATATAGTTCTCCTTTCTGCCTGGAATGTTGGATTTTCTTTAATAGGATAGGTAATGGTTTTTCATCAGCGTTTAAGTGTAAAAAATAAAGGCATTCATCAAAATAAATAAAAGTAAAAAAATAAAAGTTAGTATCCCCCCAACATATTTATGTTCATTTATTTATAAGTAACAAATACTGATTACTAAAATATTCATGATAAAACATACATGTAGAACTTTTCAAAGTATAGAATGGCATCCTTTCTTGATTAAAAAAAGAAATTCTAAACAAAACAGAAATAAAAAGATACTTTCTTAAAAATGATAAAAGATATTTATCTGAGTCCGTCATGTACTGATACAGAATTTAGAAATATTTGTACTGAAGTCAGAGGCAAAGCAAGGATAACATTATCACTACTATTATTTAATATCATCTGGAAGTACTAGCTCTAATTTAAAAAGACAAGTAAATGATAGTATCCATTTGGAAATAACATATGAACAGAGTATAATAAATATCATTATTTATGTAGGTAAATTAACCTGTAGACACAAAAAAAACCTGAGAGAAATAACTGAGAAACTATTTTCAAAAATCAGAGAGTTTACTAAGATAGCGTAATAACAAATCAGTGTGTAGAAATCACTAGCTGGATAGAAGATGGAATAGAAGGTTATGCACCATAACCACAATATAGAATCAAATATCTAGGAATAAACCTAAGAACTGCTTGATAGACAAGCAGAAATCTCAGGGCCCCAACAACTAGAAAGACAGACTATCTTTTGACTAAGAAGACAACATCCTAAAGTTATCAAAGCTTCCTCGATTAGTCTACAAATTTAGTGTAATTCTCATTAAAATACCAACAAGATTCTTTTAGGGTCCGAAGATTCAAATGGAAAAACAACAGCAAGAGTAGTTATGGAGATTCCAAAGAAGTCAACTGATGAAGGGCAACCATACCTACCTGACGGGGGGGAAATGTCCTATTAAGCTCTAAGAAGTAAAGCAGTATTGTGAACGAATTAAGTGAACCGATCAATGAAATGGAATAGAATGGCCCTAAGTACAGCCAAATACACATATAGATTTAGTATATGGTAAAGAGGGCACATAAAATGGATTTTACAGTAAATGGGGCCTTAGAAGACAAAGAGAGGGGGAAAGATGGACTAGCCTGTAAAATTGTTAGCCAGCAGGAAACAGCAGCCTCCTGAGATCCGTCCACCCAAGGCACCGTGGTCCGCAGTGCCATGTCCAGGCATCCTGTCAATCCCGGGATGGTTCCATTTCAAGCGTGCACCACTGCATCCGCAGCTACACACACAGTAACTGCTCAATGGGAGCGCTTGCTCTTTAGCCCTGAAAAGCCCAGCAGGGAAGGGTATGCCAACCAGGAAGGAATTCAAGGCTTAGAAAGAGGAAGGAGGAGAAAGCAAAGAGACTAAGGGGGACCGTTGTTGATGGGCCCAACTTGGGAAGGAAGAAAGAGGTGCCTGTGATAGAGAATCCTAGAGACCTCATCCCAGAGAGATCTGAGGTGTCATCTGGGAACACCCGTCACCTGCAGGACAGTCTCGCCAGGGGCCCAGAGGCACGGCTCAGTGCGATCTCAGCAAGCCAAGTACGTGTTGGGAATACTTCCTGCTGTGCCCAGCTCATTGGCTTCCTGTGAGAAGGGCACACGATGACAAATGTGTGTACACTTTGCAAACTCTGATCGGAGGCGACTGTTCGTTTTGAGTTGAGCCTTGCTGGGAACACACACTTACCTCGCCATTGTCACCTTTTATTCCCAGAGGAGCCATGGACTCTGCAGACCCAACAAGAATCCAGATACTGCCCCCAAAAGGAAGTTAATGTTGGGAGTTACAGAGGAATCGGCATCCTCTGTCCAAAGGCAGGTCCCAGGGAGGAGGGTTAACCCTGTGAGCTTCCTGCTTGATTTACTTTACTTTCATCCTGGCAGGCGGCCAGGCGCCTTGTAGAACTTGATGAAAGACACAGAGCTCAAGCCAGAGCCGGGCTGCCTTGAGACTTTCCTAGATGCGGAGCCAACATCACAGCTCTCTTCTTCTGCACTGACAGGGGCAACTCTTTAGCAGGTCTGATAACACATACAAGGACAGACTCACGGGTTCCTCCTGGGAGAAATCAGACCCAGAGATGTGCTGTGCTGAGCTGGCAGAGACAAACAAGTCTTACGGGAAAGCCACTCGGCCCCAGATCCACTATGCCCACCAATGGCCACGGCTGCCTTGGGGGGTCCTGGTGGTTTCGTTATCTGTTTCCAGGGAGATTAAGAAGGGGCACAGAGCAAACAAGAGGGGGAAAAGTGCTGTTTTCTCCCTGAAGTTCATTTGTTTTCTATCAATTGAGGCTTCCAGGGAAAGCTAACAGGATATAAAATAAAACAAGTACTGCATCCAGAATCAGATTCAGATCCAGACCTGGCACTTGCTCCCTGTATAAAGTTGCCTGAGGAATTTAAACTCTGAGCCTTAGTTCCCTCATTCATAAAATGGCATTAAAAACTCCCACCATGAGAGATTTTGTGAGGCAGATTAAGTAAATGTATGTCAGGGCCCCTGGGTGGCTCAGTGGAGTTAAGCATCTGACTCTGGACTTCGGCTCAGGTCATAATCTCAGGGTTTGTGAGTTCGAGACCTGCCCTGGGCTCTGCACTGACAGCGCAGAGTCTGCTTGAAATTCTCTCCTCCCCGCCCCCCCGTCCCTCCCATTTGCTCTTGCGTCTCTCTCAAACTAAACTAAACTAAACTAAACTAAACTAAATAAATGTACATAAAACAATCGGCATGTAGAAATGGAGACTAACCATTTAGCAGCTTCCCTCCTGAGGGGACAGAGAATCTTCGGGCTGTTTCCATCTTCCCTAGATGTTTCCACATTGCTTCTTATCCCCGTAACCCCATAGTGACACTGAAGTTGCCCACACCTAAGAATGTGCTAGATGCTTGTAGACTATTCCTCTCAATTCCGATTGTTGAATAAATATCTACAGAGACAGGCCCAGCAATGAGGGGGCCCAGCAGCCCAGGGGAAGGGCATGGCAGCATCCGGGGACTCCGTGCAAGTCCTCGCTCCAGGGACATCGTTTTGTCCCATACTCCGTGCAGCACACACACAAGTTGGGAAATCCGGCTGTTTTTCCCGTGTTTTGTTCAATAGCGTTTTTAGTTTTCTGTTGGCTCCTGAGAGCCTGAAAGAAACTCAAGGCGGGAACCCCACAAACTGGTCAGTCAGGATACTGTACTGTGTGACAGTATCTTTACACTCTGTGACTCTTTTAATTCTCCCCACAAGGTCTTTATGGACATTTTACAGGTGGTAAAACACAAGCTTCTGGAGGCAAAATCACTCGGGCAGTGATGGCCTGAGCTGGGGGTCACATCCGGCGCTTCCAGAAAAAGATGATGAGGGAATGAGAATTTTAAGGAAAGATTAAATTCAATACTTTGGAGTGTTTTGTAAGCCTGTAGAAGCCTCTAGAGCCTTACTTCCCTTGTAAGTCTGGCGTCCAGGGCGCTGGCTACTTTCCTTCCTTTGTCTCTTCTCTATTCTCCCTCGTCCTCTTCTTTGTTTTCCATTTCTTGCCCCAGTTAGACCATAGAAGGCACTTACTGGCTCCATTTAGCCAGCAGAAATCTCCCAAGCCCAGAAGGAGGCCTTCGGGGACTTTCCACAGGGGGGCCTCAGCCTGGACTTGAGGGGAGCCCTTCACAAAGGCAGGGGTGCAGAGGCAGGGTGCAGGGAATATCAGGGCAAGGCTGCCTCGGACTGCCCGTCTCTTTGCACAAGGCACTGTGGCCTTCCTTCCCTTGGGGTGTTTTTGGTGTTTCCCAACAGCCAAATAAACGGAGTGTTCTGTGTTACTGGTTCAGTTATCTTGGATCATGGGGGAAGGAGCCAAGGGGAAAACTGATACTCCATGTTACGTAAACTGTTTTCTGGGAAATTCAGAACTGTCTCCTGCGTGTCTGAAGGCTACAGCCGGCTGTCTGCATCCTGCACTGAGAGCCGGCCCTGCGGGCAGGGCATGAACCACCACCCTGAGGGACGTGGTCTGTGGCTTCCTTTCATCTTCCCGAGCTGTGGCATAGGCACAGGGAAACCAACACCTCCAGCCTTTGTCCCCACGGCATCTAGAATAAAACCTGCTGCCTAGCAGGCACTCGGTAAAAGAATCAAAAGAGAAAGTGGGTTGATTACACTCTCCAAGAAAGTGGCTTCCAAGAAACCCACAGGGTTGAAACTAACGGGTAGACCTCGGACAGGTGGAAGCAGACACTTGGATCGCACCAGACCTGGCTCTGGAGTCCACACCAGAAGACAACACATCCTTTCTGGGTGTCTCCCGTGCCAGCCATGACCTGGGAGGTTCTGCCCCGATCAGCACTGGGAGGGTCAGCCCCATGTTTCTGGTTCGGGTACATCCCCTAGAAACCAAGAAGGGTGTGCAGTTTTTCTGTGCCCAACCTTGATTTGAAATTCTTAAGTGATAACGAAAACACAGTAATGATTTTTTTCAAGCAATGATGAAAAGTCAGATGCTATTCAACACCACCCCCCCACACACACATATATGTAATTTTAATGCACATGACTGTCCTGGGAAGGTCAATCTTCATTTTAGGATTATCCTTTGGGGTTTCAGTCCTTTGGGATTATTCTCAGTTTACAAGTGCAGAAACTATTGTCCAGAGAGGCTAACTAACTTGTCTAAGGTCATACAACGAGTGAGCCACAAAAATGCGATTCTGACTCAGAACCGTCTGGTTCCTAAATCCATAGACGGGCCATGGCTGGAAGGTGACACGCAGCCTGTGAAGATCTTCCTGAGCATCTTCCACAGAAGGACTGACTTCCTTTACTTCAGGCATGGTCCTTCCTCTCTACAGTCCCCTCCTCTGATACATCATTTCTGTGTTGTGTTCACCCTCTCTTTCACTCCTGTTGTTAACCCAGAAGGCCCTGCTTCCCCCACAGAGGAATTAGGTGTGCAGACGGGTGAGGGCAGACCCCTCTTCCTCCCTTGCCACAGAGTCATCCGTTACCTGCGGCTGAACCGTGTGTTCGCTGAGGAGCCCGCTGCCCGGCTGGCCCTGACCTCCCAAGGACCCAGTGTCTCACCATCTGCCCCTGGATGCGAAGCATCAGGCCTTGCTGAGAGGACTAGAGGAGACAAGGAATATAAACACGACCACACAGTGTCCGAGAGCTCGCCCCTGCCCCCAGGTCCTAGTGTCCCCTCCTCCTCTCTGGCTGGCCTGCCACCTCCCCTCCCAGCTGGGTTCCCCGCACAGTCGTGTCCCAGGCAGGGGAAGACCCAGCCGACCAGCATCAAGGAGCCCTTGCAAGACGGGGGAAGGCCAGGGACTGTTGGGAGGACAGAGAATGTCGGAAGGAAAGCTGTGGAAAGACTGAGGACCTAATCTTTCATCACATAGGAGGGACTCATATGCGAGCACGCACACCTGTGTGTGTGTGTGTGTGTGTGTGTGTGTGTGTGTGTGTGTGACTCGTGGGAAAGGATTTGAATTTGAGATCTTGTTCCTTCCATTTTGCATATCAGGGGATGATCACTCAAAGAGGCTAACTTGCACACATTCATACATTTCTACACACTGGCAGAGGTAAGATTTGAACCCTCCCAATTTTTAAAAAATATTTATTTATTTTGAGAGACAGAGAGAGAAAGAAAAGAGTAAGCACGAGTGGGAGGGGCAGAGAGAAAGGGAGAGAATCCCAAGCAGGCTCTGTGCTGGCCTTGAACCCCAGACTTGATGAAAGCCCTTATCCCATGAACCCCCCACAATCCTGGCACAGCGTACACATGTGCCGCACACCCCGTGCCCTGCTGCCTTCTTACATCTTCCACTCCCACAACTGGCTCTTTCTGCCCCTGCCTCACCCTCTCCTCCCTCCCTTTTGGACCTCTCTGGCCCGCCTACATACATGCCTGAGGATCACCTACGTGGAAAAAATATTTCCCTCCACCATCTAGCTCCTTCCACACGTCCCCACAGAGAGCCTCGATTTCTCTGATTCTCCTCTCTCACATCTGAAAAAGCAAACAGTATACCTGGTCTATTACACTGTTTTCAGATCTCAGATGTTCTGGTGGAGTCTTAAAGAGCCCCTAGGGTCTCTGCTCTGCCTGACTGGGATGCAATCTAGTTTTCAATTGGGTGGGTATCCCAGCACGGTTCAATTTCTGATAGAGCTTCTGGTCACCTCGTGATGAGCTTGAAACCATGACTCTGCATGAACTCCACACACATTTCTTAAAGTAAGCTCAGAGGACCGCTTCTCTGCGTGGCTCTGAGTGATTACCACAACCACCTCATCTCTTGTATCAGTATAATAACATGTTCTCTTGAATTATTATGATTTATGTGGTTATCCATAGGATCTACATAAATCAAAAAATCAGGCAATTAATATAAAAAGACCTTGAAAGTTAGCAGCGCTCCAAAAGCAAGCTATTTGAAAGACCATGAGGTCAAGAAACTGATATGTAGGGGTGCCTGGATGGCTCATTTGGTTGAGCACCCGACTTCTGTTCAGGTCATGATCTCACAGTTTGTGAGCTCGGCCCTATGCTGGGCTCTGCACTGACAGCAAGGAACCTGCTTGGATCCCCTGTTTCCCTCTCTCTCTGACTCTTCGCTGCTCTCTTCCCTCCCCCCGCCAAGGCCTGAGCCTGCATAGGTGCTCTCTCTCAAAAATAAATAAACATAGGGGTGCCTGGGTGGCTCAGTTGGTTGAATATTTGACTTCAGCTCAGGTCATGATCTCGTGGTTTGTGAGTTCGAGCCCCGCATCCAGCTCTAGGCTGACAGCTCGGAGCCTGGAGTCTGCTTCAGATTCTGTGTCTCCTGCTCACTTGCCCCTCCCCCATTCACACTCTGTCTCTCCATCTCATTTAAAAACCCCCAAAGATTAGGAAAATGTTTATTTTATATAAATAAATAAATAAACATTAAATAAATTGAAATGTATTCTTAACTAATCTTTGGAGATTATGCCTAGAATCACTATTTATGATTTCTTCCCCATGTGCTCAAACAAAAGCATCATGATTTGAAATTGAACAGTAATTCTTAATCTGAGTCTAGCTTCCTGGCCATGAGAGAGATTCACCAGACTTTATAACTCAAGTTGGACAACACCAATGGCTGAGGCCTAAGTATCAGAATGAAACAAGACAGTGGAGCAGTGTATGGAGAAGGCTCATGGGTAATCCTGTGCTTTTGTGAATCTTCCACCTGGAAGAATTACCTGGAAAGAATTGTGAAGGGCACGTTATGTTTAAGTGCCAAAATCGGAGATGCAGAGAGGGAAAGCAAGTTCCAACGAGGCCTCGTGAGGCGGGCTGCACCCCAGGGCCTGTGCCTCTTCAGGAAAGACATCCCCAACCCTGGTGTCGGGGATTAAGCTTCCTTTAGGGCATGAAACCTCATTAGCGCAGGCTTCATCAATCTGGAATTTATGCAATTAGACCAAGTCTCGTTTGATGCTTATCTTTGATTTGCCAACTCGTTCTTCAGGGTCATGCAGAGTCATAGCAAAACAAATTGCCAAAGAAGTGTTGCAGAGATATGGCTGACCCTTCCCAGTCATGTGGGATGTGTCTGGAGGTGTTTGTGAATGGTAGCAGAGTTGTACACGCCCCTTGTACAATGCAGTCGAGTGGAAATGAAAATTCGGAGTGACCTGTGTATTCTTAATGATTCTCCATGGGCATGGATGAACCCGCCTCAGGATCCTTCTTTGTCTGACTGCATCTCTGTCTTGCTGTCATCACCAGCAGCTGCTGTTTTTCCTGGGGCCACTTTCTACAAGCTTTTGCTCTTAATCAGTTCCCAGGGATCACAGGGACTCTGAAGTCAAGTAGAAAATGTTACTGCTATGTGGTCATTGGCAGGTGGGCAGTGGGCTGGGCTCACTAGCTGATGGAGGAACTCCCATCCTCTGGCCTCACTGGTCATGGGATTCAAATTTGTGCTTCAGAAAAATCGCCATATGGAATGGATCCTCGGTTGCTAACTCCATGACTGCCAAAAATATTTCAAATCTTTTTGAAATACAAAGCAGTGGCTCACAAACCCAGTTGTCAGACCTTTTTAAATGTTTAGTTACTTATTTTTGAGAGAGAGTGCGCAAGTGCATGCACACGTGGGGGAGGGGCAGAGAGAGAGGGAGACACAGAATCCAAAGCAAGGTCCAGACTCTGAGCTGTTGGCTCAGAGCACAACTCGGGGCTCGAACCCACGAATGATAAGCCAGAGCCAGAGTCGGATGCTCAGCCAACTGAGTCACCCAGGTGCCCCAGCTGTTATATTGTGATTCACTGTGAGATTGAAAAGTAATTTGCTCATAAAAATAAAGTACCAACAAGCACAAATAATATCCCTTAGAAATAAATCAGTGAGATCAGTTGATTTAAGATTATTGCTATGATAATATAACTTGCTCACTTGAATTTTGATATGCTTTTTTGAGTGAGAGAATCAATAGTGCCTTCTAAATACAATAGCCAGAGATGCACACCGTGTCTCACCTAAGACCACACAGCCCATGCGTGGCTGTTGCTGACATGTCGTTAACAGTTGGGCACCTCGGTACTCTTAGCTGAATGTCCTGGGCCATTTTGGAGGTTTCACGGGAATGTCAAACACGTGCACAACGTCTACCACCGATGCCAGAGCAGGAGAAAGCTTCAGAAATGCTGCTGCAGAGTGAGTACAAGCTCTTCCCAGGGGGTCCCAAGACGAGCTATTTATTTATCCACCGACGCGTGCAATAACATGTTAAAAGTCAGCCTCGTCTCATCCCTACGATTGGTTCCCAAAGAGCATGTTGCTAAGCATACAAACACCCACTCCCACTCCATCTGGATTAGCACCACCCTACACACGTCCTACTCACTCATTCCACAGGCGTGTACGGCACACACACAAGCCCCATCCCAAGCACTGGAGACCCAGCAGGGAATAAGACAGCCCCTTGCCTTCCTCAGGGCCTGGTCTAGAACCTTCTCATCTCCTTCCCCAGAACCGTGTCTTTCTGGTCAACCCAACCCATCTTTGTAGGCCTGGTGCACATGTAACCTCATCTTCGGAGCCATTCCTAACCCTCATCTGCCCACAATCGCTGGGAGAATTAGGCATTTTCTAATCTTTATTTCCAGAGCACTTGATATGAAACCATTGCTGCATCCAGCCTGCTGTGTTTGGGGTGCAGGAGTGTGTCTCCACGAGCAGAGAACGAACACCGATGAACCAGGAAACATGCTGATTTTTATAGCAGTTTTTTTAAATAACAAAACAGTCCTTAACAGTGATTAGAAGCATAAATTGGAGGGGCGCCTGGGTGGCTCAGTCGGTTAAGTGTCCGACTTCAGCTCAGGTCATGATCTCGTGGTTCATGGATTCGAGCCCCACGTCGGGCTCTGTGCTGACAGCTCAGAGCCTGGAGCCTGCTTCAGATTCTGTGTCTCCCTCTCTCTCTGCTCCTCCCCTGCTTGAGCTCTGTCTCTTAAAAATGAATAAATGTTAAAAAAAAATTTTAAAAAGAAGCATAAATTGAATGTGAATAAATGATGGCCTGGTTGATCTGAATGTGTATGCAATTACGCGGGACTTACTGCGCTCTGCCTATAAAAACATATGTGAGTTGCCCCAAAACACACTTCCGAGCGTCCCCTGTGACCATGTAAAAGGAAGAATTTCACTAACTGGATTGGTTGTATTATCTTAGGCTATGCGTAATAATTGTGAGGGGCATCCTCTCAAATGATATAAACGTACAGAAACCAAATAGTTCGGGAAGAGGAAAAGAATTGGTTTTCGATTTTGTTTTAGGGATGCAATTGCACTGCATGGGTCTGAACTTTGCCTGAATGTAGCTGCTGTGAAAAAATGCCTTTGACCTGTTTCTGCTCCCTAATGACCTCATTTGGGGAGTTATTGGCTTTGTGGGTCCCTGTCTGTCTGTGAGGTGGCAGCAGCCTGTCAGAGCTCCGGCGGAGCCCAGGACAATTCAGGACAGAGGTGAAAATGGTGCCCTGGGAAGTATGTTGTCATCCAGAAAGGGCTTGAGAAGCAGGAGGTTATCATCAATATTTGCTGCTGTCTCCAGAAGTTGACAGTACAGACCCATCAAAAAAGGATTGGCACTCTTAGTCTGTAAAGGGCCAGAGAGTAAATATTCCAGGCTTTGCAGGCCACCTGGTCTCTGTCACAATGTGTCAGTCCTGCCGCTGTAGCAGGAAAACATAGACAGAAAGCAAAGACATGAATGTAGTGGTATTCCAGCGTAACCTTATTTATATGGAGACTTGAGTTTCATAAAAATGTCCGCGTGTCGCTAAATATTATTCTTCTTTTGAATTTGCCAACAGTTTGAAAATGTAGAAAACAGTCGTAGCTCCCAAGCTGAAAGAAATAAGCCATGGGCCAGGTTTGGTCCATGGGCCACGGTTTGCTGACCTCCGGTGTAAACCATGGAAAACTCATCTATTTGGATGGCCGGTGGCCACGGGAGCCCATTGAGGCTAGCCAAATGATATCGGATTAACACTCCAGAAATATTCAAACTCCGTTAGTGGCATGAGAGAACGACACCAGCTCTTAGAAATTTAATTGTTTTCTCTAGAAATAACTGTGCTCCCCCTACTCCTTGTTCCTCTGACCTGAGTTTATTGTCCACTGGGAGTTTTGGGTTCACCACCTGTAAGTGAAGGCCAGGTTAGTCATGAGTCAGCACCTATGGGCTCAGAGGAGAGGGTAAATGAGCCCAGGGAGAGAATTTGCCAACAGTTTGAAAATGTAGAAAACAGTCGTAGTCCCCAGGCAAAGGTGAGGGAGAAGTAAAAGCCGAACTCCAAAGCCATGGGAATTATCCCTGTTCATCTCCTTGTTTGGAATTAACTTTCCCACCAGGTTATTACTTTATACAGGTCCTCTCCTCCGGTATTCGCAAGGTGTTGAGTGTTCTGTGCTTCTGAAATCCAGTAATGGGCAGTTTTCTGTTACAGACCCACCTCCTCCAAGAAGTCCTCCTTGATTTCCTACCCCAAACTGGAAAATATGAATCTCTCCTTCTTTTGAATTCCTGCAGTACTTTATCTGTATCTATCTCAAGTCTTTTGACCCATATCTCTTCATATTATATTTATTTTCAGACCCGCTTGCTGAAAGAGGCAATTTCTTTGAATCTCCCTTGTGCAACACGGATTTCTTACCTGGTACCTTACTCTAAGGAGATACTAAATAGATAGCTATCGTTTGAATAAAAAATACAATATATTGACAAACTGATTCATCTGTAGCAGTGCAGTCCAACAGAAGTTTCCGCTGGGATGGAAATGTTTTCTATCTGTACTGTCCATAATAGTAACCATTAGCCACGTGTGACTATGGACCACCTGAAATACAACCAGTATGACTGAGGAGATGAACTTTAATTTTTTCAAAATTAATCACTTTAAATTTATTTATTTACTGATTGATTTATTGGTTTGTTTGTTTGAGGCAGGGGAGGGTAGAAGGAGGGAGAGAGAATTTCAAGCGGGCTCCATGCCCAGCACGGATCTCACAACCATGAGATCATGACCTGAGCCCAAATCAAAAGTCAGATGCTTAACCCACTGAGCCTCTCAGGTGCCCCTTAATTACTTTAAATTTAAATAGCCACGTGTGACTAATGGCTATCTTATTGGGCAGCACAGGCCTATAGGACAAAAATTAACTAATTTTATGTATGTGTGAATGGATTGTTTATTTAGGCAATAATCGGATCAGGCAAATGTTGTGCAGAAAACCTTAGAGGGACCTTTCTGAGCAACATAAAGATGCCCATTCTTCCATTCTCTGGAGCGAAGTCCATTACAAACAGACAAGAAACCACAAGCAAGATGGAAAGGTTAAATTTATGTTATATTAACAGGAGGGATGTACTATGAAAAAGAAAGAAAAAGAAACAGAAAAAGTCGAGTAAGATAAGGCGAGCTGAGAGTGTCTGCGAGGGAGGTCAATGTAGGCTTAATTTAGAAGGTGAGGTCTGACAGGAAGCCATCAAAATCATCGAGGAGAAAGCAGGCAAGAACCTCTTTGACCTTGGCTGCAGAAACTTCTTACTCAACACGTCTCCGGAGGCAAGGGAAACAAAAACAAAAATGAACTATAGGGACCTCATCAAAATAAAAAGCTTCTGCACAGAAAAGGAAACAATCAGCAAAACTAAAAGACAACCAACAGAATGGGAGAAGAAATTTGCAAACGACATATCAGATAAAGGGTTAGTATCCAAAATCTATAAAGAGCTTATCAAACTCAACACCCAAAAAACAAATAATTCCATGAAGAAATGGGCTAAAGACATGAACAGACACTTCTCTGAAGAAGACATCCACATGGCCAACAGGCACATGAAAAATGCTCAACATCACTCATCATCAGGGAAATACAAATCAAAACCACAGTGAGATACCACCTCACACCTGTCAGAATAGCTAACATTAACAACTCAGGCAACAACAGATGTTGGCCAGGATGCAGAGAAAGAAGATCTCTTTTGCACTGCTGGTGGGAATGCAAACTGGTGCAGCCACTCTGGAAAAATGGAGTTTCCTCAAAAAATTAAAAATAGAACTCCCCTATGACCCAGCAATTGAGCTACTAGGTATTTACCCAAGGGATACAGGTGTGCTGTTTGAAGGGACACACACACCCCAATGTTTATAGCAGTGCTATCAACAGTAGTCAAAGTATGGAAAGAGCCCAAATGTGCATTGATGATGAATGGATCAAGAAGATATATTTACGTATATATACATGTACACACACCACATATGTGTATATATAGATGTGTGTACACACACCATAGAGTATTACTCAGCAATCAAAAAGAATGAAATCCTGCCGTTTGCAACTATGTGGATGGAACTAGAGGGTATCATGCTAAGCGAAATTAGTCAGAGAAAGACAAATATCATATGACTTCACTCGTATGAGGACTTTAAGATACAAAAGAGCTGAACATAAAGAAAGGGAAGCAAAAATAATTTTAAAAAAACAGGGAGGGGGACAGAACATAAAAGACTCTTAGAAATATAAAGAACAAACAGAGGGTTGCTGGAGGGGCTGTGGGAGGGGGGATGGGCTAAACAGGGGAGGGGCATTAAGGAATCTACTCCTGAAATCATTGTTGCAGTATATGCTAACTAACTTGGAAGTAAATTAAAAAAAAAAAAAGAAGAAGAAGGTGAGGTCTGAGCTCAGACACAAGGGAGAGGCAGGGGGCAGGTTGGGCAAAGAAAATGGGAAAGAGCTGAACTCAGCTGAGCCAAGAAACAGCTCTGAACAGGATCATGGACCGAACCCCTCACAAAAAAATGAGGCTGTGGGGGACACTGGGTTTTGTTAACAAAGCCCTGATAGATGTTTCCAGAACAATCTCTTGAAGTTAAAAATTAAAACTAAGTGGCAAACTGGCTGGCTCCACTTTTTAGCACAATGAGTTTCTGGAAGCCACATTGGAAAACACAACAGTAAAAAATCAACCCTATTCTTCCACCTCTTTGTCCAGCCTGTGTTTCCCCACTTTTTCCCTCAATGCCAATGCCAAGCGCTAAGAAAACAGGGTGCCAATTGGATTTGCTCAGAGGCTGTGGAAATTGCAGAAGCGGAGTCTTAAAATGATGGTTGCTGGGAAGGGCAGCAGGAAGAAGCGAGGTGCCTTCCTGGCCCACTGAAGCAGGGCAGCAGTAAAATGTGAGGGGGGTAAGAACCAGAGGAGGCATCACAGGGGCCAGCACAGAGCCGGCCAGACCCCAGGGAACACTAGCCGCTTTCGTTAAGTGTGGGGATGGAACTGTGTGACGCTCTCAAAGCTGGGCGTGACCTGAGCTCTGGTGTCCCAGGGCCTAGACAATAGCCAGGGCTGAGCGGTGCAGCTGTAGAGAGAGGCACACAAAGAAAACATTGCCAGACACGCAGTACAATTCCAGGGATGTGAGATCCTGGACACAGTGACCCCAGGCTGCTCGATCTTCTCAGCAAGCCTGCTGACGTGAGAGTGGAAATCCTTTGCAATCAGATATAGTAAAAGTTTCATTCGAGGGCCAGAGGGAGAGTCTATGAAATATTCCAAAAGAAGATCCATTAAGTGCTCCAGAGAACTCATCTGAAATCCTTTGCTGCATGTGAAGTTAAAAAAACTCACAGGCTATTTTAACTTGTGTTTTTCAAGGCCTCATTGTCAAGAATATCAGCGCCAACATAACTTACGTACATAGACAGCCTGCTTGCTGGTAATTCTCCAGAAATTGGAACCGCTTCAGTGGTCCCAGCAGAATATGATCACGAATGAGCGGGGAGTCAAAGGCAGGAAACCGTCTGGACCATAGTGATACTATGTGGCAAAACCAAAAGCCAAAGCTAATTAAGGGCTTGCCAACATCTGTCATTGGTGTATTAAAATCATTTTATTTCAGACTGTGGGCTATGACTCATTAGTGGCCATAGAATCAATTTAATGAGTTGTAACCAGCTTTTCTTTTTTAAAGGTAATTAATTTATTGTCTGAAAACTCAGTGCTGGTGATTTCCCGCACATAAGGTGTGAGGAAGAGGACACTTGTCCTTAATTCTACTCCTTCGGGCCACCTCCTTCAGAAAGGCTTCCCTGACTGCTTATTCTAGAGTCCTCACCCCCCTGGCCCCCCCCCACACACTCACCACTCTGTTTCATCATCTTTATGGCACCTTGGCACTTATTATTAACCAAAATTTTATTTTTCTTTTCTTATTTTATTTATAAGAAAATTTATAAATATTTTATATATTGATAATAAAATCTTATTTTATTTCTTTCTGCACACCCACTCCATTAGAATATCAGCTCCATGAGCTCAGAGCTACATATCTTTTTCACTGTTAAATCTGTAGTGCCCAGAACAGGGCCTGCCACTTAGTAGGTGCTCAGTCAACACTACGGTATTGAATTTAAATTGCACCGAGTGGCACGTTCCAACCCATGGCTTTTAGCTGCTGTCGTTCTCTCAGACGCTGGTGTCCTACTTCCCTGCTCTGCTCTGAGAACCTGGCACCACCCTTTTCCCTCAGCCTACAAGGACTCAACACACAACCCCGGTTCACACACCTGGACTTGACCTTCATTCGGTGCTTCTATGTCTGCCGGCAGCTGCTGTGCTAACTGCTTCGTTAATGCTCCTGTGCACCAACGCTCCTTTAAAATATTTTTCAGTCTATTTTAATGAACAGTTTTATAAATGTTAATACACCTAGAGATCCGGGTAACTATTGCTCACAATCAGAAACCATCCCGCAAAATTCCATCAAAGCCCTATAGACACGGCCTCCCTTCACCCGTAACCCTTGGCAACCGTGATCTGCTCTCCATCACTTTAGTTTTGTCTTTATGGGATTGTCACGTAGCTGGATTCATATAGTACACAGCCAGTTGAAGATGGCTTCTTTTACTCAGTGGTTTTCCCTTGAGATTCAGCCAAGCTGTTGCAGAGATCAATTGAGTTCGCGGCTTCTTGTTGCTAGTGTCACTCCTTTGTACGGATGCAGCAAGGTTGGTTTAGCCAACACCTGCTGAAACACACTTAGGTCGCCTCCAGTCTTTGGTGATTGTCAATAAAGCTGCTATAAATGTTAACGCCAAGCTTTTATGTGAACCAATTTTCATCTCTGAAGGATGAATACCTCAGTGCAGGCTTGCTGTGCCGTTTTGGACTCCCCACCAGCAATGTTTGAAAGCCCTAGTAGCTTTACATTAGCTCTAGCATTTGCTATTATTAGGTGTTTGGTTTTCAATTTGGCCTCTATCATAGGTTTGTGGTGATATCTCATTACAGTGCATTTTTAATGAAAAACAATGGAATAGATTTAAAAACAGATTGCATCACAGAAGACAACGGTAAATAGTATTTTATATAAGTATGTAAGCTCATAATTACATACATACGTACATACTAAGTCATAATGCAAAATAGATCTACTGTGGATTATGGTAAAAAAAAATGTTGGAAAGCCATTGTTCACACCATAGGATAAAGACCCAGGGTTGGTATTTCTGCTTGTTTCAGAGTGAGTTAGAGAGAACCTAAAAATCTTCAATAGGCTTTACACTGAAGCCAGGAGAAGAAACTGAGATCAGACTTCAAGGGCACTGATTGAAAATGGAGTCTGAGGGAGCACCTGGGTGGCTCAGTCGGGTAAGCATCCGACTTCAGCTCAGGTCATGATCTTGAGGTTTGTGGGTTCGAACCCCACATCAGGCTCTGTGCTGACAGCTCAGAGCCTGGAGCTTGCTTCAGATTCTGTGTCTCCCTCCCTCTCTGCCCCTCCCCCCTCATTCTCTGTCTTCAGCAATAAATAAATGTTAAAAATTAAAAAAAAGAAAATGAAATCTGCGGAAAAATGAAGGTATCATTACTGCTGAGAAGCAGATTTAATAGAATTCACTCCTTTGTTCATTCATAATTTATATGCAAAATGTCTACTCAATAACAAAGTTGTTGACACCTGGTACCTGCTGTTAATGAATGTAACATCTGAGAGAGGAGATGGGGATATAAATACAAATATATCTACAGGACATACTGAAAAATGAGTGTAGATGTCTCTTTGAAAAAAATCAATTTAATGCATTAGACCTTAAACAGTATATTTCATGTAAAAAATAAGGAGGTCATTCCATGCGTTGGTAGGGATGTAGGAATAAGAGGACCGTTGTGCAGAGCTGACGGGAGTGTGGCTGGTTGGCATTCTAGAGAACATGCTTACAATCCTTAAATTACATAGACACAGACTTGCCGACCTAGCAATTCCAATCATGGGCATAATGTGTATTACACATTTTTCACGGGTCCACAAGGGGACATATACGAAAATGTTCCTTGCAGCATTATTTGGGGACACATGAAGTTGGAGGCCATTTGGGTGCCCGTCCCCAACACTTGGCCAGAGAAAATGTGATAGATGAACCCCTGGGGGCAGGAGGCAGTGGTTGGAAGCCAGGGGATTAGACAATACTGAAAATATTGTATGTAAAAGACTAAACAACAGGATGAGACCTAGAGAGCACTCGCACAAATTAAAACCACATGTATATAAAACAGTGATACAAACTTTGCTGGAACACATGCAAATAAAAAGTATCCATCAAGCACCAAGAGAGGGAGACAAACAAAAGCGGACAGATAGGAATAAAAAACAGGACTGAAAAATTTTTTAAAGAGCCTGGAAGATTTTTCAGGCTGGTGGAGTGATTCTTTACTCCCACCTGAAGGGATCTCAGTGGCTGTTGGGTTTGTGTTGCTATATTGTGCAATTTGTAGAATATTGTGTTGTTTATTCAGCATAATATTTATTTAGCTAGTTGGTATATTTAACGTATCACCTAAAGGGATCTCAAGTGGTCCAATGCCAGTTTCAGTGGCTCCAGGAAGCTGTTTTCAAAGGCAGGCCTTCCATCGACATGCCTGTCTCATTCATGCCTTGGTTTTGTACTCTCTCTGGCCAGTTTTCTGTGTTTACCCTCCCCAAGTTAGCTGAGAGCAGGAGAGGTTCTGATTGGTCACATGAGCCGATATCCAGTGCGATGCATCCCAATCAAAGAGAGTTCTTGAATCAGGCCACTTGATGGGCAACTGGTCCACCCTACAGATGGCCTTTGGTTCAAGCAAGGATCCCTGGCCCAAACAGATTATAGGACAGAGGTTTTAGGATTATAAAACAAAGCATGAGCTTCCTTCCTTCTTTCCTTTCTCCCTTCTGTCCTTCCTTCTTTCCTTCTTTCCTTCCTTCCTTCCTCCCTCCCTTCCTCTCTTTCTTCTTTCTTTTTTGTAAGGAACAGTTTGAGGATGCTTTTCTCAGGAGAGAGGAGTAGTGTGAGTCTTCTTGGGACTTCAACAATGCCAGTCCCAACCTGACCATAGTGTGGGATGTGCCCTAGATGGAGGAGGCACACCGCTGTGAAACCCAAGCATCATAGGACTGAAAAATAGACTAGATTGTCCACCCAAACTCAGCCACGCGGGGAGGTGACACACTACAGCATAAAGACAATGGGCTTTGGAGTCAAGTTTCATCTCTGGGAAGCATCCAGACGCTGCCACTCCTAGATGTACACTTTTGGCAAGTTACTTTACTGCCTCCTGCCCAGAGCTATTGTGAGATAATGCTTAGTATGGTGATTCAAACATAGTACGTGCTGGCATATCCTAGTTGAATTTCTTTCCCTCATACCTGACGCATGTTGGGAAGTATTCATGAAGACCACACGGCTTGTAAGTGCATTGGGAGCCACGGGCATAAGCTCTTGTTTGCTGATAGCTTGCCCATATCTATTTAAACTGCATTTTCTCCAATCTTCCCCATTAAAAATAATTGCCTCTGAATGTATTCCTTTCTTTTTCTTCCCTTCCCTGAGGATCATAACTAGTAGGTCATAGCTGGAAAGCAGAGAGTGTGAGTCACTGAGGTGAATTAAGGGACTGTTAACAGCCAAATTTCTGTAGCGCTTATGCAAAAAAAAAAAAAAGAAAAGAAAAGAAAAGAAAAAAATGGAGTGGCTTCAAGGCTATGGAAAAAACCTCTATGAGTTTGCAATGATCAAGCCTGTCTTATGTCTGAAGCTACCTGCATTTCCCACCCCGCACTCCAGCCTTATATTTTAGAGGATTGACTGGGGAGAATTCAACTCTGTGCAACACTTTTGCACATGCCTGACCCTGATTACAATTTTGTTAAGATTTCACCTGTGGGAAAACTTAGTTCGCTTGTCCTAAACCTGCGTGACCATTTCAAAGATACTATGTTAGCACATCGGAAAAACAAGTGAGTATTCTCTTAAACCAGTGGATAGCCATACCTTTCAGTTGCTGAAGTGATACTGTCAAGTCGAAGTATCAATGACATTGTGGGTTGTTTTACTTCATGATTTCTCTTCCTGTTTTCACAGTCACGGGAGCTTAGGTCTGGGAGAAATAAGGGGCCTTGGTACCTCACACCCTGCCGTCTTGTGAGGGCGCAGCCCTGAAAGCCTGGAGAGTCACACCAGAGGCCCTGTGAAGTCCCATCTTACACCCAGCAAAAAGGGCAGCAGAAACTATTTCCACATAGCATGTGACAGAATGCTTTCAGCCATCCTATTTTACTGGACCTGAGATGCATTTGTTAGTGAAGGCACACGTGCCTTCAAAATGAATGGATGAATGTGTATCAACTGAATTAAAATCTTTTCGAGGAACTTGGGTGTCTCAGTCAGTTAAGCGTCCGACTTCAGCTCAGGTCATGATCTTGCATTTGTTGGTTGGAGCCCCACGTTGGGCTTTGTGCTGACAGCTTGGAGGCTGGAGCCTGCTTCAGATTCTGTGTCTCCCTCCCACTCTGCCCCTCCCCTGCTCATGCTTTCTCTGTCACTCAAAAAATAAAATAAAACGTCAAAAAAAATTTTTAATTAAAAGCTGACATTTCCTTTGCTAGATATTTGCTGTTGAATTTTAACTTCTGTGTTGGTTCTCATAAATTCAGAAATATAGAGATGAGGAATTTGGTAGGAAACTGAAT
Source organism: Suricata suricatta (assembly GCF_006229205.1). Taxonomy (NCBI): domain Eukaryota; kingdom Metazoa; phylum Chordata; class Mammalia; order Carnivora; family Herpestidae; genus Suricata; species Suricata suricatta. The sequence goes on along the minus strand of NC_043703.1, from coordinate 135,387,216 downwards.
GCTGAAAGCCTGTTTAAAAAAAAAAAAAGCAAACAGCCTAATATGTAAAATGGGCAAATAAAATGTTTGTGATGCAACAGTTTAACTCACACTTATAAGTAGTAGTTGAAAGGAAAGATACATTAGGCTACATTTGCTACAACATAAAGTAAAACTTCATAACAAGATAATGAAAGTGATTTTTATTATTGGGCGATGGTGTCCTGTTATAGACAAATTACAGATACAGAATGTTTTTAATTGGGCACATCAAACAGCAAAAGATACATATTCATGCTGTGTCCCCAAAATGGATTTCAGTTCCAACTACGCATTATAGTTGCTCTGTACATATTAAAAGCATAAGTGATAAAATACAAAATAAGAAACGGTTAAATAAAAAGCTACCATAGAGTTATGAACATCTACTAAAGTATCACACTGCGTATCATAGCTAAGAACATACAAATTAATATAAATGCTATGCAACTATTTGATCTAATATAGATCTAATAAGGAAATGTTAAGGCCGTAATAACATTTCACAGGTGAAGGCTAAGTTCTGAGACATGAAAGCTTTTAGGAAGAAAGAAAAAGAAAAGCTTTCAGATAACCCACAAAACAACCTGAGACGTCTTTTTGTTTGGAGAAAAAAAAAGCAATTTTCTTACAAAGTCAAAGCTTCATATTTAAAGGAAGTGCTTAATGAACAACATACTTTAACTATCACAATAACCTGGAGTAGATATTCTGACTACAATAGTGAGCATCAAATAGATTCTTTTTCTGAAAGAAATAAAATAAGGTCTTCTGTGGAGCCAGTGGCTTCATTCTTGTAGCCTCCAAGTGCGGTTATTTTTATTGGCTTATTTTTGGTTTTGCTTTCCTTCCTTTCATGAGGTTATAAGATATAAAATAAACTAGGTTGTGTTAAATAAGCCAGGTAACCTCCCAGCGCCCACCTTACCTCCTCGTATGTAAGCTTGGCTTTTCCCTTGCCAAAACTGCTGGATGAACTGAGCCTACAAACGCAAAAACAGATTATAGCCCATCTGGATTTGGTCGACTTAACGAGGCATCCAGATCGACACATAATTACTCCTGCAACCACACGTCTCAGAGTCAGTGGGCTCAGGCAGCCTGAAATCTCACTGTCTCAGTCCTGCTTAGGGCACTGGGGCGATGATGTTTGCAAATAGCTGGTGACAAACAAACAAAAAAAAAAATTGAAACGTGTTGGGTGAGCCTGACCTCTATAGTTGAATTTAGTTGCTTTGAAAAATACTGGCACAGTTCTCCATATTCAGGAGGCAGCGCTATGAGATTTTATTATATACATTTTTGTTAACAAAAGAATTTCAAATCACAAAACAGATCTTCTGCGTTGTAGTTTTTCTTAAAAGTCTACTTGGGATTTAACCTTGGCCCACAGAACGTCTTATTTTTAAATGTTCAAATTTCAACTTTTGTGCCATAGATTAATTAGTTTGGAATGCGTGGCGAAATGCATAACCAACTTCCTTCCTTTTCGTTTCTCACTCGTTTTTCTCACCACTCCTACACACAACTGCCAAGCACTCCTTCTTTCCTTTATAGATTTGATGAAAAGATTCCAAACATCTTAATAAAATGCAAGAAGAGTAAGCTTTCAGGACACTGCATGTCTTCCTCCGGAAGTCCACATGCCATGAAAGTTAAAGCTCTAACCTTCACTTTGTCTGTCTTTAATCTTCCATCACTTTTTTTTTTAAGGTTTTTAGGATCCTTACATAAATAGAACCTACACGGTTCGTTCAGGCTTTATGTTTTCACAGTTACCAAAGCGACCACTCACTGGGTTGACCATCCTGAACGGGACACCCGATCTGATCAGTTCCACTGGAACAGCCTCCCAAGACTACCTTCTGATTCTGACTTTCCAAAACACAGACATGAATGCTATTTAAAAAAAAAATCATTTAGAAGAAAAACTAGGTCCGTTATGATGGGAAGTTTTTCTCCCTTTGTCTCTAATAAAGAGAACATCCAGGTAAGTCATTGCGTTTTTCACTATTCACCAGGCAGATGCTGGGTTAAATTGCTCTGCCTTGCACAGGCTAATGGTTGTATTTCCAGTAACTTCAAGCTGAACTCAACAATTAGAATGGCTTTAAGATTAAATTAAAATCGAAGCATGCCAAGAGTTTAGAATTATAACATATTCACTACATCAATTTCACAAGAAGAGTCTGGATTATGAATATAATTTTAGTAAATATGCTGTATAGTAATGAGGAACACATCTTACAGGTCCAACCTTGAATTATTCAGTTCTCATTCAAGTTGGGGGTCAGAGAACAGACTTTGCTTCAACTTGGTTTTCATGAGGTCGAAATAGGCTTGTTTCGTGTATATGACCCAAAGTTGGTTGAATCAAACTTTTTGATCGGTCCTTCTTCTGGAAAGAAACTTTACTTAACGAAAATAATACTATTTAATAATACAATAACTAATACGTATTGCTTATGAATAATTATATATGTATTGAATGGTATTTGGTGACTTTATTTTTAACCTACAAGACTGAATGAAATCAGTGCATTATGTATAATCACATCACTTAAAGCTTAGCTGGGCTGGTAAATCTTTTGTTGTTGGTTTGTTTTTGGTTTTGTTGTGCGTTTTTTTTTTTCCTTCGCTTCTCTTGTGTTTTTTGGTTTGGTTTTTGTTTTTTGCTCATAATTGAAATTCTGTACTTTGGCCTCCAACTGAGAGAGGTATGACTCGGCTTGGAATTTTTTACAGTTGAACAACTTACAACTTTAAAATTCATGACAAATCACTGAAATCTACTATAATCACTAAATCAACCACTATTAAATTTCTTTGTAAGCAAATGAGTTTATGACTTTTGCAAAAAAAAAAAAAAAAAAGAAACCATATCAGTAGGCAAAAAGATAAATCCATCTATAGATGTTAGAGCCTAACTAAACTATTTTTTACTGAAAAGGTGATGAAAGGAATTTCTGGCCTTTAACTTTTCCCTTATCACCCTCAATCACACGTCTTACACTGAAAGTATTTGCCTCTGTGTATTCAATAATATATTTTGAACCCTTGCTTAATATAATTTTCTAAGAACAAGATCTCAGCACAAGGAACATTAATCTTGGATCCCACCCACGAAGGCATGGTCACCGAAACACTCCTCCTTCAGGGCATTTGTGTGTCTGCGTATGTGTGTTTAAACTCCAAAGGATGCTCCCTCAAGAAATTATTGTTACCAGCCCTTGATTTATGTATAAAAATTCTTTGGACCCTTTAATTCTTTGATTCAAAAAATCTTCTAGAAGCTCTCGCATAGCCCAGTGCTCATCTGAGCACACGTGTGTAAAGCACATCATCTGGGGGGCAGCTGGTTTGTGCTCAGTTTAGAGGCTAACCAAGAAAGTGGCACAGCAGAGCTAGAAAATTCTACTCCCTATCCCGCAAAACCTGAGTACTTCTAACATTTCAGCTTGCTTCTGGCCTCGCGCTGGCAGTCCTCCTCGGCTTGTAACTTTCGGACGGCACTATCGAGGAGCTCCATGGACTCTCTAAGAGTGACATTGATTTTAAATGACTTGGGCTTAATGGTCAGACCGTAATCAAAATCCAATTTTGAGGATTCCTCTGGATTGGCCTTGAAATTGCACTCGTGAGCCAGGATGGAGATGAAGAGAAAGAGCTGCATCTTGGAAAGCTCTTCCCCAATGCACCGCCGTTTGCCCACTGAAAAAATCATCACACTGCTGGCCAGGTCCTTGTCGATGAAGCCGTCCTTGTCCAAGAACCGGGCTGGATCGAAGTCCTCTGGGTTAGGCCACTTCACCGGGTCGTGATTCACGGACCACTGGTTAACAAAAACCACCGTGTCCTTGGGAATGTGGTAGCCCAGGACGGAGGCACTGGCAGTGGTGGCGTGAGGAATGGTGACGGGCACAAAGCTGGAGAAGCGCATGGCTTCATAAAGAAAGGCCATGACGTAGGGCAGGTTGGGCTGGTCCTCCAAGCAGGGGAGACGGTCTCTACCCACGACTCGGTCCAATTCTGCCTGGACCCGAGCCTGCACTTCAGGATACCTGTTTGGTTGTTAATCCACAAGGAGAAAGTGAGTGAGGAAAAGTAATTCTTCTCTTACCTAGAAAGCACATGACAATTTGATTCCACTTTCTTTGTCTGAATCGGTGGCTGAAATAACACTTCCAGCCAAAAAACAAAATCAAAAAACTAAAATGGAATTTCTCACTAAATTACAGGATGGATAAATTAATAGTTCTATTTCACAAAGTAAGCCTCACATGGCTAACGCTCCCTTTCCTATCATAAGTCGAAAAAAAGTCTAAGTTTTCTCAGCCTGAAAAAGCTCCAAACAGACAAGGCCACTTCTCCATGAGGTACAGCAGACCATGTCAAGGACCCACAATACTTTTCAGGAGCCTGTGAAAACGTTTTCCTTTCTTTTAAAATCAGAGGGGAAAAAGAACGTTTAGGTCAAAGAGAATATTTTAGTAGGTTTATTTTTAAACAAACACCGTAATAAAATATCATTAAAAAGTTTTCATGGGGCAATAAATCTACAGAGGCATAAGTGCCCAGGACCCATCAAAATTAAAAAGCAGTCCCCAGTGGGTGCCTGGGTGGCTCAGTCAGTTGAGCATCCGACTTCGGCTTGGGTCATGATCGCAAGGTTTGTGGGTTTCAGCCCTGCATCAGGCTCCATGCTGACAGCTCAGAGCCTGGAGCCTGCTTCAGATTCTGTGTCTCCCCCTCTCTTTGCTCCTCCCATGATCATGCTATCCCTCAATGATTAACAAAAAAATCTTAAAAAAAAAAGCATCCCCCAAAACAGATCCTTTCCCCACCCCCCATCTTCCTTTTAATTCCAGCAGACACACTCCTCTCACTTCACACAAATTAGTATCTCGATAGATAAAGCTACAGAACATCTAAGTTCAAAAGAAAACTTCCAGCATTCAAGAGATTATGGTACAAGCTGTAATACTCACTGGTGGCGATACAAATAGTACGGCCCTTTTGGAAAACAAAATCTTAGTACATAGCAAAATGCATAAGGGTGACTCTTCCCCACTCTTTTTAAACCCAATAATCCATGCCCAGAAATGTATGTGCAGGAAACAACAGGTGCAACCATATCCAACCACAACGATAGATGGAATTTTTAAAAGGCAGTCAACAATGTTAAAAAGAAGCGATTGTATATAAATGGCGTTATTATGGCAAAAATATGAGGTCACTGTCAAAAGTCACTAAAATAAAGTTTAAAAGATGGGGAAATGTCCATTATGATAAGTGAAAATGTCAGAAGTTAAAAAATAAATAATTATTGCATCTCTGAAAAAAAATTTAAGCATGTATGGGATGAAATTACGGGTGATTTAAAAAACTGCTTCATGAATATCATACCTCAGGGTCTGCTAGCTTTTTCTTAAAGGGCCAGCTAGTAAATACTTCAGGCTTTGCAGACCAACTATTCAGCTCTGCGTTGCACTATGAAGGTGGTCATAGACAATATATAAATGAGTGGGCTTGGTTGTATTTTCATTAAAAAAAAAAACTTACATACAAAAATGAGCAGTGTAACTTGCCAACCCCTGTCCTATTGTCTTTTCACTAAAAAGAAGAAAAATGTATTCATCAGCTACATTGAACTGAAAGTGGCTCCAAAATGGTTTTATTTACTTTTGCTGCCCAATTTAGTTTCTAATAATTAAAAAAAAAAAAGGCAGTTTCAAAAGATTACGTGTTTACAGAGGATGCAAAGGACCTAATGCGCTCGTTTCAGGATGTCTTCTTCCTGACCTATTACTGACCTTTTTTTATTTGACTTCTGCTCATTGCTCATAGTGTTTCTGGGGTCTTAATACTGAAAAGCAAGTTTATGTATACAAAAACTTCAATTTATAAAAGCAGTTGCATGGTCTCAGGACACACAGGTTGCAGGATTCTAATGAGAAAAGAAGTGGTCTTTGCCCTGGAGTTTCTGGGTTACCAACAAATTCAGCATCCCTTCCCCCCACCCCACTTCCTTGCACGCCAAGAAATCGCACCAGGATTTCTGGTCTCCCAAGGCAACCAAGATTTGCCCTGAGTGAGACATCTGTCCCTGGAGCAGGGATGCCCGACAAAACCAGGCCGCTCTGCTAAATCTAAATTTCAGATAAACAATGGCTAATCTTTTAGTACAGGTATGTCCTGTGTAGAATTTATTTTTATTTTCTACGTCTGGCAACACCCTATGCCAGCAACCTGTCTGCTTCCTGCGAACTGGCCTTCTGCCCAGAGGTCGGCGACCTTAATCGGGGTGGGCACTGCGGGCCAGCTTGCCAATCAAGCCGGGCCCGGCGCCAGAAAAGTCCATCCGCGGGCGCCTCCTGGATACCGCGTTTACCTTTCGAGACGCTGCTCTGCGCGGGGTAAAAGTGCCTGCTTCTCCGGTTTTTTACCCGGACACTTCTAACACTAGAAGCGCGGCGGTTTCCTAAACCCGGCGCGACCCGCTAGTTTCTGGCCGCCTTCCTAAAGCTTCCGTGCGGGTGAACTGCTGGCCGGGCCGGCCTCGGAGCGCCTCCTCCGCCCGGGAACAAAGCCCGGACGCGCGGCTGGCTTGCGGCGCCGGGGCTGGGCCGCCTCGGATCTGTGCGGGTGCCTCGCCGAGCCGATTAGGCTCCTGTGTTTGTGTAACATATTTACCCGTTACCCTTTCTTTCGGAAGCGTGCCAATTTTGCTTCTGCTGTGCCAGAGAGGCAGAGATCGGGGCCGATCTGCAGACACTTAAAAGATCTTGCCTTTCGGGGTTCTCACAAATCTGCCGCCCAACTGGAGAGGTAGCGAGCGACAAGATCAACGATGCGGGCCGCGTGCGCTGTCTCGGCCCGCACGGCGACTTCCAGAGCTGCGCTTTCCGGCCGCGATCTCTGCTTCGAGAGATGGGGATGTGTCGGGAAACCCCAAACCCTGCCCAAACCCTGGGCGTCCGTCACGACCTCAGCACTTTCTAGTCTTTTGCAGGGGGCGGGGAAGGGAGGGGAGGGGAGAGGGAGGAAGGCCCGGCCCACGCGTCCTGGAGGTTTTACCTGGTGAAAAGGATGAGCAGCCACTGCAGCGCGGTGGAGAGCGTGTCCTGGCTGGCGCCGAAGATGTCGGTGACAGTGGACGGCACGTACTCCAGGTCAAGGCGCGCGCTGCCATCGTCCGAGCCCTCCGCCGCCTCCGTTCCCGCGGAGAGGATGAAGGCGTCCATCATGTCGCGGGGGGCGGCCCCGGGCTGCAGGCTTTCACGGTGCTTCAGGAACTTGTCGAGGACGAAGTTGCTGAAGTTGTGGTTTAGCTGCTCGAACTCGCGAAAGATGGTGCGCACGGGGTTGGGGAAGAGCTGCAGCCAGGGCAACACGTCCACCAAGCTGCCCGCGCCCACCGTGCGCCCGAACTTGTCGTTGTGGCTGAGCAGCTCGCGGAACTCCGCGTCGTCGTGGCTGTAGCGGCAGCCGAAGCACACGGCGCTCATGACGTTGGCCACCGCCACCACGGTCAGCGGCCGCGGGTCGAGGTACGCGCCGCCCGCGCTGCCGCGCACCAGCAGCTGCACCAGCTCGCGCACCTCGCCCAGCACGTGGCCCTCGAGGACGCGCCGGCTGCGCGGCTGGCGCGTGCAGAAGGCTCGCATGGTGCTTTGCGCCGCGCGCCGCTGCGTCTTCCAGCGCTGGGAGTACTGGCCGAAAGCCAGGCTGCGGCCGCGGGACACCACTCGAAAGGAGGCGAAGCGAGGCCGGTCGGCGAAGGCGGCGCCCTGCTGCACCAGCGCCTGGCGGATGGCGCGCTCGCCGTTCAGCACCACCACCGGGCGGTTGCCCAGGCGGATCTGGAAGACGTCGCCGTAGCGCCGCGCCAGGCGCCCAAACGAGAGGTGCGGCGCCGGGCCCATCGCCGCCACGTTTCCGATCAGCGGCCAAGGGAAGGGGCCGGGCGGCGCGGACCCCGGCTGCCGCCGCCGCTGCCTCAGCAGCCACTGGCCCACGTGCACGGCGGCCAGCACCGACAGGAGCAGCAGGAGCGTGGTCTGATGGGTCGACAGCGTGCTCGGCTGCAGGGGAGCGTCGGAACCGAGACTGGTGGCCATGCTGGAGAGAGAAGGGCGAAGGCGTGACACTCAGGTGTGCAGAAAAAGGAGCAGGCGCCCCACACCCCTAGCCCCTAGGCGTCGGGCTACCTCGTGCTGGTGGGAAGACCGGAATGGGGCACGTCAGGGCGGGTTCACTGGGGAAATAGCGGAGGACGCCTCTTTCCTTCCCAAACCCATTCCCCAAAGGAGAAGGAAGGAGCGTGTTTCCACCTCTCAGTGACCCTGACTGCCCGTCCCCACCCCAACTCCAGCCTCGTAACGTTTCCGGCAATTCCGGGACAACCCGAAGGGCATCAAGGCGGAGGCGCTCAATTCCCTTCTCAGTGCCTACCACCCCGGCCCCCCGAGGCCGGGGGAAGGCGGCTCCGCGGATAGACTGACCTGCGAGGTGGCACGGTTTCCAGCAGCGCGTGATGGCCAGCTCCGAAATAGGGCTGGAGCCTTCGTGGAAGGCAAGACGTCTCCAGGAAGTCGGAGGCCTCGCCTGGACACCTGCTGCTCTGGGAGCTTGAGCACCCACTCTGGAGCCTCTAGGTGTCGTCTGAGCCAGGGGAGCTGGGATTAGGATGGGGACCGAGAAGGGTGCCTCCTTTGCCCAGCCCTGCTATACCTGGGGCCTCGGCAGAGCTGGGGTTTCCTCACAGCGTGCGTACTTGAGACTGAGGGTCGACGAGTGGAGTCAACTCCCAGCGCTCACGCCCCCCGCTCGCCTAGGACAGCTGGGGTAGCCGAGGCGTAGCCCGTTTGCACAGTCAAGCCAGAGAATCCGAACGCGCCATCCCTCCCATCTGGCTGTTAAGGTCTGTATGTAGCGGAGTAGAACCTGGTGGGGGGCGGGGCTTACGGGGGGCGGGGCGCCGGGATGGGCCAGGTCCGCGAGCCTGGGCCACAGAGCTCGGGAGGTCACGCGAGGCGGTCGCGGCGCTCCCCGACGGCCTTGGCTTTACGAATTTTCTATCCGCCGGAAAACCAGTCTTAATCAGTCCCTCCCAATCGAAGGCACAGTTTCCCGGAAGCGCGCTGGTGACAGAATCTGCCCGTAACGCAGCCATTCTTCAAGCGAGCACGTCTCCCCGACTCCCCGCCCGGAGCGCTCGACCCCTCCCCCCCGCACTTTCCTCTGGGTGACTGAGCTTCGTTCCCCGAGACAAACCCGCTCGGGATCCTCGGGCGCCTGGCTGGGACAGGGAACCTGTAAGCTTGGGGGCGCAGAAAGCCGGGTTGTGTTGGCGGCTTGTCTTGCGGCATCCCTAATTGTTATTTTATTTTAACGTGCTTGCAAAACAAATCGGCTCCTCGAATGAGGCCCTCTGGCGCGTTAAGTTCTCCTTCCACCTCGGGCGGCGAGATCAAGCCTCCCCAAAAGACGCCGGTCTCCGGCCCCGGGACCCCGGCGGTCCTTGGCACACAAAGGCCAGCGCGGGCGGGGCGCAGCTGGCCGCGAGGTTTCCCGCGCAGCAACAGGCCCCCCACCCCCCAGGTGGCG
>NC_043703.1:135261556-135377489 GCF_006229205.1 Suricata suricatta | reverse complement strand
GGCGGGCGAGCCAGGCGGACCGGTGGCCCGCGCGCGTGTGAGATCCGGACGCGTGCTTCCAACGGGGAGCCGGGGGCGCTCGGGCCGAGGTAGGTTCCCGGCCCGAAGTGTCCTTCCTTTCTAGCTGGCACGGAGTGTTTTCAAACCCCTAGAGAGAAAAGGCCTTCTCTTCCAGGCGGGGGGAAGAGCTAGCTTGGGGTTAGGGTGGGATGGGTGGTACTTAACCAGCTAGGAATTGTATCTCCCGGCCTCCAGGGTCCTCAGTATAAAAGTTGAGTGTTTACCACGTGACACCCCAAGGCTTTGGGTTTTATGGGGCGCTGGGAATCTCAAGTGTTCAGTTGTTTCTCTGTTTACACATGTGGAAACTGGGGTTCAGAGAGGTTAGGTGCCTTGACCAAGATCTCACACACACTGTAAAAATACAATTACAGCCCTACAATATAATCTTCAGTGATTCCTCTTGTCAAGAAAGTGATTGAATTGCCTCCATGACCGGTGGGATGGTGTTCTCTTCTCCTCACCTCTTACCAGCTATCAGGAGAGGAAGCCAGAATTTGAAGCCACCGAGTTCTATTCCAGATCCATCATACAAGTTTACGTGGAAGGAAATCCTCAGATTTAAAAAAAAAAAAAAAAAAGGCACAAATGCCTTCTCTCCTGCCTGCCTTAAAAAAATCAGCTGGGGGAGTTGTTGTTTACAAAGTGGTTGGTTTTGTTTACAAAGTGAGGATTCTGAGGACCACCAAGAAGAAATAGTGTGGTCACCTTTTGCAGTTAAATTGATTTTGAATAAGGGAGGCCCCATGGACTATGCCCCACAGCTGTCCTTGAAATAAGTGGTTAAATTTTAAAGAAGCATTAAGAGGTGTCTGAAGATCAGACTTTGCGAGAGACTGAAACCCAACAGTAAACTATCTAACCTGATAAGAAAGTGCTTTTTTTGTGAAAGTCTCCGTTCAGGAATCTTTGGAAGTTTCTCTGGAAAGGATTTCATGCCCTATACTGAAGCGCTCACATCCATGACCAAGCTGTTTTTGAGCAACAGGGTAGCTAAGCATTGGTTTCTCAGCGCTGTGTTGGCTACACATCGTTGGAAATGAGTTTCATAACCTTACGATGTTCGGCGTTAGCAAGACCCTTGCCTAATAATTGAAGACTGCTGTACACATCAATCTCTTCGAAGGCTTTAATTTAGTAGACGGGTTATTGTCAACGGGCTAATGCCAATTCTGAGCTCTAAACGTTCCTGAAGGTCTCTATCACAGTAACTCTACCGCAAACAGAGCAAATGGAGGTGACCTTTACACCAAGTAAATTACCGTTTTCAAAAGTAGAACACAACACTGCTCCTAAGACTTCTTAATAATGCCTGAACAACACTGTATAGTTTTTAGGTAAACTTGGAGGCATGCCTTCCTGCCGTAGCAAATAGTTTAAGCATATCCTCTAAGCTGTGGTGCCTTGGGCTTGGCTCTTATTCTAGGACCTGCTTTAAGAAGCAGAAGAACCAGGGTGCTTGGGTGACTCAGTGGGTTAAGCATCCGACTCTTGATCTCAGCTCAGGTCTTGATCTCAGTGTCGTGAGTTTAAGCACCACATCGGGCTCCACACTGGGCGGGAAGCCTATTTGCTTACTTACTTACTTACTTACTTACTCAATAAATATATAAATAAATACATACATAAATAACAGGAACCAGTTGGGCCAATGCTGTCAAAAAGACAGGTCCCTATCGATCATGACAAACCAGACGGACGGACTATGGTAACATTTTCAGAATTTGCAGGCCTCAGTTTCTCTTGGACTTTGTGGTATAGTGACCTTGGTTAGAGGACTCAGCTGGCACCTGACAGAGACCTAGGGTAAATCCAAAGTGGCCAGCGCAGGGTAGGGCCCACCCTCTGGTGAGAATCCACAGCAGGCTCTTTAGTTGTCCACACAACTTCTCAACCAAAGCCGGTAGTATTTAAGGCCCTGTATCTCCTTTCAGTCAACAGCCAGAATATGGGACTAGCACCCTCCCAAATCTCAAACTTGAATTGTTTTGGTGCAAATAACTTTCAAAAGGACAGCTAAGCTAGAGAGGGAGTTTAAAGTAGAGATTTAAAATACCTTGTATTGTATTGATTCCAAAGAACAGAAATCCAGCTTAAGCCCGTTTAAGCAGAACAGGAATGCACTGCCTCGCTGCAGGGAAGGATAACCTTGGTACTTTACAGGATGGAAGGATCCCTATTTTGCTGGTCTCTGCTTGGGCTTTGTCCTGGAGACTCTTTCTGTGCTAGGAAAGCTGGCCATGAGCCTGGAAGGACTCCCGACATGCCAGGACAGCTTCAGGCCACCCTTGTGGCCTAGGTCTGATATCAGGAGAAGAGGAATGGGGAAAGAGGGAACTTGCTGAGAAGCCAGAGATAAAAGTCCCCTCAGTCCTCCTGTATCTCGCTTCTGTCTGTTACTCCCTTATGGGTTGAAGGATACCCCAAACCTCTTACCACCACCATCATCACCATTATCACCACCACCACCACCACCACCACCACCACCATCTTAAATCCGCAAATCAGATAGATGCATTACACCTTGAGCCAATAGTCTGGAAAGTCAGCCCTTATGTCATCAGGCTAGAAGTTGGTTTTCTTGATGGGCTTTCCCTGTGTCAGTTTTGTGGCTGAACACTGTGCTCTTCCAAGCCCCTCCAAACACACATATACACATGCACTGAGGGGAGAGTGGAGTAGAAGGAACAGTCTCTGGCAAGCCTTTGACATGGGGAACGCACAACACTCAGAAATCGGACGCATGCTAGTCAGCAGAAAACAGAAATCAGGAGGTATACCAGGTGTCCCAGGCAACTGACACTCTAGCAGAGGGAGCAGCAGTAGGAAACTGACGTCATGTGCTGGGAATTGAGATGATTCTTAGGAGTTCATACCAAAATCCTCTGCCCCACCTGACCTCCTTCTCTTCCCTTCCTCCTGGTAATACATGGGCTAAGAAGCAAGAGCTAAAAGAAAAAATCTATCTTATTTCATCTAACCTAAGAAGATATCATTTGTGGGGTGCGCTGTTATTTTGTACATTAATATAAAGGCGGGGGGGGGGCTGTGATTTGTAATGATGCTACTGATTAATAAGACACGTTCTAATTTCGCAGATGTTAAAAAAAAATTAAGTGTGTTTTAGGATCAACAAAGCCCTGTGCATGATGGGAATCCTTGTCAGGATTTTCTCTGCCTTTGTATTCAATAGTAGTGGACCTCAGCACTGTTAGAATGAGACCTGCAGAGGGGTGCCTGGGTGACTCAGTCGGTTGAGCGTCCTACTTTGGCTCAGGTTTGGCTCACGGTTTATAGGTTCCAGCCCCGCGTCAGGCTCTGTGCTGACCGCTAGCTCAGAGCCTGGAGCTTGCTTCTGATTCTGTGTCTCCTTCTCTATGCTCTGTCTCTCTCTCTCTCAAAAATAAGTAAACATTAGGGGAAAAAACAAATGAAACTGGCAGAGCCAGGAGTGTTAACTACCAAAGCCATCTCCCCTTTCATTTTTTTAAATTTGACGTGAACAACTAATGTTTTCTCAATTCCATGTAAAGTGTAGGAAGAAACTGCTTTGGAAGATTTTGCTGATTTTACTGGCCTAAATAAACCAAAGAAAACAAACACTGAATCAGTGCAGCTTAAGACAAGTTTCGTAGCCCTCCTCCCCTTCCAAACGGAGTGCTCTACTAAGCTCTTTCCCTGCAGTCTGGTATTAGTGAAAGCCACAAAGCCTCACTGTAGTGTTCTGCTTTCTCATCCAAATACTTTCATTTGGGGGCGCCTGGGTGGCTGAGTCGTTAAGCGTCTGGCTTCAGCTCAGGTCATGATCCCACCATTCGTGGGTTCAAGGCCAACATGGGGCTCTGTGCTTTGGGCTCTATGCTGACAGCTAGCTCAGAGCCTGGAGCCTGCTTCAGATTCTGTACCTCCCCCTCTCTCTGACCCTCCCCTGCTTGTGCTGTCTCTGTCTCTCAAAGGTAAATAAAAAACATTTAAAAAATTTTTTTGAAAAAAAAAAACAAATACTTTCATGTGTATTTAGAAGTAAATGGGCATCAGTGTTTTCAACTTACTCTCAAACAATTCAAGGTAAAAAAAGATGGCAGTGGGAAGCAGAGGAGAGAGAGAGAAATGAAAATGATAAAACAAACGTGGTAAAATGTCCCTAATTGGAGAATTTGGGTACATGAGAGTTCCTTGTGATGTTCTGGCCACATGTCTGTAAATTTGACATTGTACCAACATTAAAAGATACTTAAGAAAAAGTTAAAAGTTACTAAGAATAAGAAATAGGAGCATGAGAAAGAAATGTCTTCCTAACGTTATCATCTTACACTGTCTTCTCAGTTTTTATTGAGAGTCTCTTAGAAGAAAGGACGGGAAAAGAACCCACGACCGCTGTGTCCCGCAGGGTCTCTCTGATGCGGTGTTCTCGGAGTCCGAGGCGAAGAAAAAGTCTGTGCTCCACTGGAATGGTTTTCCTCAGCGCTGTCTGCTTTGACCCTCCCTTCTTTGCTGCCCTCGCTCTTTGAATGCTCTAAGTGTATCTGGGCCTGTGATCTCCTCCAATTCTTTTTGAAGATAAACGGAATATAATATGTAAACAGGTCCTGCCCTTGGTTTCCTGTTTTCAAGAGACAATCCACTTAAAATTTCCTGCACTGCATAAAAGTAGCCAGGGCTATGGATCTCGGATTGCTTCTTTGTGCTTCCTATGGTTTCCTTCCTTCTTGGCCATCTGTCTTCCCGTTGCGCTTCATTTTTCCTTCTTCTCTCCCATTCTCTTTCCTTCCCCCTTTCCTTGGGTCCATCCTTCTCCCACTTCTGCATTCCCTCTGAGACTTCCATTCTTTCCTCAAGCTACTGTCTCCTTTGCCCCCCTTTCACTCCACAACCTCCTGCTCACCTTATCTCTCTCACGGGGCAATAAAGAGTGAGAGGCACAGGAGAGAAGAGGAGCGAAGAAAGCAAGAAAAGCGGGTCAGTGAGGTAGGACAACTAAGGAAAGAAAAAGAAGCAAAATATCCAATGCCGGGGCTAACAGGTAACCTCAGTGATCAGTTAGCGTGGGCTCCCACCCAACAAGACTTTCCTGCTCAGCGTTCCTGGGGCGAAGCAGTCTCTAACTCAGGACAGTGATGACTTCAAAAAAAAAAAAAAAAAAGGGAAGGAACGCCAAGGTCTGGGGCTGCTTCTGTACATTTATTCCCTGAGTTTTGACTATCACTCCATCCAGTTCCTGAAACTCACCCTTTTGACAATGGAACTAAACCTGCTACCTTCCTTGGTCAGCAGAGAACAACTTAAAATTTCCTAACACCTTGACCGGGCAGAGAAAATCATGAGGCAGATGAAGAATATGGTTTTTCATTTTTGTTTCCTAAAAATGAGTTATTTACCAGGTTACCAAGAAAATGCATAAGGCAACAACAAGTGCAACAAACAAGCAAGCAAACAGAAATGCTGACGGGGGCAGCATCCAGATCTGCAATCGATTCTTGGTTGAGGCTCCAGATCCCAGTCTCCTTGTACTCCATTCGCCTCTTAGTCCTTAGGGTTAGATCTGTATTTCCTAACACGTTCTCTTCTCTTTCCACAAAGGGACAAAAATTCAGGTCAAGAACTGTAGTCCCATCCAGGGCTTAAGAAAATAATTGGTAGATAAATAACTTAAGTGGCTATTCCTCCCCTATACATTACCAAAAGGGAATGTGAGGGCTGGGTAATTATGCATTGGGTTGTTGACCATTAACCCCCAACAGGATTTTCCCGTTCAACGATGGAGGTGTTCATTTCTCAGCTCTTGCCTTTCCTGTTGTTGGCCTGCTCTGCTTAGAAAGCTCTCCATGCTGAAAGGTTCTTCCCAAGGTTACGAAAGAATCTGGAGTGAAGGTTCTTACTGAACCTTCTACTGAATTTAGAGCTACCCTTTGGAGAGACGTAAACCGAGACTAATTTCTCTTTCACATTACAGCCCTGTAATGTGGCTGCCCCTGAAACATCCTCATGCCAACCAAGAAACCCCCAGTCGCCCCCGTCATTCTTGGAATAACTTGGTTTCTAAAACTTTAGCCAGCTTATCTGGGCCTTCTGGACAATGTAGTTTTCCAAAATGCCTACGTATGCCCCTTCAGCTGAACACGATACTACCAAAGGTGACATCCCGTCCAACCCAGGGGGACACAGTTACTTCCCATCAGACACGCAGTGTACCTTTCAATGCAAACTAAGGTTTGGGGACTATCTTAAAAATCTACATCCCACTGTTGTGCCCATATGAAGGCTTATGACCTACCAAAGTCTTCATTCATCTTTTAAGACTTGATAAAAATTGCACTTATGCAATTGATATTTTAAAAAACTAAAAATGAGATTTGCCTTCATTCCTATTAAATGCATCTTGCGACTTTAAGTCCATGGAGGCCATGTTGAACTCTCACTGACCCTGGGAGCCAGAGACTAGGAAGAGTTACATATAGGGATATATATGCTATATACTTATATGATATGTATCTATATAAAGTATATTTTCTGTTGTGGTCAGATAGAAGTTCTTAAAGTACCCACATATAGTACATAAATAGATTCTTGCTGCAAATGATTCCGTCAGGATATAAGAATGTGCAGGAAAATGGGAAAGCCCACACTCCCACACCTTCTCAGAAGGAACCACAGGTCCCGTGTACCTTCTGTTTCTGTATGTGCATGTGTTTGTACCTAAGAGCGCATTTTTAATACAAATGAGATCATAGGATTACTGTTCTGTGACTTTTTTTCCCTCCACCTAATAATTTTCGTGGTGACCACAACAGACAGTATAGATCTACCTCATGCTTTTAAACTATTGTATAGTATTGGGGGGCCTGGTTGGCTCAGTTAAGCATCCAACTTTGGCTCAGGTCATGATCTCATGGTTCATGAGTTCAAGCCCCACGTCGGACTCTGTGCTGACAGCTCAGAGCCTGGAGCCTGCTTCGGATTCTGTGTCTCCCTCTTTCTCTCTGCCCTTCCCCTGCTCGCACTCTGTCTCTTGCTCTCTGTCAAAAATAAATAAACATTAAATAAATAAATAAATAAATATATAAAGGGCAAAGCCATTTAATTTAGCTTTGCAAATGTAAAAGAACAAACAAAACAAAAATCTTACTTGTCACTCAGACCTATTCCTTATTTTATAGAATATTTATGCTTGCATGTGGAGATTGCCTCTTCTTGACAAATGAGGGAAATCCCCAGATTAAGGCTGATGAAACGTCAGGGAACATTCTGGATCTCCACATCCTTATGGAAGACATCACAAAAGCCAGGTGGGAGAGTGATTCCGTTTGCACAGGCCCAAATGCTTTCCGGGTTTGTCTAATGCTCCCGAAGCCAGTATATCATTATCATTAAGAGTTTGGCTCCTGGGGCCGGGCACTCTTGGGTGTGGGGCCAGGCTTTCTTATATATAAGTAGTGGCCGCGGCCAGGTTATTTAACTCTTCCGAGCCCAAGTCTCCTCATTTGCACAAGAGAGAGAATACCATCCCAGCCGCAGAGGGTACTTGTGAAGAGTCAGTGAGATCTTGTGAGGACAGCAATCAGCGCTGTTGATGGTAAAGCCTGAGCTCTCAATAGTTAGCCATTACTATTACTGCTGTTGTTGTCATTTACTACTACTCCCACTAAGCCATTACTCCTTTCTGGTGAAACCAGAGCCATGCAAGGACTTGGAGCTCACAGGGATAAAGACATGGTCTTCTTGGTTCAGTGTGGTGGCGACACACCCTCACCTACCTGCAAGCTTCTGAAAGCCTAGCGTGACACAAGTCACCTGCCCCTCGTGTTTCTGAGGGCAGCTCGCTGAGCGGCTACCAGCACCTCCTCGGAGCCACGGTCGGGGTCCGTTGCTGTAGATCACTCCTCCGGGCCCAGGTTACGCTCAGGGACAACGGAGATGTTGCCAGTACCTAGTACACAGAGTTGTGGCAACGACTCAGGGTGCTGACACGTGAGCCCCTGTAGGGGCTCAGACAGTGTCAGCTGTTGTCATTTTTCTGTGGGAGGCCACTGGCTGCGGCCTGTAGGAGGCTGACCTCAGAGCCATCTGCTCTTGGGGGAGAGGCTCAGCACCAACAGCCAGTTTGCATTTTCCTCCCACTCACGGATGGCAGCCCAGCATGGCTCTCCCCCTCTGCCCGTGTCCCCCCTCCTTGGACGTGCCCCGCTTCAGGACCCCCGTACAGAGGCTTTGGGCAAGCAGGGCCCATGTTCCCAAAAGATTCGGGGCAAAGCCGCGCCAGCTTTATTTTCTTCCCCCTCTGAGCTCAGCTTTGGGCCAGCCCCACCATGGCTTCTGCGACTGCTTTGCAGCCCTTCGGTGGGGAGGCTCTGGGACAAGACTCACGCAATTCCCTGCCAAGGGCTGTTGAGAAAGCACCAGTCCACGTGGTGCAAGTGGGCGACAACTCCGGGGACCTTCCAGTGATCTGTACAAATGACACCATGCTGTCCAGCTTCCCAGAAGCCCCGGCCTTCTTTTCCTTGGGGACAGGTGTGGCTCAAAGCACGCAGTGGCCCCAGACCTGCAGCACAGGGCACAGCACCAACTACACTCAAGAGGCCGAGGCTGTCCCAGGAGCCCGAAGCAGAAGGCAGGGCAGCGAGACTCTCTGCATCCCCCTTTTATTAAGTGCCAGGGAGGAGATTGTCCAGAATGCTCTCTGCATCCAGACTGCAAAGTCAAATTCAATAGTGTGTACTTCAGTGGTGGCTAACCTCCGATTTACCTTTTCCCATTGCACCGAGTCAGTCCCTGGCGGCCCCATTCATTTTAAGGCTTCAGATGCAGAAGGAAGGAGGGGCCTGCCCATTACTGGGCTTTGAAAACATGGCATCCTATTTGTTCAGATGTGGCCGGGGCCCTTGCTCTCTGCGCATTATTTCAGGGACCTGGTGCTGTAAGAATGTGACTGAGCCCCAGGCCCCAGCACCACCACCCCACAAAGGGGCTATGGTGTAAGATAGGAATCTACCTCCCCAGCAAGGACACATGAGGGATCTGGAGGACTGGGAACACTCATTTCTGTTCTCTTTTACTGCTGGGCCCTGAGCGTCATACCCGAGGCACAGCAGAGAGGTAGAAACCCAATGACGCACGTCATTTAATTGATCAAGGAATAAACACAGCAACAGTGAGTGCCGTGTGCAGCGCCCTGTGTCCGGCGTGGGGGGTGAGCCTCCTCTCTGGTGTTACAGTCACAAAGTCAGAGCCTGTGGCTTAGGCCCCTCTGTTCCCCTCGGGTGCTGAACACCACAGGAAAAGTTGGGACAGAAAAAGAAAGGGAGCCTAATCTTCCTCCCCAGTGCCAGGAACTTTCTTCTATGCTTTATATCTACTATTTCATTTACTTCTCATTCTGAAAGTGTTGCTGTTTATAGCCTACCTTATGTATAAGGTGATTCAGGTTCAGAGGCAGTGAACTGTTTGCTCAAGTTCACGCAGATTGCAAGAGAGGGAGCCAAGATTTGAACTTGGGTGTGCAGGCTGCAAAGCTCTTCCATACCCCAGCAGTAAAGATACACTAACTTTTGCATATCATCCTGAATGTTATAGAAGTCCCTCCCTTCTACCCGCGTGCTGAGTATAAACTTCTCTGCTAAGTCTGCTTATGTCTACTAAGGACCTGGGTGACCCCAGCCTCTCCATCTGTCCCCATCCTGCCAGGAGAGCTGACTCCCTTCAGGGGGCCAGACCCCCAGCAGGCAAAGCATCTTGGCTCCAGTGAGAAACCCTCCCCGCCCGGTGGAGACTAACCCTGCACAGTTTAATCTCCGTAATTTACAGTCTAGTCTTGGGAGAGCCTAGAAACGTTTCCGCTAAAACAGTGGCTGGAACGTTCGCGCAGAGAGCTGCCATGAAGAGTCCACATGGGCTTCATGACTGGATTTGCTACACTCGAATCCATTATATTGAAATGACTGTAAAATTCACACTATTCCAAATCCCCAGAAATGATGGTTTTATTTAGAAGTCAGTGAGCAAAGGGATGATTTCATAGATCCCAGTGCCAAAATTTTAGCTCAGTGCTTCTCAAATATTTTGTTTTCAGGACCTCTTCATACTCTAAAAAATTGTTGTAGAAACCAACTCTAAGTTGTATCTACTAATATTTGCACTTTTAGAAATGAAAATGCAACAAAACTTAAAATACTTATACATTGGAAAAGAATAAACCCAATACATTTATGCTAACATAAATAACATTTTTAGAGAAAATAACTACATCTATCTTCCAAAACCAAAAATATTAGCAAGGATGGCATTGTTTTACATTTTTACAAATTTCCTTAATTTCTGACTTACCAGAAGGCAGATGAATACTCATATCTGATTCTGCATTCAGTCTGTTGTGATCCCAAATGTGAGGCAGCCCCTGTATAGAACCCAGTAAACATGTCAGAAGGAGAAGAAAAAAGGCAAAGAATGTCCTATGACCATAGTTTTAAATTTGTGGATCCTCAGATGGGGTCTCAGGGACACCCACCCACCCAAGGAGTCCCTGGACCACACTTTGAGAACCACTGTCTAAACTTAAAAGTGTGATTTTTCTTTTATTTTTTCTTTAAATTTTTCAACTTTATTTGAGAGAGAGAGTGAGAGAGAGAGAGTGCGCGCACATGAGTAGGAAAGGGGCAAAAAGAGGAGACACAGAATCTGAAGCAGGTTCCAGTCTCTGAGCCATCAGCACAGAGCCCAATGCGGGGCTCAAACCCAGGAACCTCAAGATCATGACCTGAGCCGAAGTCAGATGCTTAACCAACTGAGCCACCCAGGCGCCCCAAAAGTGTGATTTTTCTTTTGAGTGTCCCTCCACCCAAGCAATATCTAAGCGGCTACAGTCTTGATTTAGGAAAGTGGTGGGAATGGGCCTCAGTTCCAGAGTCAGCAATGCCCCAGCTACTGGTTTGAGGACGAAAATCTGGCAACAATAACCATGTTCAACTTGGCTGGGCTATCCCGGAAGACCCATCCCCTGGCATCTGGCTGGGATGATGCACCTTAACTCCCAAGTGGGTCCAGGAAGAGTGGTCCCCCAATCTCGGCTGCCTGAACCCAGGTGAAGTCTGACTCAGCCAGCTAGGAGATCATGGCCAAAGAGGTGGGGATGGGGGGGGAGTCCTGTTCAGGGGTGGGACCACGAGGGCCTCAGAGCCACAACCTGAAATGCAGCAGCTATTTGGATGGTGGCTCTGCCAGTCATAACAATGGCAGCAACAATAATATACTACTAATAATGTAGAACTACCATTTATTGAGCACGTTGAGCCAGGCAGTGTGCCAAGGACTTGACAGGAATCATTTCATTAATCCCTCACAACCAACCCGTGGAGGTAACTATTAACCATAATCCCTTTCGTTACAGACCAAACAAAGCAAGGCGGGAGGAGTTAGAGTTACCAGCCGAAGGCCACGGAGCTCATGTGTTTGCTGAAGCAAAATTTGAATTCAGGTCACCAGACCAAACACTCTCTACCACCTCCCAGCCACACCAAGTGGGAAACCTCTGATGGAGGAAAATCAAAGTCTGAGGCCAGGAAACGTGAATGTTACTACTGCTCATTGGATAAGGCATGAGGACGGAATGGACACCCTTTCCAGCTCTAACCACCCTCTCGGAGGCTCCAGAGCCGAATTGTATTGGGGTCATTAAAGACCGAGGAAGGTGAGGAGCCAAGGTGACAGCTCTGGGTGTATGGGCCCTCGCTTTCAGGGCCCTCTAAAGACCCCCTTTCTGACCCAACTCTGCCCCTCCACCCCCAAGCCATCTCACCATTGTTGCCACCAGCGGGGCAAGTGTGGGAATTGGCACTCCCGCCCGAACCCTCCTCTGAAAGGTCTATAAGAACCAACCCCCTTCAAAGCTCTGCCCTGGAGTCCCTCAGAGCCCTGCTCCCCAGCAGACATCTGGCTCGATGCCACCTCCACACCCCGCCCCTTCTGAGCTCAGCCTCCCAGAGGTGTGAACTTCTCATAAACAAGCTCCGTCTCCCGTTTCCTGAAAAAATAAACAGGAAGATTGTATGAGAAATCACTTCCAAGGCATCCTCCCTTCTCCCTAATCAGAGGCTCCGAGGAGTTCAGCTTTGCACGAACTTTTAATACTTTTAATTTGCGTGCAGACAAGCACAAAAGACCCAACCGGATATACCTGTTATTTCCCAATGACCTGAGAGCCCAAGTTTATATTAAGCCTTGGGTTATGGCTTAGCTTGCACGCAAGGCTCCAGGACTCCTGCAGGCAATTGAGAGGTGGTGGTGGGGAGAACAGAGGAACAACTCTGAAGTGACAGCACATAATTTAATTCCCCCTAAGCTTTCCAAGCATGCAGACTGTTCCTTTTCTGTCAGCATATAACCTAAGTGATTTGTTCTACTCAGGCAAGAAATGCCTAATTTAAACCATATTGCAGCTAAGCCTTTGGTAAAGAGAGCTCCCTGCAGCTTTGCTCGTGTGTGTGTGTGTGTGTGTGTGTGTGTGTGTGTGTGTGTGTGTGTGTGTGTGTGGTGAGGCTGCTTGGGGGCGGGGGCGCAGCGACCCCTCACGGCCCCTGCACTTCTTAGCCTGGTCAGGATCGCAGAAGCATGCATTCTTGGGCTCTAATCGCCACACTCACTCTTTTTGCTCGTGCTTCATCCCTCGTGAATGGGTTTAATTTTAGTAAGAACGTTTAGAGGAGAACGTTGACTCACTGTCCTCACTGTCCTAGGTTTGGATCCATCGGAGCCACCGGTGGCTGTGGGACTTCAGGCAAACCTCTTAAACTCCCAGCACTGGTTTTTCTTCTTTGAAATATAGCCGGGGAGTGGTCCACACAGACACATTTGAGTGGCAGGTAAGCTGGCTCAAGAAAAAAGAGGTCTGTGCCTCCACCTGGCTTTAAGCCTTCCTAGAGGTGGATTGGAGACCAGGAATTTTCTCTGGGCATCAGTTTCCTCATCCGTAAAATAAGTGAGTTAGAGGAGTTGGTCTTTAAAGTTCCCTCAGCTCTAAAAGACTATACATGCCTTAAATCACTTCCAGTTTGACAGAATAATAATAACAATAGCTATTATTAATATAACTACATTATTATTATTATCTGTGATTCCCATCTATAATTCCAAAGAATTCACTAGCCAAGAAAATCTTCTTCTGAGGTTCTTTTCTTTCCTTTTTTTAACTTTTTGTTCATTTTTTGAGAGACAGAGAGACAGAGTGTGAGTGGGGGAGGAGGGGCAGAGAGAGAGAGAGAGAGAGAGAGAGAGACACAGAATCCGAAGCAGGCTCCAAGCTCTGAGCGGACAGCACAGAGCCCAATGCAGGGCCCGAACTCACAGACCGTGAGATCATGACCTGAGCCAAAATCGGACACTTAGCCAACTGAGCCACCCAGGCGCCCCTTGAAATTCTTGTCAAAAAATACTTTTATATGCCTAGCTTCCATGAAACAAGGAAGATACTAGCCCTTCCCCCCCATAGTGGGATTTGATGTGGAAGTTCTGTGTCCAACTCTGCCATCAAATTATTGAATTTCCCCTGCAGCCTTGCCAGGCGGGTAAAAATGGTCTGTAAATACGGCCTACAATTTCAAGGCTGTCCCCTCAGCCAAAAATGCCCCCTCCCTTTCTCTGCCATGGAAAGTCTCATTCCCTTTTGTTCTGGTCCCCATTATGAAACGGATTGTTTTCTCCTCTTGATCCCTTGAGCACTTTGCACTAGTATTTCATTGACTTCATTCAATCTGGTGTTATTTTTGGCTTCATATTCAATAGATCTCTGCTCAACTAGACCCTCAGAATCTGGAGAGCGGGGACTTGGTCCTCTGAACAACCCAGCCTCACTGCCCTCCTACCTACCCCCTTCCCCGGGAACTGGTATACATTCAGTGTTAGTGGAAGAATTAAACTATTGAGCCCTAGGGATTGTATCACAATGGGATAAGAATGCTCCTTGGTTAGAAGTTCACAGCCTGGGCTGAGCCACACTGATCCCCAGCCCCTCAAAGATCACTGATAAAGCCGGTGATCAGAAGGGGGCTGGGGGCTTGCGGGCTGGCTGGGACCCCAGGAGGATGTGTTGTGGAGTGCGAGAGAAAGCTGGCTTTTTGGGGGGGAGGGGGCAAATGTTGGTTTAGCCTCCCTTGATAAGAGGGGCTACATGTGCCCTTCTCCTTAGCCAGGCTTAGAATGAGCTGGTTGACCCTCCTGTCAGAATGCTTTGTAAATAGCACCCAACTCAGATTACAGGGCAGCTTTTCTGAAATTTAAAGAACAATTGATATTCAGTTTACTTGCCCCAGGCCCTTCCTTCTTGCAGCGTATACTAACCCTCTTACGTACATTTCCATTTGCCCTACTCTCTGTGCCCAAGGCAGACCTTTGAAATCATTGATGCCTTCCTTGTCTTTGGTGTAAAGTCCTGTTTGGCGGCATCAAGCCCTGTGTGGGCTTCTCTTTTTCTTGCTGAATGTAATTCTAATTTAAAGCAAATTCCTTAATTTTTTACTAGGCAGAGAATTTGCAGAAAATCTGATTCTCATTTTAAAATGAACAAGGAGGGCACCTGGGTGGTTCAGCCCAGTTAAGCGTCCAACTTCAGCTCAAATCATGATCTTGTGGTTTATGAGTTCAAGCCCCGCATCAGGCTCTGTGCTAACAGCTCAGAGCCTGGATCCGGCTTTGGATTCTGTGTCTCCCTCCCTCTCTGCCCCTGCCCCACTGGTGCTGACTCTCACTCTCTCTCTCTCTCTCTCTCTCTCTCTCTCTCTCTTAAAAAAAATAAAAATAAACATCAAAAAATAAATTAAATAAAATGAGCAAGGATTTGAGGTTAGCCTAGTGAAGACGAGTTTAGATGAAGTGCTTTCAAACACACTGGTAGAGAGATCAGGCAGAGCTGTGTTATTGGAATGGAGATTTGCATTCAGTAAAGCTTTTTTCCCAATGAAAATGTACAAGCAAAAATTTTCTAGTGAAGAGTAGCAACCACCCCCCACAAAATGCTCTGCGATCACCCTCACTTGTCCTCTCACGGAAGGAGTCATGCGTGCTGTGAGCTCCGAACAGTTTCTCAAGCTGAATATCTTGGTCGTGAAAGAACTAAGAGCTAAGATAACTGTGTCCTTGAAGGTACCTTTTTCTAAAATACGCGGATGACCTCATGAAGCAGAATCTGTGTGGCTGTTGCACATAAGTAGTCAACAGCAAAGGAAGTTGGGACTCTCACTTCTCCCCGGCTCAAGAAAAGCCAGAGGAGGGACAGAGGTCATTGTGGTGGCCGGGAGAGCACTGGGCTGGGACTTCAGCGGATGTCAGGTTACTGTCCGTGTGCTTTAGTAATCGGGATAAATGTGACAGACGCAACTTTATAAAACATTCCCAGAGAGTGGGAGAGCCAGAGAAGACGGGCTTACACAAAAGTTTGGGAAGCGCGGCAGATAAAACCCCTGTGCTACCACAAGTGCGGAAGGGGGAACAACATTCCAGAAATGAATGAGATCTCAGGTTCCAGAGGAGAAAGGCAACTAAATGCTGACCTTTGGCCTCCCAGCTGGCCTGCAATGCTGGCTCTGAAGAAAGGGGAGGGTTGGGGGTTTTATGTCTTAAGAAGACATGGTCTCAGCCATGGTGGTCAGCATGGCTTTGGAAGATGAGGAGGGGAGTGAGAAAGGTAGTAGGGCCCACGGGGAATGGTGGGGGTGGGCCTGGGGGAGGGAAATGGACTTCTGCACCAGCATCTGGCAGCTTGGGCAGATGGACTGTAAGCGTTGAGGTCCACAGACCCAGCAGAAAGGGCAACAAGAACAACTTTGGGGGAAGGGCAGCAGAGAGAGGGTCTCCCTTCTGAATCTGAGGACGGCATTTGGCACTGGGGACCACCTAGCAGGAGGAACAGGCTGGCCACCAGCAATGCCAGGAAGGCGTGTGGGATCCCCCTGACTTCCAGCAACTGTTTCTGCAAAGAATGTGGCGCCAAGCGTCCCTTCACCTCTGCTCTAAAAATGCCAGTAGGTAAATGCCTCTTATCAGCACCATGGGGGACTGGCTTTGTTTGTGGAATTCCGCAAGACAACTAGCAATCCTGGGAGCATACATGTGGCCCAAGGAGAAGCAAGGCCCTTCTTGAGGCCCCAGGGCCCTGGAGGCAATTCTTTGGGTTTCGGAACCTTTCTTGGGAGATTTTGTGAAGAGTGAAATGGGGGCGAATGTTTAACTTAAGAGTAATGTCAGGGGAACCAGAATTCCTGTCCTCACAAAAGTCCTCCTAGGTGGACTCAGAACCAAGTTGACATGGATAGATTACAGGAGAAAATCAGACTTACTAGCATACATGCAGGCGCAGACATGGAAATTCCACAGACAGCCGGGCAAAGTGAGGCCTGTATACCACCCCAAGGCGAGGAGAAGGGGGAAGGGGGTCTGGAACTTTGAAGGGAAGAGCTGCCATGGACAGGGCAACAAGAAAAGGAGCAGATGTTTGCTAATTAGATGTCCACCCTGCCCTACAGATGGGTCACTCAGATAAATGTATTTGAGGTAATAACCGTTATTCTGAGGAAAATTTCCAATTTAGATTCTTCTGTGTAGTTAAGGGGGGGCAAGAAGCTCCTCTTAACCTAGAGGGTCTCTCTCGATTGCTTTCAGCTCAGATTAATCTTCATATCAAAGTGGCCCATCTTGGGGCAGCCTGTCTTTGGCCCCTAACAGTTCCGTCCCCTGAAACTTCCTGACGTCTCAGCCATTAAAAGTTGAACTGGTCGGTGGTTTCATGATTATGCTTAGACTACCCACAAAACTTCTTGAAGCATTAGACAAAGTCATACATTATTCTAAGGTGGTTGGTTTTTTTTTTTACCTTGACAAATTTGGCAAGAAAGATAACATGAACTTCTCTGACTTTTAGTCAACACAAGCAGAATACAGGTTTTCTATTTAATGCTGGTAACTCTCAAGATATGACTACTTTAATTAAGCCAACAGCCTCCAGTTTGCTTTCATTTCAGGTATTTTCCCAAATCATATGAATTTGAAAAACACTTAGGTTAGTTTCTAACTTTCTGAGTTTTAGAATCCCCAATCCTTATAAGAGCTTGCCTCCAAATCAGCTAAAATAGACCTCTTTTACAAATTAATTTTAGCAATATCATCTGGAAATAGAGAAAATATTTCACATTTACAACATATGTGGACACAAGAATACAAAGACAAGGTACAAACAAAATCTTTTATAGCTTTTGCTTTTTTTTTTTTTAACTATTATTTGTGTAGCAGACAGTATAGGCTCAATTTCTAAATACTTCTCCCCTCCCCTGAGAAACTTCTCGAAGTTTGCATTTCAAGGAATGCCTCTTAGGTTCTAGAGAAGAAAGGGTAGAGGGAGTTTACATCACAAAGACACAGAGAAAACAAGGTGGATATTTAGAACCTATATTCCTGTTCTCAGATGTGCTAGAGTCTGTACATTAGGATCCTTTTAGCAGTTTGGACTTTATTTTTAATTTTTTTAATGTTCTTTCTTTATTTTTGAGAGACAGAGACAGCATGAGCAGTGGAGGGTCAGAGAGAGAGAGAGGAAGATACAGAACCTGAAGCAGGCTCCAGGCTCTGAGCTAGCTGTAAGCACAGAGACCGATGTGGGGCTCGAACCCACAAACCGTGAGATCATGACCTGAGCCGAAGCCGGACGCTTAACCAACTGAGCCACCCAGGTGCCCCAGCAGCTTGGATTTTAAAAGGACCTCTTCCCTCACCACCACCTGCCTTTCTTCCTTCAACCTCAGGAGGTTGTGTTCTGTGTTTATATTTCAAAGATATGATAAGATTTATCATTTGAAAGGATAGAGAAATAATGGGGAAAAAATTTTTCCCCTTAGAGTTTCAGAGTAATTTCTACTTAAAATGTATCTTCCCCCCTCACCCGACCCCGCCTTTAAAGTACAGGACCATTTTGGTTCAGTATCTTGATCTTTTCTAATATTCACAACATTCTGAGAGGAATAGGTGAGTTTTGGAGATGGGTAAAGATAGGTGGGCATTGCTTTGTTTCTAAATCCCATTTCTGGTTTTGTGGAGATTTGTAAAATGAAAACAGTTGTCCCTAATGCCCCGAAGACGTAGATTACAGCTGAATATCAAAGGACTGACCCACCTTTTAAACTAAATTTGTTTCTTTTTACCAGTGAGATTTTTAACTAAAATGGGAGCCAAAAGACTTATCCCTTCGTAAAGTCCATATAAAGTATTTTAACAAAAGCTTTTTTTCTGGGTAAGCCTTTTTTCTGACTTCTAGTAACCCTTGATTAATGACCTTTTGCAGATTATTTGTAGAAGGCCGAGGAGAAATTCCAGTTCTGTTTCCTCTGTGAAGGGAAGGTTGTGAAGATAGTCAAATATTCTTTGTAATTTCTCTCTAAATTTGGTTGTATCTTCCTAAAGTAGAGGGGAAAGGGCTTTAGAGTTTAAAAAAATCCCCTGCTGCCCAGAGGACATGAATTCTTTTGCAGTAGGCTTTCTAGGATTCACCAGCAAGGGACATTGTATAGGAATGTCCCCAGAGTCCTGGAAAGTAGGGACCCTCACTGCCAGTCTCATGGGCTTTTGTTAAATTTGTTTTTCTAGCTTTCAGTGTTTACATGAGCCACCTGTATAAAAGCTAGAGGTGAGGCCGGAGTGTTCTCTGTAGATCTTATAGGGAAAAGGAAATTAAAATAGGCAGATGAACCTGGATATTAAGAAGGAAAATGTATATTGGATATGGATATTTATTTTTAAGTCTTAATTCTAACTTCTGCCCTTTATTTTGTCAAAGGACTCCTTAAGACTAGTGTTATACTAATAAGACAATTGAGAGATCTTCATTTTATATATAGATATAATTTCAATCTAGCCAATTTAAAGGATCCATGGTCTGGCCATTGATGAGTAGGATCTATTAAAATTTACTCAAACCAATAGGCCTTCAAACGGCTTAACCAAAGATGCAGGAAGTGTCCAGAGAGAGCACAGATGGTGCATCATCCAAAAGTTTACACCTGCAATTAGTCTAGGAAAGCAAAAGCTTTCGTTGCATAGGCAGGAAAGATGGTGAGGTAATAAGGGTGTCTCCAGTCTCCCACAAAATCGTGAGATGCCTCCTGGCACAGATCTCTCTGAGCTGGGAGCTACTGGAATGGGGTTTTCCAGCATGAACGAGCAATGATGGTTGAGTTGACAAAGGTTCCGATGGGCTGGGGCCACTCCTGACAAAGTCCCCTGAGAGCTGGCATGGTTGGACAAAGAGAGAGAGAGAGAGAGAGAGGATCCCCAGTCTATTTGACTGGCTGCCTAGATGCACCTCCACTGTTCTCTAGGTGGTCAAGACCAAAGAGAATGTTCTCACAGGTCACAAAACCAAACTCTTGGGACATAAAATAAGACAAAAGGAAAAATCTTATCCAGTATATGCGCATTAACAGCCTTTTCTGAGCCTTGGAGCCAAACTAATACTTACTTAGGACAGATGTGCCACAGGGCTGAGGGTTTTACGGTGTGACGTTTTACAGTGTACCTCATCGCGCGGGAGTTTTCTTGAAGTTCAGCACTGTGGCTATGTAGGGAATAAAATAATGTAATAATTTAATAAATCACATATAAATGTAGTATGTTTTCTACATATTTAGTCCAAATGTTTGTTAACCTAACCTGTTCCAGGGTCAACTATCCTGACACAGAGGTCTTCTGCAGGTGGTGATCGCTCTCATAGTGTTTCCGTGCTCCACCCCCGCCTGCTATTTTGTGGCCCTGGCTAAGATGTCCCACAGCGGAGTTTGTACGACAAAAAATGTAAAAGACACAGGGAAAGCAAAACAGAGACCGTTTCTGGGAAGACATGGATCAGCAACCAAAGAGCATGCTATCAAATTTAACCAAAGAGTCATCCAGCCCAAGGAACTAGTTTCGCAAACACTTTCTCCTGTTAATCTAAATCTAGAAGGAGAGAGAAAGGACTCTCTTCTTGTCATTCTCACTTCATTAGACTCGCAGACAGAGATTCTGGGAAGCTGACAGGGTAAGAAATCTTACCTTCTGCCAGCTGTACATCAGATGTCCCACGGGATTTCAGCTGAGATTTCAGTGTCAGAGTGACCGGTATCCAGTGACTTAAAACACCCTGCTGACTATGCCAACTGTCAGGGAGCCAGAATTCCTGTCCCCTCAAAGGCCCTTCTCACTGGACTAAGAATTAAGTTGACATGAGACAGATTAACAAGAGAAAATCAAATTTAATAGTGTATAAACGGGGAACCCACACAGACACAGAAATTCCAAAAACAGTCAGGCAAAAGGAGGTATATATGTCTCCTGAACTCAGGAGAATGGGATAGGGGTCTGGGACTTCAAAGGGGGAAAAATGCCTTTGACGGGGCAATAAGAAAAAAAGCAGATGTTTGGTAATTAGGTTTTTGCCCTGATATGGATGGGTCACTCAGATGAAATTTATCTCTGGTAATAACCATTATTCTGGGAAAGACCTTCTCTAATTTAGATTCTTCCATGTAGTTAAGGGAGGAGCAAAAAGTTTCTCTGGAGCTCACAGGATCTTGATTACTTTCGGCTCAAAATAGTCTTAATGCCAAAGTGGCCCAACTTGGGGCAGCCTCTCCTTGACTAATAGCACTGGTAATAGCACCAACCACTGCCCTGTGTCCAACAGGCTTAAATCTGCTGGGACAATTAGCCTAGAAAATTCATGAGTCAAGATGTCCATACGGTGGACTCCACAAAGTCTGAAGAGGAGGGAAAGATAAAGCCAGAAAGCCAGTAGACTAAAGTGTGTGTACTATGGCTATTTAGGGAATACAATAATTTAGACATATATGAATGTATTGTTTTTTTCTACGTATTTAGTCCAAATGTTTGTTAAGATGTCTGAAAACAAATCCAGGCCATCCCCTGCCCCATCTTATTTTTATCCTAAAGGCAGTGTTACAGGGATATCCAAATGTTTGGAGAGGAAGATCTTAAATACACAAAGATTTCCCAGTTTATCACCGCATGCATGATGTAAATAATCCCTTACAGTGCTGATCTGGGTAAAGTCCTTTTAACTCTGAATTATAATTCACTTCAGGATGGGGCCTTAGATTCCAGACATTAGTCGCAGAAAATTGTAGAGAAAAAGCTATGATATTCGTGACCTAGAAAGAGCAGCAACAGCTTCTAATGTCCACTCATCCTTGGTGTCATGTGATATGTTTCAGAAACTCACTTAAAATTGAGAAAATAAGCCGTTTCTAATTGTCCTTAAGTAAGGAAATAGTTCATTTATGACTCTAAGAAGATTAGAGAATCTTTAGAGTGCTTGTTTAGAAATTATGCCAAATTTTTTTTTCAGCGATACAAACATGGTTTTCCCTTTTCCTTAGGAAGGAAAAAAAAAAACCCCAAAACCTTTAATAAAGCCAAATATTAAAAAAAAAAAAGCCTTCACATGCAATTACACCATTCAAGGATCACTTCTGCTTTGAGTGTGAGATTTTGCACGTTATATTATGTAACTTTGGAACAGAGGTTTCCTGTCTCATTCACCATGCTCTTCCCTCAATGCTCAGCACAAAGTAGGTGTCAGTAAATATGTATTGAATGAGTGAATAAATGATATGCCACTGATCTGTATTCATTTCTTTTTGTGTTATCTTTGTCAATTTTTGGTGCTGATTTATGTGATGATGATCGAGAAGGAGAAGGGGGTTAGGATATAAGAGGAGGGGTTTCAAGGACCAAGGACGGAGCCCTGGGGTGCTCCATCTTCAGAGTTCACACGGAAGGGGAGACACCAGCAAACCAATCCAAGCAGGAGAAACCTGTAAGTTAGAAGAGAAACCAGCAAAGTGTATTGTCCTAGAGCTGGGGTGGTTGGGTTTTTCAGGGGAATGGTCGGCTCCAGACACTGCCTCTGCCACTGGGAATCAATCAAGACAAGGACCAAGATGTGTCCCTGAGATGTGGCAACATGAAAGGAATCAGTTGGATAAGAACAGTTGGAGTTAGTAGTAGGGACTCGCTGGGAGAGCATGGGGAGTGGATGGACAGTGAGGAATTTGTGCCAAAGAGTGTAGACAACTTGTTCCAGAGGTTTTGCTGGGAAGGGAACTGAAGAGAAACGGAATGAAGCCTAGAGGCACCATGGGGTCAAGAAAAGCGTTTTGTCTTATTTTGTTATTTTTATTTTTCTGTATTTTGAGATGGGGGGGGGTGAAAGAGTTTGTTTTATGCTGTTGGCAGTGATCCAGGAGAGAGAAGACAGAGATGATGATGATGATGTAGGAAGGAAAGGGGATAGTGCAGGAGAAAAGTCCTTGAGCTGTTGGACAAATGTGGTTCAAGTTAGGTGCCGACCATGGCTAGCCACGTGGATGGTGCCACAGTGAAAGGGGAAGACAGAGAAAATGGGGTTTCGGGAAATAGTGCAAGTGGCAGGGGTCAGGGGTGTATTGATTTGGGAGTGGACAGATAAAAGTACTGCCTTCTATGGCTTCTATTACTGGGGGAAGGAGGTTATGAATCCAGGATATCAGCTGGGCATGTGGGAGGGGAAGGGATGCAGCAGGATTAAGAAGAAATGAAACCAATTTAAAGAATTATCTTGAAAAGTAGGAAAATAAACTGGAGAAATCCATGGTAGGATTGCAGTGCTGAGGGTCCATTTGAGTTTGATCATCATGAATCTGAATTGAGACAGACAGATTTGGGGATTTTCCCAATACTTGTGGTGGGAATAGAAATTGTTAGCACTCTTATGGAGGGTAGTATCTTTTAACCTGGTAATTGGCTTCTAGGAATTCATCCTAAAGACAGTTGGACAAATTTATGAAGATGTATATACAAAGATGCTCAACAAAGTATAATTGATAGAAAATGGTTGGAAAGTACCTAAATATTCAACAATAAGGAATGGGATAAGTAAATTCTGAGATATCCAAGGGATATTTTGCAGCTGTTGAAGACTATATGTCTACACTCATATGGATGATATGGATGGAGAGCCAAGACACGAGATACTGACTGAGAAAAAAAATTGCAGTTTTCAAAGAGGCACATGGAGTAAAATCCTATTTGTTGAAATCTGATGCAGTTGCTACAGCGTTTCAGCTGCTCCCACAGGGTGTCCAGGTGCTGGTGTGGCCCTTTTGATGTGTCTAGAATCAAAGCAAGGGCCCAGAGAAGGAGTGAAACCTTGGTTGAGGCAAAGCCCTTCAATGGAGAGCAGTCCCTGGGGGGGACTCAGCAGCTGACACTCCTACAACCTCGGGGAGGAGTTTCTCTGTCCCGAGGGGACATCTGGGTAGCACACCATAGCTTCCCTTACTTGGAGACCTGCAGTTCCCAGTCCACAGTTGTGGAGATAATGATAATGCCTGTCATGTATTCCTCTTTGGGCAATTGTGAGGAGCTAATGAGATAATGGGTATGAAATTGGCCTTTAAACTGTGAAACTATCAACTGTGATATGTTCTTTTTTTTAAAGTTTATTTATTTTGAAAAAGAGAGAGAGCTCAAGCATGCACGCAAACGGGGAAGGGGGAGAGAGAGGATCTGAAGCAGGTTCTGCGCTGACACAGCAAGTCTGATGGGGGGTTTGAACTCACAACCTATGCGATCATGACCTGAGCTGAAGTCGGACGCTTAACCAACTGAGCCACCCAGGTGCCCCTGAGATGTTTAGTTATTCATTATTATCCATTGCCCTACCCTGCCTTTCCTCACCTTCCGTAGGCCTGAACAATCACATTTTCCCTTTCTCCTTCTTTTTATTCTTGGGTCACTGACACAGGGAAAAAAGAAAAAGAAAAAAATGGTATAATTCTAAAAAGGAAGAAGTCCTGTGCTTTTCTGCCCGGTTTATGTACAGTCCTCGGTGGTCCTGTCAGGAGCCTGGGCCTTTCCCCGTGTCCAGAGGCAGACCCTGTCTTCCGGGCCAGGGCTGAGTAGGGTCAGGAGAATGATCCTGTGAAGATCTTCTTAATTTTCTTTCCCCCTGGAGACACGGGCCGGTGGATTATCTTGCAAAGACAGGAAAGAAAGGAAAAGTCACTTGAGCCAACCACATTTCACAGTAGCAAGAGGAAGCTGTAAGGAAAAACCAAAGCTGAAGTGAAAATCTGAAGCATGCTTGAAGAGTGGACACAAATAACCTCTCGTGCAGAGAGTCACACGAGGGGAGAGCAGAGAAAATGGAGAATATTTTCCTGAAATTTTTTTTTATGGAGAATTTTGTTTTCCTGTGAAGCTAGTAAATATGTCTTAAAAGAATGTGTGTGGTCACACAAGTTGAAAGGCTGAACGAATTTCCTCCCTGCCTCCAGATGGTTTTAAATGGTAGCAGAGAGAAGGCGTGGCTAAGGCTGCCCACCCACACCACAGGCCTGCCGTCCTGGTCCGGCTTTAGAAGAGCCAGCGCTGCCTTCTAGACCCTGTCAGTCAGCCTGCAGGGGTTCGAGAATTCGAAGTCTGTATTTCCCATAGGGCCCCCCAGAACCCCGTTCAGG
This sequence comes from Suricata suricatta, assembly GCF_006229205.1. Lineage (NCBI taxonomy): Eukaryota > Metazoa > Chordata > Mammalia > Carnivora > Herpestidae > Suricata > Suricata suricatta. The sequence goes on along the minus strand of NC_043703.1, from coordinate 135,352,902 downwards.
CTCTGAACCAGTCAGAAATGCTGGAACACAGACAGGATGGTTCGTGGAAAACAATAGACCACAAGTGAGCAGAGAGAGGGAGAGAAAACCTATCCAGTCAGAGGAGAGAAGGAAAGGGTCTCTCTCCCCAGAAACACACACAAGAAAGAGAACACAGGCAACGCTGCTCTGTGTCCTCAGCTGCCAGTGACATGCTGGTGTCATGGGACTTTGGGGGTTATTGGGCCAAGCACAGATCTCATCATCCTTACTTATGGCTTGAGCCAAGGTTCTGAGCAAATGTGCTTATCCTGATTATAATTAAAGTATCTGGCTGGGTGCTTCCGGACTACTAGACCGGCATTGAAAATCACGGGATGGGCACCTGGAGGGCTCCATCCGTTACGTGTCTAACTCTTGTTTTCCACTCAGGTCATGATCTCATGGTCATGAGATTGAACCCAACCTTGGGCTCTGAGCATGGAGCCCATCTGGGATTTTCTCTCTCCCTCTCTCTCTGTCTCTCTCCTACTTGCTCTCTCTTTCTCTCTCTCTCTCAAAATAAATAAACACTTTTAAAAAAAGAAAATTATGGGAACATGGGGGAACATTCACAATACACCCTTAACTTAAGATGGTTTAATGGTACGTTGTTAACATAAACAAAACAGTACATTGAGTAAGATCCCAATTTCAATCTGCCAAGCAAAGAGATGAGAGTGCCAGATACCAAATGCTTAAATGTGTCTCTTGGTGAGGGGATTGTTCTCTTCTTTTTACTTTTCTGGGTTTTCGGACTTTTTTCCTACAAGGCTCATGTTTTTACTATCACCTGAGAAAGAGAACACGATTATAGATTGCGGAGAGGAGCCCATTCCGTGATTGTGAACACTTCACAAAGGTGCATTCACATGCACACACAGCGTAATGGGGTGTGTGCATGCACATGTGTGCACGGGCACGCACACGGGCACCCCGAAGCTCTGGGCTGCTACCTTCCATCTCATCCACAATCCTTTTTGTCTCTGGTAAACTCTCAAACCCCGTGTAACCTCAGACCACACTTCTGGAGAGATGATCTCCTAGACCTGAACCCCCAGCCTTCTACCAGGGGTTCTTGGCAGGTGGCCATTCCTCGTTGAACAGTCCTGGGGCCACCAGGGACCCTGCCTTTGGTCTCCACCATCACACTCTGGGGTAGGGGAAGAAAGAAGAGGAGAGGACCATGATTTGCTGGCCCGCAAGTTTGCTCATATGCCCTTTAGTGGAAGGGTTCGCAGGTGGTGTTGCATTTTGTAGGATTAGAGAGAACCTCCCCCTCCAAGAGAGCAGAACCCTAAAACGCCTGAGCTCCAGGGACCTGAGAGAGACTCTGCCAGATGAGCACCCCCAGGCTTCTGGCTCAGCTGAAGAAACAGAAACGAAGTGCCTGGTCCTCCAGCTTTATATTCCCAACCTCACTTTCCCACATTGTGGACCCTCTGACAGTGACTGCTTCCTGTCCTCACAGGGTAGTGCCACCTCTTCTCTCCAAGCATCTTAAAAGGCAGTTTAACCAGAACAATGTATTAGGCGAAGGTTCACATCTCCGTGCCCTCTTCCTTTTGTGTCCTTTTGGCCCTCCTCCCAGCCCATTGTTCTCTTTGTCAAAGCCCGTAAATCCTTAGCAGCCAGGGCTTGTCTTTGGGGGCTTAACTCTGCCACCATCACATACCTGTAAATGATTAATAAGCAGTGTTTGGTTAATAAGGAACATTTGGCTTTGATATTAATAGCAGGTTTGTAAAGCTAGACACAGCTGGTGATGATTTAGTGACACTGGGTCACCTTAGTTTTTTATGCATTAGCTTGGAGGAGAGGTTGAACACTGCCAGATGTCACCAAGCTAAAAAACAAAACAAAAAGGGAAAAAACCACACACATGCAAATATAACCCTAAGAGAGGACCCTAGAGGTTGTGTGTGCACGCGCATACACGCAAGAGATTCCTGCTCTTCTCAAATGCCACCTCAGTTGTCACCTCCTGAGACCCTGTGGGTCCATCTCATCGATGATAACTCTCCACAGCTCTTCACATCTCCTGTCAGGGTTCACTGGTGGGCCATCAATCAGAAATTAAGGCTGCCCTAGAAAAGTTGGGGAGAATTAGTTCTTCAATAGCAAAGCATCAAACAGCATTTCCTACAGGCCATATTGAATAGCTTACTCACTGCTAAGTATTTCCAGGACTGGGGTTACAAGAAGAAAACTCCTGTCTTCCTAGGACTTCGCTTGTGTGTGAGGGGACCCTGAACAGGAACTCCATGCTGGTCCACACAAGATGTTTGACCTTACTCAGCATGGCAGATGGCTCCCCCTTTCAACCTCGTCCTGGCACAAACATCTTTTTCCTAGCTCTTATCTCAGTAGGGACCGGAATTCTTGCTTCAGTCAGAGAAAGGAGGTCCTTCTGTAGGCTTTTTCCAGACCATAGTCTTGAGTTCAGTCCAACAGGATACCTCCCCGGCCTCCCTGTTTACGTAGGAACTTCTTTGGGTCAGGCCAAACTTTCCTCTTCCACCCCTCAAACTGGCTTTTCACACACTCATGCACTGGCTGCTTCTTGAGAGACTCATCTTCAGCTCGTCCTGGCTTTGCGCCCATCTTTCAGGTTTTCCTCGTCATGCCCTCCTTATCATAGATGAAGATCCAGAGACGTCTTTATGTATATTAAATATGTAATATACAGAGAGGGACTCCTGTCTTCTCAGGAAAAAGAAAAAGCTATAGAGAAGACACACCTAGTCCACTCTGACTACAAATGCTGACCTTACTGGGAGTAGGGACAGGCAGGGGAAGACCCCAGCCTGCATCCACTACGTCTAGGTTCTCTATTTGCAAGTCAAAGTTCCTGCAAAATGGCTGGTAATCGTGAATTACTTTCCTCTTTTGAAAAGGGAAAGAGACTCCTCTTTAGCAAGATCAGAGAATTCACAAATTACTGCCCCAGTTCCCCTCTTTATCCCTCCGGAGTCCCCGTCTCAGCATCTCTAAGGGCTGCTAATCTGCTGCCAGTAGGGCGGCCACTGCCAGGAAGACATGCCTTCCTGTTTGTCACTCCACCGCCTTCTTCATAGATCTTCCCTTTCCACAGGCTTTTCCTTCCTCCTTTTAGGAAAGAATGTGATACTAGATGGCACATTGTCAGGCACGGGAAGTCTAATTATAGCTCCATGGCGATCCGTCTGTGCGTGTTGGGGAACAGAACTCTAGCCAGTGTGAGATGATGACTTTCGCTGTGTAATTTAGTTCTTCATATCACTTCATCATTCTGACTCCTTCCTATTTAACCAGATGCTTTGTCAGAAATTGTGACTTAACCGTTTGAAGGGCGAAGAATAAAGAATTAACAAAACCCTTTGGCACAAACATTTGCCCTTCGGTTAACTTTCTTGCTCGGCTTACCTGAAAACCTGATACAAGAAAGATAAAATGGCCCTGATTGGTAAACTGGACCCAGACGGGGACAACTATAAATACAGATTGGAAGCCATACCTTGGGGTCGCCCCTAGTGTGGTGACTCCTGTAACTGGCATGATCCCCCAGGGACCGCAGAGGCTGTGCCCACGGAGCGTGGGGCTTCCAATCCAGGGTCACTTCCAGACCTTTCTGAGTCCTATTTCTTCACACCTGAGGCATCGCTTGGGGCCCGAAGACCTTGGTGGGGATGGCTTTGTGGTCCCGCAGAGGAGCAGAGTCGGGCCTGTGCCTCCTTCTGAGTCCGCTGGTGTCTGTGTGCCAAGGCAGTTGCATGAGTCCGCGTGTTTGGCGGAGGCTTAGAAGACCTCCTGGTGGGCATTACGGGGTGGTGGGGGGAGGTTTTGATTTTCAGGGGTTTGAATGAGAGCATTTGCTTGTGAAGCTGTCTGCACGAATCAGCAGCCAAGTCACCTTTTTAAAAAAAAAATAATAATTGCCAGTTTTTCTTTACAAATGAAAAGATAACATTGATGGGGCACCCGAGTGGCTCAGTTGGCCAAGTGTCTGACTCTTGGTTTCAGCTTAGGTCATGATTTCACAGTTGTGAGTTCAAGCCCTGTGATAGGCTCTGCGCTGACAGCATGGAGCCTGCTTGGGATTCTCTCCCCCTCTCTCTGCTTCTTCCCCACCCTCCCTTTCTCAAAATAAACAAATAAATAGTGGGGAAAAAAGATATTATTTTTGTAAACATTGATACATTCCTCTTCAGGACAAGACACTAAATGAAAGAAGCCAATCACAAAAGATTAATACTGGAGGATTCCACTTGTGTGAAGTACATAGAGGAGTTAAAGTCATAGAGACAGAAAGCAGAAGGTGGCTGTGGAGGGTGCTGGGGGAGGGGAGAATGGGGACCTGTGTGATGGGTATAGAGTTTCGGTTTTGCAAGATGAAAAGAGCTCTGGAGACTGTTTGCACAACAATGTGAATGCGCTTCGAACCACTGAACTGTACACTTGAAAATAGTGACGATGGTGAATTTTATGTCACATGCGTTTTACCATTAAAAGAAAAATTTGACCGTGCCCTCAGAACATCACACGTAAATCCTACTTTCAATGGCTGGGCCAATGCTAACTGTTTCCAAAATTTGCTACAACTAGTATAGGAGAAATTTGGGGTCATTTCCCCAATACTGTCTTCCAATTGTGGTGTTTCACTTATCATGTGAACACCTGAGAGTTTCAGAGATCAGTCACCGCCTCCCAGGTAAGCCGTCCCAGTGCCCCTGGCTGACAGAACACCGCCTAGGGGTCACTTGTGGAAGTACACGCAACCAGCCAGAAGAGGAGTAAGTAAGGCCTGCCTACTCTCCCCTCCCGGCCAGACTCCACTCCTTGAAGGACCTGGAAAAGGAGCCAGACCTAAGTGCCACCCTTTCCCCACCTCCACCTCCCTTCCAGCCAGTGTAGTTTCCAAGATCTTGCTGCTATGGAAAAGGTCTTCCAATATTTACATTACTTGAGTGCATAAGTAATTTTTTTAGATAATGGAATTTTATTTATATCCATTTCCATTTAATATATCACATATTCAGGATGGGTGACAATTTATTGAAAGGCTATGCTCATTTTCTTTAGGCTACAGATAGAAAACTCTCCTCAGAGTAGCAATAACTGTTGATCTGCAAACTTTCTTTTTTTTTAATGTTTTCTTTATTTTTGATACAGAGAGAGACAGAGCATGAGAGGTGGAGGGGCAGAGAGAGAAGGAGACACAGAACCGGAAGCAGGCTCCAGGCTCTGAGCTAGGGGTCAGCACAGAGCCTGACACGGGGGTCGAACCCACGAACGTGAGATCTGACTTGAGCCGAAGTCGGAGGCTTAACCGACTGAGCCATCCAGGCGCCCCGATCTGAAAGCTTTCAAGTAAGGGAAGAACTGTTGGGGAGATTCTTTGATTTTACCCTGGAAATACCATTCATGTACATATAAATGCTTGTCTTCTAGCGAGACACAGTTCGTTTTTCAGTTCTTAAATACTCTAGCCATGGCGATATGTTATTTGGGAAATCTAAACAGACACAAGTGCTCAACTCATTAACTTCTCCTGTCATTGATATGTACACTTTCACTGCCAAAACCAGTAACGTAAATTTCTTACAGAATGCAGGAAGAAGCTGTAAGGACAAAATAATTGCATTCAGAATATATTTTCTTACTATAGCAGTTTTCAAACTGGTATCAGCCTTTAAGTAGATATGAGCAGTAGTAACTTTTACGCTTCCCCCTCTTGCCTGATATTTTGTATTACTGAAAGTTATATATATTACATGCTGACAACCTGATTATGTATGTATTCTGTATACTATAAGTTGCTACTTTTCATTCTTCTGCCACCAAGAAAAGTGCACTTTATTTTTTTAGTTTTTTTTCTCTTATAGTTTATTATCAAGTTGGTTTCCATATAACACCCAGTGTTCATCCCCATATAAATAATCTTTTATGGATAGAGTACTTAATATCTTGCAAATAAAAGCTTCCGCTCCTAATCCTTTCTTATTCTCTTAAAACAACACAACATCTCCAGGGCAAAGAAAGCTAAAAGTTCCTGCATAAATTCTTGCACCCACTTAGGAAGGAAACAGAGTAGTTTGGGAGCATGGCCAAATGCATCTGGTAAATTTGCTACAAGCCAGTATTGTACTGGGGAACCCCAGGGTCATAGACCTTTAGACTCAAACAGCTTTTGACCAGCTGAGTTAGAGCGCATCTGGAAACCAGTGATTCTCAGCCATCTTAGTGTCACAGGCCCCTTTTGACACTCTGATACAGAATGAGAAAGGCTGTTTTACACAGAGCTTCTAATATAACTTTAAAGTGTTAGGGGCACCTGGGTGGCTCAGTCAGCTGAGTGTCTGACTTTGGCCCAGATCATGATCTCATAGTTCATGGGTTTGAGCCCCGTGTCAGGCTCTGTGCTGACAGCTCAGAGCCTGGAGTCTGCTTCAGATTCTATGTCTCTCTCTCTATCTCTCTCTCTCTCTCTGCCCCTCCCTTGCCTGCACTGTGTCTCTCTTGCTCTCAAAAATAAATTAAAAACATTAAAAAACTTTTTTAAATAAAATAAAGTGTTGGTGGATGCCCATTAAAAAACGTTTTTAAATAAAATAAAGTTCATCATCGACTGAGAATCCCGCTCATTTGGAAGCAGGGTTTCTGAGAAATACTGCAGGTGAAGAAGCAGCCACCAGAGCGGCATGCTGGAACGGAGATGTGGCCCCACATACAGTGCGGTGCTGTGTCAGGGCCAGTCCTGGTAAGACCCACTCCATTCCGCAAGCGCTCATGTCTTCTGTTGGGCAACCGGCTAGGAGGGTCCCCAAATGGAGGGACCCATTCAGATTCCACAGCCATGATAAACAAACATTGTCTTAGTGACTGAAGCGGAAGAGGGACAGGAGGAGATTGCCATCCAGGAACAGTTACAAGGGGCATGAACAATGAATGACCCATGGGCTGAACAGAGATGACATGGGGAGGAATTTGGCAGCAGCATGGACTGAGAAGACAAGCAAAATACAGGACTAAAGGACAAATAATAGTTAAAGTAGCAGACGGGGACGAAGAGGTGTAGACAAGAGCAGAGTGGACGCCCTGTAGAACTGCAGGAAAAGGTCTGGGGTACTTCTGGGACCGCCCCTCAAGGACTTCTACTGAAAAATCACTAGGACGAACTGGAAGGAGACCGGACTTCCAATGAGGTGGGTAGGAATGTTACTCCTTGGGTTCTTGCTACAAATGGGATACTTTGATTTACCACAAACAGATGGTGGGGAAAGAGCCAGTGATGATCCCTTTTGGCTTAAGTTGTCCCACCGAAACGTGGCAGGAGTCACACTGGCTCCTAGGTGAGCGTCCTGGAGCCACTGCCTGGGGAGGCCCCACTGGCATGGACTTTGTAGCCCATTATCCTAAATCTTTCTGAAGCTCAGCCTCCTCCTCTACAAAGCAGGATCAGAATTGTTGAACACCAAGTTTCCTCCCAAGGTGGAAAATCTTCTGATTCTGTGACCAAACTGGAAGGCCAGGGTTGTGCTCTTTCGGTTCAGCAGACCTAAGTGAGTCATTTCTGAGTTGTTTACGTGAGCACTATCCTCTTGACTCAGATATTCCCTGGAGGCATAATTTTTTTTGGATACTTGGGCAAGGGAGGATATAAGAGGCTGGAAGGAAACCTGTAAGAGACTGAAAACCGTTTCCTATAACTAAGAAAGGAAATAAAACTGGCGACGCTCAGAATTGGAGTTCTATGAAGTTGATGGATTCCAAGAGAATATGCCACCAGGCATGGGTCTCGCTGGATAACAGAGGTGGGTCCCACACAAGCTTCCAGGGTGACTGATCCAACGGCTTGCGTCCCTCTAACCCATGATGCACAGCTCTGTGGCTGGGGTCATATGGCTATTGCAGCAGTATGGCCAAGCTTGATGTTTGCACATTTCAGTGTCCAGAGAGAGAGAGACTCTCCCTTCCTATGACTCTCTCTTAAGACTGGGGAATTTGCCAGAAGCCCCAGCCAACTTCTCCTTGAATCTCATGAAACCAAACTGGTTCTCATGCCATTGCTGAACCTATCTCTGGCAAGGTTGAGGAGATTACCCTCAGACAACTTAGGCTCCCCCTGAAGGTACAGGACTAATGGGGAAGAGACGAATACCGGACAAAAAACAAGATTTGCTGGAATGACACAGAATGACTGCTAAGCAGACAGTCATCAGGTTTGCCTACCACATGCTATATTTCAAAAGTCTTACTGTAGTCTCCTCTGCAGAAGGCTTTTTTGAAATACAGTGGGTGTGTGACCATGTTCCCCATTTTGCAGATGGAGTAATTAAACTCAAGGTTACACAGTTGGGTTAGAGCTCGGGACAAAAACATCATGGCTTCTTTACATACATTCCAAAAAAGGTTTAAATTTTTGGTGTATCCTTTTACCCAGGAACTCTACTTCTGGAGATTATTATAAGGAAATTATTATAATTCGCCATATGACGAGTGGGAATAAAGAGTTAGAGATAAGAATGTTTATGCCAGTATATATACATATATATGTATTTGGGGAAAAGTGGAAACAAACTAAGAGCCCAATTATATGCAATTAGATAAATCAATATGTAACAATAGAATATCCTGCTTGTTTTACAATCAAGTTGTAGGAGAAAAAGCAGTTGCAATGACCTGGAGAAACATTCCTGATATATTATTACTTAAAAAGCAGGCTACAGAACTGCTGTAAAAGAAAATCGTGCCTAGAAAAGTGAAGAGAGGTAATAGTCAACATTTTTTTAAGATTATTTATTTATTTTGAGAGAGAGATGGAGCAGAGGAGGGATAGAGAGAAAGGGAGAGAGAGCAAGAAATCCCAAGCAGGCTCGGCACCATCAGCATGGAGCCCAATGTGGGGCTCAAACCTACAAACCAAGGGGTGATGACCCAAGCCTTAGGCACCTGAGCCACCCAGGCACCTCCGTAATTGCTGACATTTTATCCCTGCTTATCTTTGCACAGCGGAACAACAGATCATTTGTTTCCTACTTTGTGCTTATCACTATCTTCCAAATTTCTATGGTAAGCATCAGTAACAAAGGATTTTTTCTGTCAGGACGTTATAATTAGGGGAAAAAGTGTCTTTTAAGTTTAATTTTTTTTAAGTTAAATAATTTTTTTTTCATTAGAACTATGATTTTCACTCATTGCTGCCAGGTACCAGAGGGTTCCACGAGGGATTTCTGGAAATTAAGTTGGGGACTGACAAGAGCCCTCACAGTGACCCATGCAACAGTCCCCTCAGACCTCTCCTCAGTGCTCATGAAATCTTAGGATAAGAAACATCATTCGGAACGATTCTAGAATTTCTTGTCCTCAGCTGCCTTCAAAGAGTAATGGCCAATGAGCGAAGCATGATACGTGCTTTGGGGACCATGAGGAGAACAAAAAGGTACAGCTTCTTAAGACAACACTTACGATAATAATTATTTCTGAAGTTCTTGGCACACAGTCAATGCCTAATAAATATTGCGTAAATGAAGAGATGCTAGGCCAGGAAAACTATTTGAAAATATTAAGCAGTGAAATCACTAATTTCTAAAGACTCAGCACAATCCCTCCTTCCAATTATATTTGCAGAGGACAGAATGACACTCATGCACTCTGCTTTTCCTGGCCTCATTCCTGGGTCTCCTGACCACCCAAGTATGCGGAGTTCTCCCACATTTATCCAAGTTGTCATGGATGAGAAGCACTTTCTCTTCTGTTGACCTCCTAGCCCCTGGTGATTCTGTCTCCTGAACATGCGGAAAGTACCCAGGAAACAGCATCACCAAAAAATTCACATTTTCAGCCTGAAAACAAAACCCCAAAGGGGGAAAAACAACAACAAGAACCTGAAGGAATTTAAGGTCCGAAGTTATTCAGGTCAGAAGCTAAAAGAACTGGCTCACCCGACATTCTTCAAATAGGTAAAGACTAGAGAGGCTGCCAGCCCCCGAGCAAGTGAAAAAGAGCCCATCCAAGGGTACCCCAGGGTCCACTCTGCTTTGAAGACAAACAGCCCCCCCCCGTAATTAGAAACAGCCCTAATCACATGCCAGATGTCCATGCTTTCCTTCCAATTATTTTCAGAAACGTCATAAAGATCCATTAGTGACAGTGTGAAATGCTCTTTTAAAAAAAAATCTGTTCATCCTTAGGAGTTCAGTCTGATACAAAAATTGCAATCCGCTTATTCCTACAAGTTGGGTTTTGTTTTCTGAAGTTTTTTGGCCGAATGAGGATGTGTTTGACTTGAACGTTTATCACCAGAAATATGATCACATATTTGGTTTAGTCACAAAGAGCAGTCTGACAAAAATTTTAACCAAATGTCTTCTTCCATCACACACACACACACACACACACACACACACACACACACACACACACACAAACACACCACATTAGTACACCCCTGAGCACTTCCTAAAAATAATACAAACCATCAAAAGTTCTTGGAAGCACAGGATCCATATCATGAAGTAATAGTTCTTCTGAACGCCGCCCTAGTCGGGCCACTTGGGAACATACTGTCAAGTTCTAGAAACCACATTTGGCCCGTTCAAGAAACCCCAGAAATTGGAATAAATAGCACTACCAGTACAGACTTCACACTTCTAGGGTCTGTGTCATGTCCTATCTGGTACCCAGGGCCCCCGGCACAGTGCCTTATACATAGGACATGATCAAAAATGTTTGTGGAGGGGCACCCAGCTGGCTCAGTCAGTAGAGCATGGGACTCTTGATCTCTGGGTTGTGAGTTCAAGCCCCACATTGGGTGTAGAGCTTACTTAAAATAAATAAATAGGGGCGCCTGGGTGGCTCAGTCAGTTGAGCGTCCAGCTTCGGCTCAGATCATGATCTCATGGCCCACATCGGGCTCTGTGCTGACAGCTAGCTCAGAGCCTGGAGCCTGTCTTCGGATTCTGCATCTCCCTTTGACCCTCCCCTGCTCATGCTCTCTCTCTCTCTCTCTCTCTGTTTCTCAAAAATAAATAAAACATTTAAAAATAATAATAAATAAACAAATATTTGTTGAGTGAATGCGTGAGTAATGTATCCATATTTTAAGCCTGTCAAGAAGCACATGTATTTAAGCTGGAAAATAAGAGATGTAGAGGATGTGTCAGCTCATTTCAAATGCTTGAAAGGTTCTCATAGAGAACAGAGGAGAGACTTACTCTCTCTTGTTGTCTGGACCAGAACAAGGGTTACTTGAACCATAGGCAGGCAGCTCGGATCCACACCATCAGTGTTTTGTGTATCCGCCTGGGGCAGCTAAGGGGTTCTAGGGTACGTTCCAGGTACTCAATTTTAGTGTATTACAGAGATTTGGAAAGAGACATTTGGGCTGTGGACCAAGTAATCATTTGTTCAAGAAATCTTCCAGTGTGCATCATGCCTGATGATGCCGAAAGCAAGGTGTGTAGCTAACAAAAAAAGGCCAGGCTCCTTCCTTTTCAAAGCTTGCTGTCAGCTCAGGAATGCAGATGAGTGAACAGGTGATGGGAGTACCCCCAGGGGAGGTGATGGGGAAGTCCAGGCACCGTGGTGGCCCCTGGGTGTTCAGGAATTCCTGCAGGCTTGGATCGGTCTCACAGTGGGGTGGGGGTGGGGGGCGGCGATGAGTCAGCATGCATAGAAGCCTCAGGTCCCAGAGAAGGACCCCCAGGAGAGCCCTCCACCTCCACTACCTACACCCTGAGTCTTTAAACCAACCACATTTGCCACCTTCCAGGTCTACTCAGTCTTAGCCTTGGGGAACCTTCTCCTATTTTAATCTTGTAGCTCAGCCCCGATGGCCGAGTTTTCTTTTCAGGTTCTGCTTCTCATTGCTAAGGCTTCTCTTGAGACTCAGTGTCTATCTCATTCCTAGTTTATCTCAGAGGGAATCAGGCCTTGGGCAGGTACAGAGCTCCCCAAGCAGAGCGGGAACTCGGGACACCGCATCTCAGCCGAGATGATCATTACACCAGGGCTAGATGTAACATGCTGAAACCAAGAGCCAAGCTTCAAGTGAAGCTATGCTCGACCTGACCAGACTGACATTTGAAAAGCAGCAGAGTAGTGAAATGTTCTGGAATTAGATCCTGGTGATGGCTACACAGCCTTGGGAATGCACTAAAAATCACTGAGGTGTACACCTTAAATTGGTGAATTTTATGGTATATGAATTGATAATGATTTTTTTAAAAAAGCAACACGAGATGGCTGCTGGTGGAGGCTGAACTTGACCTCTAATTAAACTTGTATTTACTGGAAGGGGAGATATTTGTCTTTAGATATATTTTTGCCACCTTTAGAAATTCCTGGCAACCTTTTAAGGCATGGGGGGAAAAAATGAATTAGTGCTGACTCAATACATAGTGTATTAATTAATAACTAAATAATTATATGTTGTTGGATTCATGATTTATCCTTTTAAACATGCTTTCGTATTTATCATCACAGGTGGCACTGAACTGTGGAAGAGCATCTGGGGAGGACCTGAAGCTCTGTACCAATTTTGCCACCCAAGACCTGCGTGGGGGCCAGGTGTCACGGAGCCTCTGGGTCTCTGTTTTCTCAGCTCTGACATAAGGGGTTAGAGTCAGTCGGCCCACTTTGGCCCCATGATTCTGTGACTCGCTAACTTGCAAAATCTTCAGAACGACCCTGAAAGGTAAGTCAGCAAAGATTTGTGTCCGTATTTTACCCATGAAAAACCTAAGGACCAGGACCGATTAGCATTTGAATCAGGACCAGAAGTGAGTTCACCTGAGTTCCAGTCCAATATTTCTTCCAGTGCAAAAAATGTGGGCCCTCCATCTCCAGAATTTTCCATCTAAGCTTATTCAGCTGGTGATGGTTGGAGGCAAGGTCATAGGCTCTGGAGAGAGAAAGCAGGGGAGGCAGAAACATCCGGAAGGGCCAGTGGGACCAGGGTCATGGCCACCATGGAGGAGGTATGTCAGGAGAGATTGTTTGCTGAGGAATTTGATCCCCAAGAGCCCAAGGAAAGTGGGAGTTGCCAGGAAATCCTGAGTTTTCCAACTTGGCAATCAGAACACAACGGAGTTTTTATAGGAAATTCCTCAGTCCTTTGGAAATTTTGTGCGGTATAAAGATGGCCTTGGAATTCTTGATATGTGCTTAGCAAGAGGCAGAAACATTTTGGGAGATCTGCTTGCATTATTATTATAATTACTTTCAGTAGAACTGTATAACATAAAAATCTATTGCTGAAAGCAGTTCAATTTTCTGACCTTTGCAACTTCTTAATCACAAGTAAAACCCCAAGCAGAGGGCAGGTAGAGTGCAAAAAGCAGTTTATTCTGAATCAAAAACATGAGGTCACGGGCTGGTGTCCAGCTAACTGGCTGTGCGTCCTTAGACAATTCACTCGTCCCCTAGATCTGCAGCTTCCTCACCTGAATAAAGGAATTTGAGGAGATTATCTTTAAATAAGTCCAGCTCAGCTCTAGAATGCTGTGATCAGATACCACATAGTTGACTGCATCCTTCCCCTTAATCTTGGGGCTTTCGGTCTCCTCCAGCCTGTACGTATCACCCTATTCCTTTGCCCTAGGGACAGAAAGGCCAGCACTGTCTGGTGCCCCTTCGAAGAAACAGCAATAGCAGGTGACACTCAGGTGTCGCTCCCACGACTGTCTGCACTGCTAAGGAAAGTTACCTCGGAGCAGCATATTGAGGCTGACCTTGGCTAGAAAGCCAGTATAGTGCATAGGCTCTGGAGTCAGACAGACCTGGGCTGACCATGGGCAAGCAAGTTCACCCCCTGTACCTAGTGAGTACTCAGTGTAGGTGAGTTGCTAGGCCCCTGCTCTGGAGGGACAGAACGACCTTATAAAACCACAGCGAGATGCAAAAGATCACACAGCCAGGATTTCTAAGAGGAAATGCCATCCCTCTTTTCTCCAACATCTCTGGCAAAGTTGTCCTCCAAAGTTAGCAGGCCCAGCCTGTCCTGGAGGGGAGGGAAGTGATCTCCATCCAAAGGGAAGAATGTTTGACTTAACATTTGAATGAGTTGCTTCAATTCTTAGGAAGGAGTGGTGTGAGAGAAAAGGCAAAGGAAGAGGCGGGGTAGATAAGAATTGGGGTGCCTGGGTGGCTCAGTTGGTTGAGCATCCAACGTTGGCTCAGGTCATGATATCACAGTTTGTGGGTTCAAGCCCCATTTCAGGCTCTGTGCTGACAGCTCAGAGCCTGGAGCCTGCTTCCGATTCTGTGTGTCCCTCTCTCTGCCCCTCCCCTGATCACACTGTCTCTCAAAAATAAATAAATGTTAAAAAAAATTTTTTTTAATTAACAAGAAGCAATAGGTGGTGAATGAGGTTAATGCTGATGATTTCTATTTTACACTAAAGGCATTTCTAAGCAACTTCTAACAAATTTTATCAGGAAGAAGGAATGAATTAGCTAACTTGTGTTCCACTTAGAGAAATGCATGTGTATTTTCTCTGCATGTGGAATTTATTTAAAAATTAGACATTGCATGTTTTTAAATATATGGGTATATTCTGGACATGCACACTCCATCCGATATCATTTTTCTTCTCCTCTCCCACGCACCATAGCTTTTCTTACCAGCTTCAGACCCAAAGCAGATTCTACACCTGGTAGTTAGAAACCTGGTAGTTTGTCAACCCTTGTGGAATAGCCTAGCAACTCGGAGTCTAAGACTAGTCCAGGCAGGCCAGCAGCTGCCACACTGTGATGCATTACAACTGCAACAAGCGGCTAAAACATGAGCTCTGCATCTACATGTCCTTGGCTCAACTTTTGACTCCATCCTTTCCTAGATGTGTGGCCTATGGCCATGACTTAACTTTTTTAAGACTCAGTTTCTACGTCGGTAAAGTGAGGCTAATAATAATACTCGCCGTGAAGGGTTGAAGATTGAATGAGATGGTGCATGGAAGGCATTTAGCCCAATACACACCCACAGATAATGTTCAGTACATAGCTAAATGCTATGTTTTCTTTTTCGGGGAACCCTGAGATACAGGCTTTTATGATTGATTCCAAGTTCAAGGATATGGGTAAATGTAAATGTAAGTGTGGAGCAGATGGGTTGTAGAGGTTATATGGCATGACCCCTACTTTATATCAACTTAATACCTATGTTCCACTGCAATGCCTGGAATCCTAGAGGACAAAACAGTTTTTTGCAACAATCAGAAACATGATGGAACTATCAAAAGTATATTCATTTAGTCAGGCACATTGTAAAATCACAAGTAATAACTTTATTGGGCCACAATTTAAGAGAGGGAATTTCCTGTAAGAGAAAAGAAATAAAAGTCAAAAAAAAAAAAAAAACCCACTGAGTGACATCAATGGAAGAACCACTAATCCAATTTTTGTCAGAACTTTTTCATTGGGTTAAATATATAATAACCTAAAAGTTACCATCTTAACCATGAAGCACACAGTTCAGCGGCATTAAGTACATCCATATTGTGACACAACCATCACCACCATCCATTTCCAGAACTCTTCATCTTACAAAAGTGACCCACAATAACACCCTATTACCCTCCCCCTGCCAGCCCCTGGCAACCGCCATCCTACCTTCTGTCTCTATGATTTTAACAACTTTAAGTTCTTCATATATGTGGAATTGTACACTATTTGTGTTTTTGTGATTGGCTTATTTCATTCAATGTCCGAAAGTTTTAGCCATGTTATAGCATGCATCAGAATTTTGTTCCTTTATAAGGCTGAAGAGTATTTCCATTATATGTATATACTACATTTTGCCTATGCATTCGTCCATTAGGGGACACGTGGGTTGCTTGCCATGCAGCTATGAATGTGGATGTACAAATATCTCTTCAAGATCCTACTCCCAATTCTTTTTTTAATTTATTTATTAAAAATTTTTTAATGTTTATTTATTTTTGAGAGACACACACAGCATGAGTGGGGGAGGGGCAGAGAGAGAGGGGGACACAGAATCTGAAGCAGGCTCCAGGCTCTGAGCTGTAAGCACAGAGCCCGATGCAGAGCTCAAACTCATGAAACATGAGATCGTGACCTGAGCTGAAGTCAGATACTTAACTGACTGAGCCACCCAGGTGCTCCATTTCAATTCTTTTGAGTATATACTTAGGAGGGGAAGTTGCTGGATCACATGTTAATTCTATTTTTAACTTTTTGAGGAACTACCATAATGTTTTCCACAGTGGCCAATCCAATTATTATTACCCTGTCCATCTTCACCATGTTTTCACAACATACTTATAAAAAATTAGAAGGATGCCTGGGTGGCTCAGTTGGTTAAGCATCTGACTCTTGATTTTGGGTCAGGTCATGTTCTTACGGTTCATGAGATCAAACCCTGTGTTGGGCTCTGCGCTGACCAGCCTGCTTGGGATTCTCCCTCTCTGTCTCTCTCTCTCTCTCTCTCCCTGTCTCTCCCTCTGCCCCTCCTTCATTTGTGCTCTCTCTCTCTCTCTCTCTCCCAAAATAAATGGATTAATTTAAAAAACCAATTATGAAAAAAGTAAAATACTAGAGTCCCCATTTATTATACCTACCTGTGCTATCCAAGACGTATCTGTAATAAAGGCGCATTGTTTAGACTTGAGTCTTCTTAAGCGGCTTGATACTGTGTGGAGTCACGTGTTCTCTGGGCCACATCACCTCCCCCCAGACACTGCGGTATGCCTAGCCCTCTCCTTATAGGAGGCTCCCATATGATTTCTCACCTTTCCTCTAAGATTCAGAGTGCTTTTACATATAAGCCCTCACGACCTAACCAAATCACCCGAGAAACAGGCAAAGGGCAGCTAGTATTGCTTTCACATTATGGACTGAGAAGCTGAGATCTACAGAAGGGAATAAAGCGGCTCTGAAGTTTGGCAAACCGTCTGCAATGCTGTAAAAATGTCTCACCAGACTCTTGACCACATAAATCATTATTTTTATTGCCTTCTCCCTAGATGAGATACGGATTAGTTTGAGAGAGTTGTTTATAGTTTGGCAAGCTACTAAATAAAAGAACCTAATTTCAATTCTCCATTCTGGTGGGTGGTAGCAATAAAGGGACTTTAGGGAAAGAGGAAATGATAAGCATTGGGAGGAAATGTAAGACCCAAAAGTTTCGTTTAGAAGCCGACTGGATGGTCCACGGATTTAATTTATCCAAGCATGGGCGTGGGGTCAGGTGGACTAGGTTGAACTCGTAAGCTGCCATTATGACCCTCAGTTAATATTAGTTCTTACAACCTCCTTCCCACCGTAAGCCCGGGGTCTGAGGTGACAGCTCAGTGAATTAACACGTGACTAGGATGTCACAAAGGAGAGGCCCAGAGGCAGAGGAGAGAATAAAAGCTCATTTCTCCCATCTTTCTCAGTGTTATTTGCTCCCTCTCTGTTGTCCTCATCCATTTTTCATTCCATCCCATTTCCTCTTTCTTCCCTTTCATTTCCTCATTTGGGGATAGTGAGAAGTCACAGTCTTGCTGCCAACAGTTGTGACACTCTCAGGAGTCATGGCAGCCACGGAGCCTGGGTTAAACCTCTCCTAGCAGCACTGAAGGAGTATCTGTCTGGAACAGTGTTGGGGGGGACCCAGCTGTCATGTAGATCTTTCATTTTAATTTGGTTTACAATGTCTTTTGCCAAAGAACATTTAAAATTTAAGGGTAGAAAGTCTAATCAGTCAGTCTTTTCTTTATGGTTTCCAGGTCTGTGTCTTTCTTAGGAAGACCTTGTCAATACTAAGATTATGTATTTAAACTGATATGTCATATTTCTCTCAACAGAAATTTGGGCAAACTGACACATTGGAAAATGGTAATCTCACAACATGTGCATGTGTGGATGGATATTGTGCATGTACTTGGACTCTAAGATTTAGTCTCCCCAAGCTGTCTTTCCTCCTGGCTCCTTCACTCACTTCCTGCCCTCCACCCCCACCCCAACCATTTCATCTTAGGGTAGAGGAGCATTCAGTTGTGTGACCAGAAACCCACTGAGACTAACATAGGTAAATGGGAATTGTTTATAAAGGGAATATTACGGAACCCGACTTTGAGAATTCTTCCTGTAGCACTTGAAGAGATAATATTGTAAGGATGCAGGTCTGATTCAAGTTTCCCCTCTGACCTTGAAGCCCAGCTAACACCATTAACATTTTGGGGGGCGGGCCTAAAGATGGAGGTTAAGACTAGTCATGCCCTATGTGAGGGTCCTGGGTCCACTCTGTAATTGGTTAAAGTTACTGTCAACGATGTGATGCTATAATGATTGGACCCCTGTACCTGTGGCACAATTTCCTGTAACTCCCGCTTCCCAAACTCATAAAAGGCCCTGGCCCGCCATGTTTGGGGCTCACTCCACATGGATCCAGTGTGTTGTTGAAGTCTGTGAGCCCGGGTTTAGGCTGGCCAGGCCTAAATTCGTAATAAAGCCCTTTGCTTTTGCATGCGTGCTTCGGCCTCCCTGGCGGTCTCTGGTTTTGGGAAGCAATATTAAAATCTGGGTACAACAGTATCCCCAAGCAGCTACTCTTTTTTCTCCCTTTCTCTCAATTTTCTTTGTCTCTGAACATCTGCTCCATTCTTCCCTCTAGTCCAGCTTCCTTCATGTACACACGAGTGAAGATGGCTGCCTGTCTCATGCCTGGAGCCGTTGTGTTATGGGTTTGGCACCTACAAACAACTTCAGCTTCAAGACTTATGGTGTCCGAACTCCAAGTTTTATATCAAGAGATCTGGTTGGCTCAGGGTGGGTCAGATGTCCACGCCTGGTTCAATTGTTGATGGCCGGGGCGTTAGCCATGGGGTCGCCCCTTAGGTAAGTCTAGTAAGCTAGGCAAGCTTCTAGAAGGGAGTGTGGCAGGGAGGAAATGACTGGTATAACCAGTCCAGATCCCATACCCGCATTGCTCTGTGACTTCTGTTCCCTTCAAGTTTGCCCTTGGTGTTTTCTCTCACTGGGTTTTGTTTCCACCCATGATAGGATTTATTCTAGATCCAGGACTTTTTTAGGATTGATTTTAGTCCCATTGAGTAGGGGATGCTCTGACCTACTATTACATCCTCCTGGAAGTTAGGGAGAGGGGAGGAAATCCTGGGGTATAGACAAAGAAAGATGAGTAATTCTGGTAACTCTGGCCATGGACACTTCTGGTAACTGTCTCACCCCATTCAGGTCACCAGCAGGGATGGGTGTAGGAAGAACATAAAAAGGCTATTTTAGTCCAGCCTTCTGATTTTCCTTTCTTCTGCACATTACTCTTGTCACCATGGTGGTGGCAATGAGCAGAGAAAGAAGAATTAAGAGTTGCTTCTGGAATTCTCTTCATAGAGTCAAGATAGTCTAAGTAAGTTTTCCTCAGAAAAATCTTTTCTATTTTTTGCACCCAGATTAAGGATTTGGTTGCAAATCCAAATGGAAGGAGGGGCTATGGTGGACCCATTATCAGGCGTGCGCCTCCCACGATGATTTGTTTCCTTTATTTATAAAAACCTGGTGATAGAGGCTCTTCAGAGAGACCCCTAACTTCAAAATAATGTTGTTATATAATTATTACTTAAAACATAAAAATAATTTAATCAATATGCCACTTTTTAGCACACCAAAAAATATTCATTGTTGAATTACTCTTTGGAAAAAATATGAGGGCTACATGTTGAGAAGAAATACATATGGAAACTTTGTTAAAAATGTCTGTCTCCAGCTTGCCTGTTTTCAACCGACCACCTTCCTCCAGAATATTCCTCCAGAGTATAAAATGCCTCATCAGCACTAGAGAAAAGCAAACGTTTGTAGTGATTCTCCATATGGAGGCTGTTACATAATCACCACAAAGGCACAGTTGGGTTTGAGAACTTCTTTCCACACCAGTTTTAAGCATTGGCCCAGATTCCATTGCTTACACAGGAATTGGAACTGATGACTTTGGAAAAATCAATCATCCCTTCGAAAGAAACACATGATTCTTTAGGGGAACGTAGGACTGACAATGGCAGTTACCTCCATCTGGATTTGGATTAGGACCTCAGGGTTCGGGTGTGATGACTATTCAGGAGTTTAGCAGGGGGTAAGGTTACCTGCTATCTTCTGAACCACTGTAGGTGGGAAGGGTTTGCAGCTCTGTCCTTTGGTCTCCTCTGACTGAGGGCACGGGCCTGCTTTGTGGAAGTTCTGAATCACATGTGCCCAAATGGAATCCCAGCCGCAGCCACGTCAAAGTGACTGGGAATAGGCTTAACGGCACTGGTAACTGGAATCATGGCATGTGAAACACAAGCATGAACTGCTTATTCTTATTTTTATCTGAGCAGTCCCCAAAGAGTCAAGATTCCCTACTGTGAGAGCCTTCTGTTCTAACGGTGTGGAATGAGCAAGATGAAGACACTGATGCCCAAATCACTAAAGGCTTGTGACATCTCAGTCGACCACCCTGATTTTGCTCATCAGAATCCCCTGGAGAGACAGCCTCCCTTCCCCACCCCTACCAGGAGCACTGACTGAAAGCAAAGAGAATCCCTGACCCCCAGAAAAAAAACTGGTTTACTCTGAATCAGGGGCCACCAAACAGTCTCCGTAAAGGGCCAGATACTAAATTGTTTTGCCTTTGTGAGCCTTTCAGCCTGTTACTCAACACTGCCATTTGCAAGCAGTCATTAGACAAAATATTGATGAGTGAACACGGTTGAGATTTGGCTGGTGACCCACAGGCTGTAATTTGCCAGCCTCTACAAGAGACAAGCCCCTAATGAACGTAGAGAGTTCTACGGTTGAAAAATTGGTGTAGAAAAGAAAGAAGGCAAACATCACACAGCGGGTATCATGTGCCTCCTAAACAACTTGTGCCACTGTTGGTCCCCAGGAAGGTCTTGGGCACCAGCCACATGTTGACCTTGGGCAGAAAGGGCTATTGGAGTAAGAGTCAGAGAATGAGCCTCCCCTGCCCTTCCCGTGGCATCTTACCCTCCAGACTGGTACGACAACAGACCATTACCTCCTAAGTTCTCTGACTTGAAGCATGGGAGCCACAGATACCCTGGGGGCATATCCCCTCCCCCAGGCGGGCCCCCTGGGTAAGGCTGACAGCAGCAGTGAGTGGTGGGCATGCACTGTGGACCCTTCGCTTGGGCCTGGTACAGGGGAAAGAGTGCTAAGCGGCACTCAGCCAACAACTTTCAAATATCACCTCTCTTCATTGTGTTACCAGATGTGTATCATCATCCTTTTTAAAAGAGAAACAATATGAGCCTCTTCCTGCCAGCTCAGACTGTATCAGACAGCAGTCTTCAGAGTATGATCTTGACCTGACCACAGGCCAGCAGCTTTCCTCTTTGACGTATCTCCTTCCAACCGCCTGACCCCAGCTCTGCCCCACAGTGACCTATGCTCTCCTGACCACTTGTATTTGGGAAACCTATCATCTGTCCACCTGGCCCCACCAAGGACCCAGGCTGCCTGTCTTGTTCCTTCCTGGGTTGAGGGAGCACCCCCTGTTTGGGACCCCTCTCCTGGGGTTCACATTCCCACTCAGTTCAGAAAAACAACACAGCAAGTAGGCGGGCCAGGCTGACTATTCCCACTCAGTTCAGAAAAGCAACAAAACAGCAAGTGTATGTGCCAGCTTCACATGTATCCTTTCAAAGAATGTCCTGGGAGCCTCCAGGGTTCAAAACATTTTCAGCAACTCTTCATTGAATCTTTTAAATTATTGCCATAGGGAAGCCCCTAAAACTAAGCCCAGGGTTACAAGGAACTGAGACAGTGTGTTTCCTTTTTCAAACAGGCTGAAGGAACAGAACCCAGGAAGGTATCACATGAATGATGCCCGGAGACACAATAGAGAGTGATCCTCCATAGTATTAGGGGAGAGATGAAAGAAGTTGGAAATCACCCTCTAAGTTCATTTCTTAAAAGCTCATTGTTTACTTTGCAAGTACTGTTTGTGCAGAACCCAAGGACAGGAACGCACCGAGCCATCCTTCCCCTGCCTGGCTGCCTTCCTGATGACCGTAAATGTAAACCCCTGGGGCAGGGTGCTGCTAAACCGCCCAGCGGAAGCCCAGATTGGAAAGGACAAAAAACGAGCTTTTTCGAGCCTTCGAATTCACCAGGACCATGAATATGTAAGACGCAATGGTTCATTAGTAGACTCCAAGACATCGCAGATGCTGGGCGTGGGGGGCGTGGGCGAGCGCCACTGACGCAAAAGTGAGGGCGTGCGGGACTCTTTGCCAAACGTCGGGGCCCTGTCTCGTTTGTGGCACACGTGTGGGGGCCTCCATGAGGACTGGGCA
The DNA here is from genome assembly GCF_006229205.1 of Suricata suricatta. Lineage (NCBI taxonomy): Eukaryota > Metazoa > Chordata > Mammalia > Carnivora > Herpestidae > Suricata > Suricata suricatta. The sequence continues at coordinate 135,330,589 of NC_043703.1, read as the reverse complement.
GAGGCCAGGGAGAACTCAGCAGCTGGGGTTGGGGAGAACAAGACGGAACTGAACAGATGCCTCAGAGTCCCGGATGCAGAGCCCTGTGTTTGAGAAATGTGAGGTCTCCTCTGAAGAGTCCTCTCCAGTTGAGGTCCTGGGAACCCGAAGAAGCAGGGTGATGTCAGCAAAGAGGGGCGGGGAATGCTAACCTGCCTACAAGGCTTAACAGGTTCTCAGAGGCCAAGGATCCCAAGGTTTCAGGCAGTGGGGCTAAAGGAAATGCAGTTCTTGGCAGCAACAAGTTCAGGTGCCTTGTTGCAGGACCAACAGGAGATTCCCCTGAGGTCCTTCAGATGCAGGCAATTGTCAAGCCTCTTTTGAAGACCCACTTTTTTTAAAGTTTATTTATTTTTGAGAGAGAGAAAGCATGAGTAGAGTAGGGGCAGAGAGAGAGAGAGAGAGAGAGAGAGAGAGAGAGAGAGAGAGGGAGAGAGAGAGTCCCAAGCAGGCTCCACATGTCAGCACAGAGCCCGACACAGGGTTTGAACTCACAAACTGTGAGATCATGACCTGAGCTGATATCTGACACTAACCAATTGAAGCACCTACATGTCCCAAAGACCTGCCTTTTCATGCATTTTCCACTCAGTTCTCCTCGTTTTCTTTTTTACAATTGATAAAAAATTATTTTTAACGTTTATTTATTTTTGAGACACAGAGATAGAGCACAAGCAGGGGAGGGGCAGAGAGAGGGAAACACAGAATCTAAAACAGGCTCCAGGCTCTGAGCGGTCAGCACAGAGCCCCACACAGGGCTCGAACCTGCAAACCACCCACATGCCTCCTTCTCTTCGTTTTCAAGGCAACATAAGTTTATAGGCAAACCTTTTTAGAAGCACAGCATTTATGCAAGGGAATATTCATATTCTCTTGTAATATCATCAGGAAGCTAGCAGAAATCAGACATTACTGGATGGCAGTGGTGGTGGGAGTGGTGGTACAGAATATGCCCTTAAAGCTGCCGCAGATCTGACACCCAAGAACCATTTGGGAGGCAGAAGGGATACAGATTCCATAGCTCTGGCTCTACTGTCTTCTTCCTGGAAGTCTATAGCCTTTCCTCCTTCAACTCCCCACGTGTAGCAGAGGGCCCTCCACACTGCCCAGCCCTGATGTGAGCGGGTGTGATTGACCACAGTGCGGTGGTGAGCGGTGGGGCTATCAGATGCCCAGGATACGCTTTCCTCTCATCGTGCTGCAGATGCTTGTAGATTGTCATTACTGGCAAGGATTCCAGAGAGCTCTTCTGCTGGCCTTTCCGATTCTCCAACGAGGTCCCTTATGTGACGGGTCTGAGAAACAGGGGGTCTTCTTCCGGGAATCTTAATTTCTTGAGAGTTGACAGACTAAACTCTTCCATAGAGTGAGTTACAGGCAAAGTCACAATTGCACTCAACACTGTGTTAAGTGTCTGTAGAGGTGAGATGCTCAGCAAGAGCCACTCCTCCCGGCGATAGGCTGTTGAAGGAGAGAGGTGATGAAGAAAACAATGGACTAACTACTGTAAAGCAGCAAAGACACTCTGTCTTGGGGTCAAACACACTTGCACTTCAAGCTTGGCACTGTTCCTTGTGGAAGCCAGTTAGTACTCATGAACACCTCTGAGCCTCAGTTCGCTCACTGATACGAATAATGCCTCCTTCTGAGTTGCGTGAAGTCTTACTATAATGTGGCCCAGCAGGGCACTGACGTAGGAGGTGATCAGTGCCAAGCAGCTGCTCTCTGTTTTCTTAAGTTTTCATTCAATTAAAGCACATTAGTGGGTCTATTCAGCTGTGCTGTGAGCAAAAGATAAGTTGTGTCTCAGGATATTTTAATTTTCTAAGTTAAACACTTGGTGCGTGGGAGCCTACCGCTTGGGTTTAATTTTCTTGTTTTGGACAAAACTAAAAACTAAAAAATCAGCTCTTTTGTTTGTGGCAGAATTTCATCTCCAAATTTGTTTTTACTTTTTATTAAAAAATTTTTTTAATGTTTTGTTTATTTCTGAGATAGAGAGACAGAGCATGAATGGAGGAGGGGCAGAGAGACTGGGAGACACAGAATCGGAAGCAGGCTCCAGGCTCTGAGCTGTCAGCACAGAGCCTGACACGGGGCTGGAACTCACCAACTGTGAGATCATGACCTGAGCGGAAGTTGGAGACCCAACTGACTGAGCCCCCCAGGCACGCCTCCAAATTTGTTTTTAAAATGCTCTTTTTAACACGGAAATGGCTAATTATGTTTTCCTTGTTTTTTTAAAAAAATAAAAACTCCCTTTTGGGTTTGAGAACCAATCACACTGGAACTTTGGGGCATGTAGGTTATTTTTTTCCCAGAAATGTGGCTTTAGGGTATGAGGAAGGAAGAGAAAGAAAGGACTCAGTGAAAATCTATTTGTCCCTCGGTGGTTCCCCACATGTTGGTGGCTCAGTAACTCACTGACTTCTTTTCTTCTAAGCTTTTGTGATTCACAGTAAGGAGTCATCTTAAATTATTCTTTACAAGGACTTTGGAGTACTTTCCTCCCTCTGACCTTCCCTTCCTTCACCCCCCTCCTCTCCCCTTCCCCTCCTCCTTCCTTTCTTGATTTCTTTTTACAAAATTATGGCCACAGACACCAGCTTAGCTGCCCTTTTCTTGCATAACAAACACCGACTATGAGAGAATGTATTCGGGTTTTGTTCCCTATCTCTACCCACAAAGAGCAAAACTCTTTGTCTTAGCTTGGGCTGTAATAAAATAAAATCCACAAACTGGGTGTCTTATTGAGAACAGACATTTATTTCTCACAATTCTGGAGGCTGAAAGTCTGAAGCCAGGACCCCAGCCCAGGCAGGCTCTGGTGAGGGCGCTCTCCCAGGTGGGCTGTGACTAACTGCTGACTTCTGACCGCGCGTGGCAGAGACGGCAGAGAGCCGGCAGAAGCACAAGCTCGGTCCTGACACGTAAGGGCACTCGTCTCATTCATCAGGGCTTAAGCCTCGTGACCTCATCTAATCCTAACCTCCCAAGGGCCCCACTTCCTAATGCCATCACAAGGGTGGGGGGTAGGGTTTCCACATATGAATTTCAGGGGAAAACAGACATTCGGCCCATAACGCACCTGTTGTCTATAATTGCTATTCTACTTCCTCTCCTTCTGTATGGGGCTTCGAGGGTTGTGAGGAAAGCCTGGTCTTTTCCCAGAAGACCTATCTCTGGTGCCTTCACCCAAAAGAAGCATGAGGTCCTTGGCCATGGGGACCCCTATGTCACAAGGCATGCTGATCTGGGGGGCAAGCCTTTAGACCCCCTGAGTTTACTCTTATGGAAGGTGATGATATGCATTTTAAGGTCTCCGAATTTACGTGGCTCTAGGCCGTGGCCAATTCATTCACCTTCTACACAGCAGGCAGAGCAATCAGAGACAAAAGCCTGAAACATCTGCCACGACATCGTTGCCCGAGCCCGGGAGCCTGCACACTCTGACTCTTCTGTCCTCCTTCTGGGTCGCCCGTCTTCCTGGCTATTTGGTCACTGCCATTGCACCTGTCCTGTCTGTTTCTTCTTTAAGTTCTAACAGATTAGCTTTGCATGTTTTGAAGCACTGCTATCAGGAGCATATACCTATAGAGTTGTTATATCTTCTGGATTAGTCAGTTCTTTTATCATTAGAAATGGGCTTTTAAAAAATCTGGTAATTCTCCTTGGTTTTACCAAACCTCATCTCAGTAGGAGGGCAGAGCTCTGACGTCCCTTCCTCTGCTGCAAACTGCAGACTCCGCCTCCAGACAGTCGGCGGGGCAGTCAGGGCTCACTTTACTTGTTTTCCTCCTCTTGATCACTGCACACCATGGGAAGCCTGCGTGGCTCAGTCAGTTAAACGTCTGACTTCAGCTCGGGTCATGATCTCATGATTCATGGGTTTGAGCTCAGAACCTGGAGCCTGATTGGATTCTGTGTGTGTCTCTCTCTCTTTCTCCCTCAAAAATAAATGAACATTAAAAAAAACTTCTAATCACTGCAAATCGTGCTTCCTGTCCAATGTTTGAACTTTGTTTCATGCATTTTGTATACTGATCCCATATTCTAATAACTAAAGGCTGGGAGTGAACATCTCTGTTTTTCCCTTAATAGGTAAATTAAGTTTTTTCATATTTATTCATGTGACTGGATTTTTGGACCCAATTTTGTCACATCATCTGATGTTGTCATTGCTGTAAGAGTATATCATGTTTACTGAGTTCATTATTCTATTTGGTGTACTTGCTTTATTTTTTGGAAAATTTCTTTTGTGAGTAAGGAAAATTTTTCATTTTTTCTCTAATGACTACCTTTGTAGTGTGGTTCATTGCTTTTATTTTATTTTAATTTAATTTAATTTTTAAGTATTTAAAATTTTTATTTTATTAAAAAATAAAAGAAATTTTTAAAAACTTAAAAATCTTTTGCTATCTGGTCTGTCAGTTTTAAGTGGTATCTTTTGACTCCCATGTATTAATTTTAGGTGTAACATCAATAATCTTATTCTACTTTCTCTTTTCTCACTCCCTTCTCTCATTTTTAAAAATTACATTCATGAGAGGGCGTGGGTGGCTCAGTTAGTTGAGCACCTGACCTCAGCTCAGGTCATGATCTTATGGCTCATGAGTTGGAGCCCCTTATCCGGCTCTGTGCTGACAGCTCAGGGCCTGGAGCCTGCTTTGGATTCTGTGTCTCCCTCTCTGCCCCTCCACCCCCTCTCAAAAATGAATAAACGTTAAAAAAATTTTTTTTTTAATTACATTCTTGGGACAACTGGCTAGCTCAGTCAGCAGAGCCTGAGATTCTTGATCTTGGGGGTTATGAGTTTGGGCCCCACCATGTTGGGTGTAGAGATTACTTAAATATAGAATCTTTTAAAAAATGCATTCTTTCTTTTCTATCTGAATATACAGTGTTTATATAGCATTTTTCTGCCTATGTCTCCAATCTTGTGTTAGTCCTCACTCTGCAGCATGCAAACTGCTCACCCTCGGTCCTTTCTGCTGAAGTGTCCCCAATCTCCTAGCTAAAGGCAGCTCATTCTCTCATGGGCTCCTCAGGAGGGGCACATGTGTCCAGTGTACCTGAGTTCTGGCATATTTGACCCATCTGTCTACATCCTTGATACTTGAAGAACAGCGTGGCTGGTTATAAAGTTTCCTGAAAATGCTGTGCTTGATATGTTGTTTTTGAGAAATTGGATGCCAGTCTAATCCTGTCCCTCTTTTGGCTACTTCGTGTCTTTGTCAGGATGCACTATTGATTATTTTCTGTCCCCTTAAAGCCAAGCAGCTTTGCGAGACTGTATCTCTGGGATGATCCTTTCAGGTCAATTTTACCAAGTGGACCTTTTCACTGGTTAGGTTCAGTTTGTGATTCATTTCTGGAAAGCTTTCTTGGACTAGAATCTTAAATATTAGTTCTATTCCATTGCTTTGATATTCTTTTACAGGAACTCCAATTGGACATGTTTTGCCTGACTGCCATTTCATTTGCTTTCCTCGGACCCTTTTTACTTCTTTCTTTACCTCACTTTTACTTGTTTGGTTGTTTTTGTGCTTTTCAGTAATGACTTTATTAAATTTCTCTTTAAATATACTCTTCCTTGGGCTTTGTGTCTTAGTTTTCATTTCTGGTAAGACTTGTATTTTCGTTTACTTTTATATCTTTCCTTATTTCAATAACTGTGATTTCATTTCCTTTTTGGTCCATTTGTGTTGTTAGGTTTTATATTTTTTATTCAAAAATTTTTAATAACTCTAATTCTTTAAAGATCATTAATTTTTACTAGACCGTTTTGCTAAAATTTTCATCAGCTTCATGGGAGCCTTGGAGTAATATTTTCTTCAGCTGAATTACTTTGGTTTGCATTAAAAAAATTTTTTTAATGTTTATTTTTGAGAGAGAGAGAACGCAAGTGGAGGAGGGACAGAGAGAGAGGGAGACACAGAATCCGAAGCAGGCTCCAGGCTCTGAGCTGTCAGCACAGAGCCTGAAGTGGGGCTCGAGCTCACCAACCATGAGATCATGACCTGAGCCGAAGTCAGATGCTTGACCACCTAAGCCACCCAGACACCCCTGGTTTGCATTGTTTTCCAACAACAGTTTGGATTGATCTCTTTTTATTTTCCCTATTTCTAGTCATTTTGTGGAGACGGTTTCTAGAGTGAAGGCAGCATCTCTTACAGGTTCTGGCCTTTTCTATTGCAGGTTCCGGAGGCAAGGTGTTGATGGTGAGGTTGGGAAGAAGGAAAGGGGTTAATGTGTCTTTTTTTCTTCAGGATCATTAATTTTATCTTTTTATTTCCTTCTTTCCTTTTACTGCTGTGTCTCTCAAAGAGACACCTGGGTCTCTCAATCAGTTAAGTGTCTGACTTTGGTTTAGGTCATGATCCAGCAGTTCATGGGTTCAAGCACCATGTGCAGCTCCGTGCTAACAGCTCAGAGCCCGGAGCCTGCTTCGGATTCTGTGTGTATGTGTGTCTCTCTCTGCCCCTTCCCCATTCGTGCTCTCTCTCTTCTCAAAAATAAATAAACACTTTAAAAATTTTTTTTAAAACCCCAGTATGTCCAGAACCAATCTTAGGGTATCACTAGCCTGTCCATTTGTGCACGTGCACGCGCACGCGCACACACACACACACACACACACACACACACACACACACACACACACAGTTTAAAAGAAGGCTTCGATTATTTTTTATTGCTTTTTAGGATAAAAATAAAAATAAACATTATTAAGATGGACTGGCTCCCGTTTGACTCATGTTACTATGACTTCCTTTCCCTAAGCCTCTCTGTCATCCCAGTCCTGTCTCTGCCTGTTAGCTTCCATCCCGCCCCTACTCTTTGTCTACACTCTTCCTTCTGTGTGAGGCGCCCCTTCCTCTCCTCAACATCTGGTTAACACCTTCTCCTGCTCCAGACCAGAACTCAGTTGTCCTTTTCCGGAGGAAGCCTTGCCTGAACCCCCTTGCCCAAATCCAACCCCCTCTTCTCCGTTCAGTTGGCACGAGGTACCTCTCATGTGTAGCGCTTATAACAGTTGTTAATTTTCTACTGGTGTTTGTGACTACTTTCCTGGGTGACACCTCTACCGAATCCTGGACTCCATGGAATTAAAAGTCATGTCTGTCTTTACTCACTCTTGTATGTTAAGCATCAAGCACAGTATATGTGTTCAATAAATATTTGTGGGGCACGTGAATAAATAAATAAAAATGCTCTTCCATTGTTCTTTTTTAGAATCATGCTTAGATCTGTTTCTGCCTTTTTAAGAAATGACGTAAGTGAAGAGGATGCTTGAAGGGACTGGTCAAGCAGCAAGCAAATCAAGTAGCATGGAAACTAAATAAGTGGTCCCTGGCCATTAGGTTTCTCAGAAGAATTCTTTGTTTCTTCCTCAAAGATGAAATTGGAATATGAAAATTGATATTTTGATCCCAGAATGATAAACTTAAAAACCATAATTAAAACATGTCTGCTATTGAGACTGGTGATACACTCTGTCCTTCTTACCTGTAAGCCTCAAGGAGCCCATGACCACAATCCAAATGACTGTGTCATCAGTGGGACCACCAAGCCCAGGTCTTTACCCACTTTTTAATGCTTCACTTCTAACGTGGGAAGCTACCTTTTCAAGAGATTCCCTGCTACATTGTCAAGCCTCTGACTAAACTGGGCTATAGTTCTGCCTTGGTGTGAGCACGTCAGTGTTTTTCAGGGTAGGAGCTCATTTGGGATGGTATCGAAGAGGGTAATCCTCTTCAATGAAGGTGATTATTAAGACCAAGTATCAAACAATGACTGGTAGCCAAAAGTGAGTTCATATCAAAAATTTCTACAGAAAAAGTTATAGCTTCTGAAGTGGGAATGTAATACATGGTCTAGGGATTAAAAAAAAAAAAACTAAAGATGAGAGGAAATGCAAGGGATGATCCAGAAATTAGAAAAGATAGGGTGGGTGTCCGGGGCAGAAAGGTATCCTGGGACAGGTAAGGCCATGGATGTGTCAGTCCGGAACACCAGACAGAATATTCTTGGGTAAGTTGGTTTTGCTCACTAGTAAACTAGATCAATCTGAGGGATTTTAATCTATGCTTGCTCTTCACATGATGTTTTCTTTTCCTGATCCTTGCATCACTTTTGTCATCTCATAAAAACATCAGGAGAAGGAGAGAATCTCTTAGGTGGCTTACTATTAATATTAGTATTGGATATACCCATTAGTATATCCATTTGTATTGGATAAATTGATCCTTCCATTCACAAAGACATTCATTCCTCAGTAAAAAAGAACTTTCAGTCAAGTAATTGGTCCTTAAAAGAAAGAAAAGGAAAAGAAAGCATGAACTCCATCCGCTTTTTGACTAAATATTCTGAATCAACTTGTCTATTTCTAAGTAGAAACTTTCTCTCTTTATACGTGTTAAATGCATTTTTTAAATGCCATTTGGCCCCTTCCTTCCTGAGTTCTTGGTAGAAAAACAAAATGGTCAATAACTCATTTCAACATCCACATTTAGCTGAAAAGCTTTTGGTGATTCAACCCTACAGATGTAAAGTAAAAGTCTTCCGGAAAGCAAGTGGGAGGCACGAGTTTACAAAAACTCTGGGAATACATTTTTTTTTAAGGCTTGAAGAATGCCAAGGCTTGCCCTTGTTCTAGGAAGAATAACTACCTGAGAAGTTTCAGGCCACCAGAAGATATGGCCCAGGCCACAGTTGGCATGGCACCCGCCTCCCGCCTGCCTTGCGGCTCTCCCCAGAGATATCCACTGGGTGGGAAGTCTGCAGCCAGAGAACACAATCTGATGTTTTCTGTGCCTGCTCCAGGAAGTCCCCCCTTCCCCCGCCACCCCCACATCCTCAGCCTGGAAACAACTTTTAGAGAGAAGAAGGGGGAGCAAAACTGAAAAAGGCAAATAGCCATGGTGGGGTTTGAAGAGAGGGGCCCCTTGTTCAAACATTTCTCCTCCAAACTTGAAAGGACACTTCAGAGTCACTCATCTTAGTTTTGATCTTCCTCAGTATGTAAGAAGCCACTAAGAAAATTTTCCCTGGGAGGACAAAATTCCTGAAGCTGAGTGAGACACAGATAGCTGTCACCACATGATCTGGCCTTTAGTTACCTCTGACTTCATCTCTCCCCACTCCCTGCTATGCTAGCCTGGGCTGCAGCCACTCAGGCCTCCTTGCTGAGTCTCAGGCAGCTAAACAGGCTCCTCACCCCTGACCTCTGCCCATCCTGGTCATGCTCCTGTGCGTCTGTATGGCTTGCTCTCTCATTTCATCCAGGGCTCTGCTCAAATGTCATGCTGGCAGACACATCTTTCCTGGCCACCCTGCTCATACCCTTCTTCTGCTTTATTTTCCTTCAGAGCACTTTTTTTTTTAACCACTTGATGTGTTTTATGGTCATGTTTGTTTGTAACACAGCTCACTTGACTAGAATATAAGATCCATAGAGAAAAGACTTCCTGGTATACTTATGGTACACAGTGGGTGCTGAATATATATTTGAAGAAGGAAGGAAGGAAGGAAGGAAGGAAGGAAGGAAGGAAGGAAGGAAGGAAGGAAGGAAGGATGGGAGGGAGGGAGGCTTGCAGGGAGGGAGGGAAGGGGGAAAACAAGAATGGAGGGAGTTGGGAGAGAGGAGGAAGACAGGGGATGAGATGAAAGGTAATAGAGAGCTAAGTGGGGTCTCTGAAAGTAGACATGGGAGGCACCCAAAGAAACATTCCTACTTCATCTGTTCCCTGTGCCTGGGATAATCTAGTCTGAGTGGTAAAGAAATACCTTGATTTCATGTTAAATGAACTGTCATGTTATTCTCTTCCACTCCCCAAACCCATGTTAGCATCTGCTTTAGTGCCTATTATTTTGCTCTGCTTTGTTAACCCTAACTAGTCCCAAGCCCTTTCAGAAAGGTAGCCCTGTCCTGATCCTCAGTCTGGTGGCTCGAGACCTTTCTGCCTTGCCTTGCGGGAGTCTCTCCTCCTCCGCCGTCCCTCTCCCAGCCTAGCAGCAGCCTGTGCCACCTCTGAAACACTTTCCCAGTGTCAGCTGATGGGAACCCCACTGCCTCCTGTCTGCTACACAAACAGAGCCAACCCCAGCTGCCACAGTGATGTCAGCCTTGTGCTGGATCCCAAACCTCATCTCCTGCCCACATTTGGTACTACCGAGTGGGCCATCCTGCTTTGTACCCAAGACATCATTAAAAGTTATAGAAAAGAGAATTGAAAAAGAAAACAATTAAAAGTGATATATCTGATATATCTGCATATATTAGAAGGCCTTTGGCCTAATAATAATGTCATCAAGGCAAATGACCAAAAGAGTAAAAATTTCCCCACTTACTTCCCTAAAGTGGACTCAACTACAGAGATATGAGCCTGGACAGGCTTCTAATTACTTCCTGCCCTGTAATTAGAAGGGCCTATCTATCAGATGAAGAGCTGACCCAGTGGGTCTGTACATAGGTCTAAACTGAAGCAGGAAATGATGCCAAAAGGACCCTGGGCTCCCCTGGGTAGCCATGGCTGGCCTTGGCTTTTTGGAGGTCCTGCATGACCAGCAAGTCCTCCCCGATCTGTGCAGGCCCTTGTCTCTGACGCAAACCCCCAACATTGACCCAGAACCAGTGCCGGGGGCTTTGGCCTGTGTTTTTCTCAGCTAGAATTGCTCTCCTGGGAGTTTCCCAGAAAGTCTTTGTCCTTCCACAGCCGTCTCTCAGAGCCGTGAGATTGTTTATGGGAGAAAGTTGATCGATGAAGGGTGATGTCACCAGCGCAGCCGGGCTGTTTTCTTGAAGGCTGCCCACACAGGACTATAGTCATGCAGACTGAAATTCAGCAGATAAAATGCAACACAGACAGTTTGTCATCTTTGTTAGTAATGGAATTGATGAATGAAAGGTCTAGTCATCCAAAAGTCCCTGAATTGGGTCTTCTTTTTCAAGAAGACAACAACAAAAATTGGCTTTTAAGTTGCAAAGTAGACAAATTGAACAATAAATAGTTGTTAAGTGTATTTGAGCTTCATCTCCCATTCTTCCCCCTGATCTGTGATTTTCTAACCATAGTATGCAGAGCAAGTGGACACAAGCTACGTGAATTCAGAATCATTAAAAACTGGATAAGCAGATTGAACAACTTAGAGAAGCCATATTTTCATAGTTTCCTGGGTCATTACTAAATATGATAGAACATCATCTACTTTGTTATAGATTAGATACCCAGCCCCACTTCCAAGAAAGGCTTAAGGCGAGCAAATGGTTGCCCTCAATTTTTCACTTTCCATTTCTATGGCCCACCTAGGAGAGACCCAGGAGTTGGACTAGTCAGGAAGTTCAGCAGTTCCCAAGACATAGAACAGATTAAAAGATGTAGTTTAAAAAACGACTGCTTTGCAGGGTGCCGAGGTGGCTCAGTTGGTTTAGCACCAACTTCAGCTCAGGTCATGATCTCACAGTTCATGAGTTACATCAGGCTCTGTGCCGGCAGCTCAGAGCCTGGAGCCTATTTCAGATTCTGTATCTCCCTCACTAGTTCCCCAAGCTAGCTCCTCAATCAAAATATGCTTGTCCTGGGGCGCCTGGGTGGCTCAGCTGCATAAGCCTCCAACTTCGGCTCAGGTGGCAATCTCATGATTTGTGAGTTAGAGCCCTGTGTTGGGCTTTGTGCTAACAGCACAGAGCCTGGAGCCTGCTTCAAGTTCTGTGTCTCCCTCTCAGTCTGCCCCTCCCCTCCTCATGCTCCGTCTCTCTCTCTCTGAAAAATAAACTTTAAAAAAAAAATGCTTGTCCTATTTTCCTTTCTCTCAAGGTCTGACTTAGCACTACTAGTGAATTTAATAACCATTTGTTCTGGTCACTTACTCTGAAACAAACCACCCCCTCAACCTGATGGCTTAAGACGACAACCATGTTATTATGCTCAGCTATCTTGTGGGTCAGATTTACTTAATCAGGACACAGTAGTGGTGCCTTATCTCTGCTCCACAATGCTGGAGCCTCAGCTAGAAAGATTCAGAGGCTGAGGCTACCTGATAGCTGGGAATTTAAACCATCACATAGCTCCTTTGCTCATGTGTCTGGTTCCTAAGCTAAAAGGACTCAAAGACCAGACTGGCAACTACATACTTTTTCCTGGCCTGTCTACATGTCTTCACTTGCTCATAGCCTCATGGCCTCAGAGGTCCAAGAGCTAATGTTCCAGCAAACAAAGAGAGAAGGGCATAGCACGTTTTATGATCCAGCTTCCTAGGTCAAATAATATACTGTCACTTTCACCCTACTCTACTGTTTAAACAATCACAAGCGTACTCAAATTCAAAGGAAAGGAAAGTGGACTCCCTTGAGGAGTAAGGGACAAGGTCACCCTGTGGAAGAGAATGTGAGATGGGAGACATTGGTCATATTTGGAAAATACCATCTGCCACCCATCACACATTAAAGTACAGACGAAGATGTGCTACCTGTTCTTCTCCCTTCCTTAGCTCATCCTACCTTTCTGTGTTCCCAGTCCTAATTATGTATAACACATGTTCAACATAGGGAGAAAATTTTGCATCCGAAAAGACTAAATCCCTTGGTGGATTTTCCAAACCAGGCTAGAGGAAATAAGAGAAAAGACTTGCAGCTCTAGGGTAGATGGCCTTAGATCTGACCCGTGCACCAGGTAGATACCCTACAGATCTTGAACCCCAAGATTTCCAGAGGCCACAGGTCTGCTGGTATCAAAGGGTCAAGTTTATACTCTTAATGCATACATGTTGAGCATATACAGCTGAGCCTCATTATTCATGGGTTCTACATTTGCAAATTTGCCTACTCACTAAAATTTATTTGTAACCCCTAAATCAATATTCACAATGCTTTCACAGTCATCTACAGGCATGTGCAGAGCAACAGGAAATTTGAGTTGCCCCCTGTGCTCATTAACAGCTGGGGTCACACCAGACAATGCTTTGCCTCCTTTAGTGTTTGCATTCTCCCACAATGTGTACAAGTGTCCATTCGTGGTCAATGTAGTGCTGTCTTTCACATTTCTCCAAGATGAAGCACTGTTAAGTGGTCCTAAGCACAATAAGGCTGTGATGTGCCTTACACTGAAAATACATGTGTCAAATAGCTTTATTCAGGCATGAGTTATAATGCTGTTGGCTGTGAGCTCAATACTGATGAATCGATGATCTATGCTAAATAAGGTGTCTTTAATATGCGTCTTTTACACACATAAAACAAGGATATGTATTGAGCATTTGACAAAAATATTGAGACCAGAGGCTCTCAGGAACCTAATTTTGTATTTCTCCTAAGAGCAATTGTTTTGTACCTGCTAATTCAGTGTTTGCCAAGACTTTATGGACCATAACTAACATAAGTAATGAGAATCAACTGTACTATATGACAGGACTGCTGTAAGCCTTGGAGATAAACAGTGAACAAAAAACACAAAAATCCCTGTGCTAATGGAGTTTACATTCAAGAGGAGTGAAGAAGACATAAAGGAAACAAAATAAGTAAATGATACAGTATGTTAGAAGGTGATAACTATTATGGAAAAAATAAAGCAAGGGATAGGAGATAGGAAGCGTCCAGGGTGGAATTGTTTTGTTGTTGTTGTTACTGTTGTTTTTTGTTTTGTTTTTTCAAAAAAGCATGATGAAGGTAGACCTAAGATTTAGATGACATTTGAGCACATAAAAGAGGTGTGAGGAAGCAGGTTAAGCAACTCCTGGGGGGAAAGCAGAAGGAATAGACAGTACCCAGCGTGATAATACACTTGACATGTCCAAACCACAATGGGGCTCATGTGCCTAGAATGGAGTAAGTAGGAGACGAGGTTAGACAAGTAAGAAAGTTCAGCTCAGTGGGGACTTCTAAACCATTGTAATGATCAGAGCTTGCAATCTGAGAAACTGTCAGTAGCCTTGGTTGAAATATGAGTGCGCTCAGAAGAATGTTGCAAAAATCTAGACTTGAAGGATGGTTAAGGTCAGTTATGAAAAGTGACCAGAACTCAGATACATTCTGAAGGCAGAGCCAACAAGATTCGCAGCTGCATTAGATGTGAGGTTGGGAAAGAAATAGTGAAGTCAAACACGACTCCAAGGTTTTTGGCTTGAGAAGTTGCAAGGATGATGATGATGAGATGGGGGAAAAAAAAAAAGAACTGTAGATGAAACAGGTATCAGAGAGAATATCAGGGTTTCAATTCTACCCATTTAAAAAAAATTTTTAATATCTATTTTTTTTTTTTTGAGAGAGAGAGACAAATCATGAGCAGGGGAGGGGCAGAGGGAGAGAGGGAACACAGAATCTGAAGCAGGCTCCAGGTTCTGAGCTGTCAGCACAGAGCCCAACACGGGGCTCAAACCCATGAACAGTGAGATCATGACCTGAGCTGAAGTCGGACGCTCAACCAACTGAGCCACCCAGGCGCCCTATCAATTCTACCCATTTTAAGTTAGATGTCTAATTAAATTTCCAAGAAGAGATATTGCATAGGTACCTGGGTGTGCAGGGCTAGAATCAGAGAACCCCACCCTGGTAATATACCTTTTGAAGTCCTCAGTGTATAGATGGGATTTAGAGACATGAAAAAAATGAGACCACCAAAGAGCCAAAGAGTGAATGCAGATTGAGAAGGGGAGAGAAAGGATCCACTACTGAAATCCTAGGTCACTCCATTTTAACAGATCAGAGAAGAGACAAGGAATGAGCAGAGAATTTTGAGAAGCATGGTCTTCTAGAAGCTGAGTGAAGATGGTGCTCCCCAAAACAGAGAGTGATCAATGGTGCCATCATGTCTAGAAGTCAGGTAGAATGAGGGCTGAGAACTGACCATTGGACTTAACAATGTAACAGTGATATGCTGGTAAATCCAGCAGGCTCTTGGAAGGGGCAAAAAGCCCTAATTTGTAGTTTGTCAGTCTCCACATTGGAAATACTCCTAACATGGTTGATTTCGAGCTATTAATGTGATGTCACTGAATGCAGCATTTAGAAGAGATGTGCACAATCTACTCTAAAGAGGCAGTACCAGCTGGCACCGGCACCCCTCTGAATGCTGATGGTATCCATTGCCTCAAACAGCTTTGGCTTTGGCTTCTGAGGGTCAATTGTGAAGTTGGCATGGCTGAACTGCATCACGTAGACAGAGCCAACCAACATTTATCCTATCAATCAATGTTCATTTATTGAGGGCAGCCAAAGGACCTTGCTGGAGGTACCTGGGATGCAGAGCAGGATGTCATGGTCCCTGAAGTCTAGACTCATGCTAACCTTTAAAAGAGAGCGTTCCCACAATGAAAAGGTGTAAGGCACCTCCTCTAAACCCACAAAAAGTACAGATTGAGTTATGTAGGCCCAAGACAAGGAACGGCAAGGATTGTCAGCAGCCACCAGAAGCTAGGAGAGAGGTGTGGAATAGATTCTTCCTCAGAGCCTCCAGAAGAAACGAACCCTGCTGGCCCCTTGACTTTGTACTTCTGGTCTCCAGAAATTTTGTTGATGTAAGCTGCAGTAATTTGTTATGACAGACCTAGGAAATGAATACAAATTGTTAGGATGATAGCATTTCTCACAGAAACATGAGAGAAGAAGAGAGGGAAAAAAGATTAAGAAGTGCAGTCCCCAGGGGCTCCTGGGTGGCTCAATCGGTTGAGCATCCAGCTTCGGCTCAGGTCATGATCTCACAGTTCATGGGTTTGAGCCGCAAATCGGGCTCTGTGCTAACCACTAGCTCAAAGCCTGGAGCCTTCTTCAGATTCTGTGTCTCTTTCTCTCTCTGCCCCCCCCCCCCGTTCACACTCTGTCTCTCAAAAATAAATAATCTAAAAAAAAAAAAAGTGTGGTCCCTGAAGCCAAATGAAAACAGCATTCCGAGGAAGAAGGAATGACCCCTGCTCTGCTACCTGGAACAAGTCCTGGACTCCTGGATCTTGGTTTGAGCCTCACCGGCTCATCATGGACTAAGCTGTTTGCTTCAAAGCCATAAAGTAACCTCCCCAGTGGCCCCTGGTGGAGCCTAACCCTCTCCCCTAGTTCTCTCTTCATATGCAGGCATCAGACAAAATTCACTGCTTTAACAGAATTAAACCATCACGAGCCATTAACACATCAGTTCTGTGGGAAGCAGTCCTCTGGTGATTTAATAGAGAGAGAGAGAGGAAAGAAAGACCCAACAGGAAACTACCTGGGAGTCCTGGGCACATGGAAATATTAGCAAGAAATCGAGGGGGGTCCACAATGGCAGTGATGAAGAATAAGAATAAGTCGTGCTCGCGTCTATATATTTTTGTGTTGGCTGTTCAGGGACCAAAAGTGGTCATTTGATGAATTTCATTTAAAGCCACTTACTAAGAAGCTGCTAAGAGCAATGCATGCTATTAGGTGGGTAGCAGACCTGCAAACATTAATAGGTCCATCTACTAGATCCATCTGCAGGGAAGAAGGCTGACTCTTGGAGGAAGGGAACACATATTGTTGTGAGTGAGCAGAGGGATGAAAAATATTACCATACCCCTCAGCTTCTGGGTGATGATGCCCTCAGGACAGCAGCAGAGCTTTCAACACAGAGAGCTCCATGGAGTTCTTCCTTCTCCAGAAGGAAGCCACAGACACCAATAGCAGACTAAAGAGTTCACAGGAACCTGGCCACTCAGAGATCTAAGATGGCTGCCAAAGGGAAAGCCCATGTGACACCTTCATGTGGCTGACAATAGGTTTTTGCCATTTCCTGAGGAAGGAAGCATATGGTTCTCAAGACATGGTGGAAGTTTGACAGACAAAGGATTGGTGAAATCTGTTGGTTTATGTGGCAAGATGTGATAGGATCCTTATTGGGAAGAAAAGCACACAGTGTCTTCTTCATGAAACCTCTTGTGTTTCAATGTAGGGGTGCATCTGGCTTTCCCTGTGGCCTCCTTACCCCCAACCCATATTCTGAACAAAGTTCCACGGGAAGGAGTTCAGGTAGAGAACCCACTGGAAGAGTTTTTCTTTGTCATTACAAACAAGAAGAAAATGGCAAACGGGATAATTGTGCTTAGTTCAGTCCCCTTGACATCCCATATTTTGCTCAGCTTTTCATGATTTGGGAATAAAAGTTGTTTTTAGGTCTAAGGAACTCACTAACCAGCCAGTT
The DNA here is from genome assembly GCF_006229205.1 of Suricata suricatta. NCBI lineage: Eukaryota > Metazoa > Chordata > Mammalia > Carnivora > Herpestidae > Suricata > Suricata suricatta. The sequence goes on along the minus strand of NC_043703.1, from coordinate 135,313,403 downwards.
TCCCAGTTCATCTTCCAGGAGTGGGCACAGCTTTGGGAGACCAGTTTTTACCCTCTGAGTTCTCTCATTCCATCTCAAATAAAAGTGTATTAAGAAAATGAAGCCAAGTGGAGCAAAGTTCAGCAGCAGGAGGCAAGCTGACATGAAGGCTTCAGTGACAACAGCTGGCCCCAGGAACGAGGGACGGAGCTCAAGGGAATAGAGTGAGTGGAGCTGAGCCAGCCACATCGCAAGGTTTTGCAGGAAGAAAAAAAGGCAACAGGGAATTAATTACAATGAATTCCTCCTAAAACACTGGGAGTTGGAGGCAGCGCATAGGTTATTCAAAGGGTAACTTCAAATGCTGCAAGGTTTCCGAGCGCTTCTTACAAAGGAAGCTACAGGGAACTCGGCCAAGCATATGGAATTTCCAACTTAAAGTCAAGGGGACGGACTTCCGAGCCTCCTGGAAGTGGATATGTGGACACAGATGGCAGTTGTGCTCTCAGGTTCAGTGAGGAGTAAACTTCGGCTCCTTTGGTTTTCTTGCTCGTCTCTATCCCCTGCTGATATTTCCCTTGGCAGAGAAGAATTGCACTGACCAAGCCAAATGCAAGCAATAAAATCCGGCAATGCTTTCTATTATATTAGCTCCAGCAAGGGGTTAGAAGGCCCCGGGACAAACATGCCTGTTGTGATATTGGAGCTTTGTGGTCTCAAGGGCGGACCAGATCCTGGAGAAATCTAGCGTGTGGAGCAGAGGCTGAGAACGGGGACTGGAGTGAGTGGTCACTCCAACTTTGTTTGCTTTTGGTAAGTCTTCTCAGAGGATGGTGGGCAGACCAGAAAAGTCATTCTGGAGGGGAAGCCATACAAAGAAACATTTCAGGAAGGCGGCAAATGAAGAGAGCCTTTTCTAATAAAGCTAAGAGGATGGTGGAGAGGCCGCCAAATGCTGCTCCCTCTGACCCCATTTTATTGGCAGTGAAAGTAAGTGAAATAATTGCTATGAAGACTAGCCCTTTCTAAGAAGTGACCCTTGTTGGAAAAAAATAACATCCTGTGCTTTGCTAAGTGGTCCATCTCTGAAGAACACTGTGAGTAAAAGAGAAACTCTGGCTGTGACTTTGGCCAAGTCGGGTGGTCATGCAATTCAGGAGAGGGCCGAGTCCCAAACATTCCACTTGATGCAGAAAATGAAACAGACGAGAGGCACGTGGGTGGCTCAGTCGGTTGACCATCTGACTTCACCTGGGGTCATGATCTCATGGTTTGTGAGTTCGAGACCCACGTCAGGCTCTGTGCGACAGCTAAGAGCATGAAGCCTGCTTCAGATTCTGTGTCTCCCTTTCTCTGCTCCCCTCCATTCACTCTATCTCTCTCTCTCTTTCAAAAATAAATAAAAATATTAAAAAATAATTTAAAAAGGAAAAGAAAATGATAGATGAGGGGGAAGGTATAGTGCAATGTTGTTATTGTTGTGGTTGTTGTTGTTATTGTTGTTGTTGCTGTTGAATGTTTCTTTGGGCAGGGCACCTGGGTGTCTCTGCCGGTTAAGCACCCGACTCTGGATTTCAGCTCAGGTCATGATCTCACAGTTCATGAGTCTGAGCCCCACACTGGGCTCTGAGCTAACAGTTTGGAGCCAGCTGGGGATTCTCTGTCTCCTCTCTCTCTGCCCCTCCCTTGCTTGCATGTGCTCTCTCGCTCTCTCACTCTCTCTAACTCAAATACATAAACACTAAAAATACATTTTAAAAAATAAAAATTAAAGTTACCAACAAAATTTAACGTACTTTGGGCAGAAATTCACCATGCCCTGAACCTGACCTGGAGCTGGCCATCACCTCTGAGCTATTTACACTAAAATTCAGTTGGCCAGAGGGATGAGGTAAAAGGTAAATAAGATTCCTTGTTAGTCCCCGGTTTTGAACCCAAAGTATTCTCTTGTGGACACAAAGAGGATGTGGTAGAGTCAAAAGCATTCACTGACTAGTTCCCCTGTTGTTTTAAAGCAAGGCACAGATATTTAAAGTAGACTACATGTGCCAAAACAAACTATCACTGAAGACACATTTGATGAGATAGCGAACTTGCTTCTTGCCCATCATTAGAAATAAGTGTGATCAGTTCAAACCCCTTCCATCCTCTTCTCACTGACCCAATTTCACTACAGGAAATCTGTACCCTTACAGAGATGGTATGGGTTAGCCAACCAGAAGAAAACCTCTCAGGCACAGAATACAGAGGGCCTCTGCTGTTATTTAATATCTCTTGAACTACTCTACTCATAATCAGAGAGCAGATCTCACTAGCATAAGTCACAGAGGAGCTGAGTTCGCATGGGGTGGAGGGTTGAAGGAAAGATCTAGAACCAGAGTGTCATGCGGCATGGTGCAGCATAACAGCCTAAGTGAGGAGGCCTGGGAAGCCTGGGGATGGCATGGGAACAGAATAGAGAGAGACAGAGCTTGTCTAATTCTTGGGTTTGCCCGGGGTCAGCTCTGCATGTCAAAATACCCTCCCATCAGCCAGTTTCTGAGGCTTGGCTGTTCTCTCCCTGGAGACTATTTCTTTTGTCACTCCTGCTTCCCTCTTGGGAACATTACTCAAGCTGAGGAAAAGTTTGTGCTGTCTTGAACTTAAAACTAACTTGTGGCACAATCTAGTTACCAACATGGAATGATTTTGGGGGCTCTGGGAGAACAGTCCACTTCCCAGGAGCTTCCACACCTTTGTGCCAAACTGCCTACCATTCCAGTATGGACCACGTGCCCTTTGCTTTCTTCCTGTGATCTTCTTTATACATGCATCTATCTTTCAACTTCTACTGGGCTGAAAGTATGGCAGCTGGTCATGGTTGAAGCCCTTCTGGTTCCAGAAATTCCCCAGGGGGGCCTGCTACAGTTTGGATGTGCTGAGGAACATGTGGAAACTTGAAGGCATACTCATTTACTGAGAACAGTTTGATATCAGCAAAACACCACTCATTTCCATAGACTTGTAAACTGAGGAAGGATGGTCTTTCTGGACATATTATAAAGTGGTCCAAAGCTTGCCTGGTTAAGTAGGTTAGTGGCAGCCCCTGAGAGCCCTGCCCCTCCCTCCCCTCCAGCCCCTTACCACCCCCCCAACCACTGCCTGGGCTCTGGCCCCCTTCTTCTCTGGTTTGGATTACCTACTCAACAGCCTCCAAATCCGTCCGCGACAATCCCATCATTTCAAGGTGGCGCAGTGTACCTATTTACAATGCAAATCTGACCATGTTTCTCCCTCACCTCAGACCTCCTGCTGCCCCCATGGTTCCTAGAAAAGAATGTCTGAGGAGGCCTACACAGCCCTGCCTGCCCCTTCAGTGCCACCTGTAACCCTTTTGCTGCCCTTCAGATGACCAAGATGTCCCTTATCGACACCAAGCTCTTTCTCTGACTCTGCTTCTACTGTCACCTGTGCTCCAGGGCTGCCTCTGTGCCTCCGTTGGCCAACTGCTATGGGTCAATGAAGACTCAGCCCAGGAGACTGTCCCTTGGCTGAAGAGCTTTCTCCTCCCTAAGTACTCTGTATGCCTCTATCACAACATTCCCAGAAGGTATCATTGCTCAGTGTCAACGAGTCTTTCCTCAGTTCTTGACTGTATGATATTTGAGAGCAGCGAATGGATCTTATTCATTGCAACCCCAACATCTAGGCCAGTGCTTCTCAACTGAGAGGTGTTTTTTTTCTCCCCAGGGGATATTTGTCAATGTCTGGAGACATTTTTAGTTGTCACAAGTGGGTGGGTAGTGCTACTAACACCTAGTGACTAGAGGCCAGGGGTACTGCTAAACATCCTACCAATGCACAGAACAGCCTCCCAAACAAATGTTATCAGGCTCCAAAATGTCCTTAGAAACCTTGATCTAGAACAAAGAGTACATATATAATGCTGCTAAATGGAAAAACAAAAGTGAATATATGTCACTGACTCAAACTCTGCTCCCAAGCAAGGTCCATGTGATAGTTATTAGGTTGAGAGGAGGCATTCAAATAAATGTACTCCTTCTTTCATGATGATTTCGTTTAATCCTGATCTCCCATTGTATTCTGAAAGTTTAGCTCCAGGAAAGATATTTCAGGAATAAACTGAACAAACAGGAATGGTATCTTGGGACAGTTCTCTACTAAGACTAAGAATTCTTAACCTGGAATGGAATCACAGAATGTCAGAAATAAAATGGGCTGTATAAACCACCCAGGTCTACCTACCAGTTTTATAGGTGGACATTCTAGGTCCTGCTTGATAAAGTGATTCACTCAAGGTCACCTCTCTAGGAGTAATGGAGTCTAGGAGCCAGTGGAAGGATGACCTTTGTTGGGACTTCACCAGAAATAAATATAAGACTGTAGGGCCCATCTATGAGTCCCTAATAGAGATTGGGGCCAGGGTGAAAAGTTGGAAAGAGTTGGGGGGTGGGGGGTTCGATTTGCCCCCTTAGAGAGATAAGGACAAGAGAAAAATATAGAGAGCTGGGAAAGAAGCTTTATTATATATTTTGGTTTTCTGAACTTCCAGACCTTTCCTTCAAACTGTATGCTAAAGTCTATACCTTGATACTCCAGATCACATACAATCCAAACCTTCCCACCTGCCAGTGTCTCACACTGGGAGCCATGCTGATATTTTGGGCAGGGCATTTCTTTGTTTCAGGACTGACTGTTTGGCATCCCCAAGTGTCTGTTGCATCTCCAATCATGATCATTAGAAGAGAAGTCTAAACATTTCCAAATCCCCCCTAGGAATATGGTACTGCTTTTCCTCCCTGACCTTTCAATTAGAACCATCAGTGACCAGATGGCAGAGTTGTATTTTTATTGAGCAAAGTACATTTTTGTCATGACAAGAAAGCAATCAGAAAGGTAGACAAGAGTGGTCTTAACAACCATCCTTATTGAAATGACCTGGGGTCTGCCAAAAATAAGATTCTCCGGCCCATCCTCAGGGAATATGATGCAAGAATATATATTTTGAGCAGTTTCACCAGATGATTCCTATGTACACTAACGGGCTTGAGAAGCATGCCTGAGCACTAGCTCTGAACCTTGCTTCAAAGAAGAATCAATGTTTAAAAACACCACTGCTCATAGGCCACTCTCAGGCCTGAGTTAATTCGACTCCAGTGGGGCCCTGGCATGGGATGTTTTAAATGCTCCCTAGATGATTCTGATTTTCAGTCAGGATTAAGAAACAAGACTATTAAGGAGTCTTGCAAACTAAGATGTGACCACAAATTCATTTCCCCCATCTTTCTTCGAAGCTGAATTAGCTACAAGCAACTTAAGATTCAACAACTTCTCAACCTTGGTTGCATCCCCCAAGAAGCTTTATAAAATCCTGATGTCCAGACCATACCACATACCATTGAAATCAGAATTTGGGGGATTATGACTCAGGCATCAGTATGTTTAAGGCTCTGTAGGTGCCTCCAATGTGCAGCCAAGTTTGAGAATCACTGATTCAGAATATTTGCCTGTCTTACTCTATAATCTTCTGCTCTTGGCTTCCAGCTTTCCTCCAGCCTCTAGGCTTACAACATCTGAGAGAACTTGTGGACTGGGGGTTAGATGAAACTGGTCAGGGGATAAAGGGCAAGTTTAGCCTCATTCTCTTTGCCACTTAATTCCTGGTCATCACTTATCTACCTCTGGGAGTAAAGGACAGTGGAGAACCCTCCAGACTTATTGTTATATATTTCCAAGAGGAAGATTCTTGGACCACCACCAAGCATTTTTTTTAATCTCTGTTCTTCCCAGAGGTTTCTAAATATCACTGTAGGATAAAGATTTCAGCTTTTATTCCTCCCCACCATTTCTTTCATGTGGCACAAACAGGTCAAAGAAGCAATGGAAAGTTGGAAGCCATTCTCTTCTAATTAGCAGAAGCCTCAGTGGCTGAAATTAGTTAGCAGTAACAGTGCCAGCACAAGCACCTGGAATGTTAATTACTGTCACTGGTGACATAACTGCTTTCATGACTAAGAAGGATTATTAATATGTCACCACTGCAGTTGGAGCTCATAAAAGACTTTCATCCTATGTCTATTAAATGTCTTTGGGTAATGACCCCCAAATCTGCCTTTGGGTGGGTTGGTCCAGTATGTTCCCCTTTTAAGGAAATGTTAAATCTGACCTCACTGCTAAAGGCAGGAGAGTAACATGAACATAGAGACAGAGCTGCCTCCTCTTTGACATGTTTTATAGTCATATCAAAACAGGGGCTGTCTGTACCCCTCATTTTGCCAACTCCAGCCCAATTTGTGGCTGCTTCCTTGAGATGTAAGGGAAGATTATTCTTCTTTCTATGCTAGGCTAGGTCCCAGGTGCTCAGAAGAAAACTGTCTAAGTCTGGAGTGCTCTGGCTCCTATGGTTAGGTTCTTTCAATACACACATACATGCCTGTGGGTGCACACACACACACACACACACACACACACACACACATGTTCTAAGACATGTCATTTGCATTGGGCTGGTGGATCCTGGTGTCGAGTTGGGAATCACTGGTCTGCGTGCTTCTTCCCTCTTACTCAGTACTCCTTCCCTGCCATATGGTCCCACTTATGGCCAACTCTGACCACCAGACCATTTAACAAATCTGAATTGCAAATCCTTCCTCCTCCAGAAGAAACCCTTCTCCTTGTGTAAACTTACGTCAGCACACAAGTATGAGGATAAGGAGGGAAGAGCACAGCCTGACAACATGTAACAACAGGATCTAACCCCCAAATCAAAAATGTCTTCCAATAGGTCAATACTTGCCTGAAAACCGCAAACCCCAAAAGGGACCACTCAAGTAATTCTTTCCAGAATTCCAGGCATTTTCTATCCAAAATGACCTCTTATAACTTAAAATGATGGCTTCAGAGATATTAACATGTAGTTCCCACCACTTAACTATTTATTGAGCATTGTGCATTGAGCATTTTACATATGAGATCTTACTCAATCCTCTCACAACCCAAGGAGGGAGGCAAGACATCACTATCCCACTTAGGAGGGTGAAATATGCCCAAATTTACGCAGCCAGGAAGTATGAGAATCTGAGACAAGGTGTGACTGGATCTGGAAATACACACCATTAACTGCTGTGCTTTAGCATTGGCTCAGCCTGCTACTCTGACAGCCAGTACTGGCCATGCTTGCTTTCTGCCTGTCATTCCAGTGTGTGTCACATGCTCTTTGCTGTCTTCCTGTGACCTTCTTTAAACATTCATCTATCTCTCAACTTCCCTTTGGCTTAATGTGTGGCATTCTTCTGTGCTTTTATTATAGTTTCTGTCATCATATTTGTTGACCTCCTCACTCCTACAGTCTTGGTTTAGTTCTTCCTGAGATGGGAGAGGTCTTTGTCAACCAGTCTCATGGTTCATTAACTAGATCCCAGTCATGGCATCCTTATGCTCTAGTCCTTCTACCAGGGCCCTGAAATTATAAGCCCCCTTTTCTCTTCCCTCTGCTTCCCTACAATTGCTTTCCCAGCCACAATCTTAGAACCAGTTCTCCAGAGGTTGAGTCAGAAGCCCTTTGTGGGCATCAGAACATTAGTAAGTGGTAGGTCTGCCAAACACCTTTGTTTTCTCCCACTTCAAGGTGAGTGACTTGTCTGTCCACACTCTTCTTAGACTAACTATCGAAATGTTTTCATTACCAACTGCACTGCACAACTGTGCAGGATAGTGTTTTGTACCCTGATTGTGCTTTAGGGAATCCTCCTTGCCTAACTTTTAGTTGATATACAATCAGTCTATGACCTTGGGGTGGACATGTGACCCAGACCTGCCCACTCAGAATATGACCTCTCATTGGTCAAAGGATTGGCTCAAAAATGTAGACAAGAAACAAACAAAGCCAATAAAAATTAATTCTAGACTAGTCTTCAAGCAACTGGATGATATTCTGACTCTTCACTTCTGGACTTGTAGCCATGAGGATATAAGTTGAAGTTGCTGGCAGCCAGTGGCCCACAAGGAATAGAGAATCTATGTGGGAAAAAAAAAGAAGAAAGCAGAGCAAAGAATTGGAGAGAGATTGGGTCCCTCTGATATTGTCTGAGGCTTTGAACCCAGCCATGACTCAAGTATACCCATAGACTTTTCAGTTACATTTAAAAAAAAATTATCTTTTTGTTTAAGCTGGTTGGGTTGGTTCTCTGTCACTTAAATGAAAAGGTTCACAATACAATGTTCTTCCCATACATCTTTGAATGATTCCTCATGCTGTTCTGGGACAGACCGAAACAAAAACATCTCTCTGCTAATAGACACCCTTATGTCCAGAACCTTATATACACATGAGAAATGGCTTTGCAAATAGTAAACCAAGTACTGATGAAGTAGTATTCATATACTTTAGTGTGAATTGACTTTCCAGTATGAGAGTTAACTGAGGGAGGATTGAAAATGTATACTGGGTGCTGGTTCCCAAGGTATGCTAGAAAGGGTGGTAAGGGAAGAGGCTAGATTAGGAAAAGATAGAAGGAATCAATATGTATTAAAAATGAACATCTTAATTTTGCCTGAGGCCATGTTTCCATTAATTGACTTTTGGACCTGAACCAAGAGGAGCAGAAATGAAAACTTAATAAAAACAAAACCCATGGAGAGAAGAAAAATTTTCATAATAGCCCAAGTGAGAGTAATGACATGAGCTAATCCAACTTGAAGTTTAAACAAAGAAATTACCCCATGCAATGGGAATACTTCATTCTGTTTCAGAACTAAATACCATGAAGTAGACTGTAGGTCAGGGAACCTGGCCTAAATATACCAGAGGATGGGAGAGATGAAGATTAATTACTCTGCCGGAGGAGAAAGGGAAAAGGAACGAGAAGTTTTTCCATGGCAAAGGACCTTAAAGCTTTTAAAAAGAAGTATTCAAAGCACTTCAACCCACAATGCAAGTTATGGGAGGCTTATTGGAGGAAATGTTGTTGATTTTTAAAATTCACTGAAAAATAGTAAATTAAATGTTTTATTTTCTATTTCTGACTGATGGATCTGACTTTTCAGGACCAGGGCTTATCAATTGACTTTCAGATATTAAGGTCAGTCGAAAGACAAAACATTTAAACCTTCCTTTAAGATAGTGGAGTGCAACATTTTTCATGTCATTGTGCACACAGGAAAAGGACAACAATTTTATGGCATAATGTAAAAGGACTCAGGAAGAGATTGCTGTCCTTTGTCACCCTGGGTCCACCCACATCCCAAAGACAGGAATACCTCTCTTCCACACAAGCAAGCTGGGTCTGCCAGTTAAGAAAGTCAGCCAAAGACTGTCTGCAGGGGTAAGCCGATACTGAGGTCACATGGAGAAGAGGACAAGGCACTGGAGTAGAGGGCTAAGACTGGCACTTTGGTTCTAACTCTGCCAAGTGCAGGACACTGGACAAGGCTCTTAGCCTCAATGAAATTTATTCTGCTTACACATAAAACAGGTTTAAAGATCTCATACATTCCCTACCTTACAAGGTCAGTAGGAGGATCAAGAGTACCATGTTCATGACCGTAATTGGCAACCATGGAGCACTAGAGAAATGTATGGCATGATGATGATGATGATGGGTGTGATGACGTTTTCTCCCCATCCCCACCTCCATCTATTCAACACTTCCAGGAGTCACTCTCTCAACACTTCCAGGAGTTACCCTGCAATGGAGAAGAACTGACACTGAGGAGAACAAGAAGTGACTGGGAGCACAGAGTGTGGGAAGCTAGTCTGCAGCTTGGCTTTTGTGTTGGGCCAAAGAGCTAATGGGGTTTTGGCTTCATGAGCACCTCTGTTGAAATTCCCTGGGGAATTTTGCTTTATGAAATTCCCAGCCACATAAGATCCCACTGGGTTGGTGATTAGGAGCCTGGAGGGCTCTCTTTTTGATGAAAAGATGTGTTTGAAGTCTGCTGGGAAGAGCCGTAGGAGGGAGTTGGGGGGGTTCTTCCCTGACTCCCACTGTGAATTGACAGAAGCTGCCCCACCACTGCTTATTGCCAATTCATTTGGTCTCTAGAGCCAAAGAAAATATGTTCGAAGATAACTCTTTGAATTAGACCCATTTTTCACTAGGATCCACAGATGGTGGAATAGTAATGAACAGGTGGATTGCACAATACCTCAACACTATTTTAGACTGGTTTTCACAGACTACATTATTAACACCAGGGGTGCTGACATATATTCCAGTATACTTAGCTGATCCAGAAGTCATTGCTATCAGCACAGAGCAAGTTCAGAACTATCGAACACAATGTCTACTTTACCAAAAATGGAGTAGTAGGTAAAGGGACGAACTGAGATTACGTGCAATACATCTCTGCAGATAGGGACAGCTAATTTTGAAAGGTATTTCCAGCAAAAGCTGAGACAGTGGCCACTCTGGGGGTTTCTACATTTCTTTTCTGTCTAGGAAGGGTATTCTGTAACATTTACTGAAATAAGAAGAAATGGAGGAGATGGAATAGTTCTTCCTGAAGTCATGTGTACAAAGGGAACAAATCCTCGAGTCCCTTAAATTTCCATCCATACAGGAAGTTACGCAGGAGGAAGTACTGTCTAGCGGCTAAACCAGTCCAGTCCTGAAGACACATTATTCAGTAACACTTCTCCAGAGCCTCTCCTCTCACTCATAATACTTCACACCTCTCCCTTACCAAACCCTAAAGCTCTTTCCCTGCCCCCAGCACTCAATAACATGTGTGGCCCTTGCTTACAACCTGATTTAAGCAAACCAGCTGCAACGCAACACTAGAAAGACAATGAGGGCCAAGTTTCATTTGGACAGTGTACTATATGAAACCAATAAACTAGTTTTAGTTTTGATAGATATGGTGGTTAGTAAGAAAATACCCATATTTGTAGTAATGCACTTTTTTTTTAAGTTTATTTATTTATTTGGACAGAGACAGAGATAGCTTGACTCAGGGAGGGGCAGAGATTAAGGAAAAAATCTCAAGCAGGCTCTGGCACTGCCAGCACAGAGCCCTGTGGGGGGTGGAAGGAGGGGTCTCGAACTCATGAAACTGTGAGATATGACCTCATCTGAAACCAAGAGTAGGACACTTAACTGACTGAGTCATCCAGGATCCCCTGTAATAATGCACACTTAAATACATAGGTGAAATGACACAATTTTGAGATTTGCTTTAATACACTCCAGCCAAAGGAAAGGGAGAAAGAAAGAAAAAGGTAGCAGTGATGCCATAATGGAGCATACTGACAACTGTAGAATTTGGGTAATTGATATTTGAAGTTCATTACACTATTTTCTCTAATTTTGTATATGCTTAAAATTTTTCCCAAGACAATTCTTTTACAGAAAGAGAAAGAGGAAAGCAAATACAAATATACTCAGAACATGATAAGCAAAACAAAAATAAATCAGATAAGGGGCACCTGGGTGGCTCAGTCAGTTAAGTGTCCGACTTCAGCTCAGGTCATGACCTCATGGTTCATGAGTTCGAGCCTTGTGGTGGGCTCTGTGCTGACAGCTCAGACCTTGGAACCTGCTTGGGATTCTGTGACTCCCTTTCTCTCTGCCCCTCTTCTGCTCATACTTTGTCTCTGTCTCTCAAAAATAAGTGAACATTAAAAATTTTTTAAATAAGTCAGATAAATATATATGAAAACAACAATAAAAGACTTTACAGACAAATAAGTTCATCAAACAAACCTGACATATTTGAGTACCATTTATGAAATCATGGGTCGACGGGGCACTGTGTGATATATTTCAATACAAAACTGCAAAATTATAAAAACAGTACTATGTGCACAAACATTTTAAGCCTTTAGCATTCTTTTCCAGTCTGACTGGCCTAACTCATAAATATTTCCCAAATGCATATTCCTCTTAAAACTAACAATATCCTATTGATTTCTTTACTTAATTTTTTTAAGAAAGATATTCCAAAAGCACTCAAATCAGGTCAAAAATAGTATGAAGTGAGATAGGGCTCTGAAGGGAAGGGAAGTTAAGTTAAAACTTTTCAAAATGGAATTTAACCTCATATATTTAAAGCATAGCTTTCTGGCAGGATTCATGGTTTTCCTCCCATGCCCTCCAGGCTGTGGCTAGCCTCTGGAGGAAAGCATTGCTACTCATAGTGGGAGTAGCACATTTAAGAAATTGGCATGGATTTTGGAAGAAGGAGCCATTGGAAAAAAAATTGGGGGGGTCCTCAAATAGTTTAAAGACAGCTGACATTTACATCTAATTGTTGCTTAAAAGCTCAAGTTTCATCTGAAAACATTCCATCAGTTGGAATTGACGACCCCATCTTGTATGAGACAAGACGAGTGTACGTTCTTGTGTCCTTCATCTCTTGGAAGCAGACAACTCAGAAGCAGGGAGGCCACCGGGCAACAGGCTGTGTGAGCTGAATGTTGCTTGAGCCAGAACAATCAGACTTTTTCTGTTTCTCAGAGTCACAAATATTCTCCCAGCTCAGGCTCTTATTTGAGCAAGACCAATATCTTAATCTAGCTGACGGATTTGGTGGAGAGTTAGCTCAAATTGGTTATTTTGCATCTTGTTAGCTGAAGGGGAAAATGAACACTTGAATGTTTCAGTTTTCACCCTGACATGTGGAGACATGAACTCAGGTGAAGGGTGATTCTTCCAGCCCCAGTAAGATGAACACATGGGCAGCTTTAGGACCAGGAAGAAAGAGCCATCTTGAAGAAAGGTGTGGTTATGGGCTAAGACTTTAGAAGGAGAGAAAAAGACTTTCTGTTATCAGAGAGAAACTATCTGAGCGAAACCTTGAAGGACAGGAAGGTGAATCAACCAGTAGTTTTGGCATAAGCCAATTCACACAGGTCATAGTGTAGACACAGAGGATATGGGGAAGAGTGGGGAGGTCCATCTGACTGGGCACAGGGTAAATCAAAGGGAGTAAGAGATCAGAAGTCTAGACAAGTACTTTATGGAAAATCTGGAATGCCGGGATGGGAATCTTAGGTGTTAGCCAGCCCCTGCATGGGGTGCTGGGAGTTTGTCAGACATGATGGGAGCTGCCTCGTTGAAGGAAAATCTAGCCGTGGTAAGGAAAATGAATTGGAGTCATCAGAGGACAAATGGTAATAATCACCCTCATTACTGAGTTTTTTCCTGGTGCTACTTTATATACATAATCTGATTGAATTCTCATAGCAAGAGGTATTATCCCAATTTGTGGAGGAGGAAATTGAGCAACATGCCCAAAGCCCTGCAGTTAATAAGCAGTAGAGGCAATATGCTGCCTGGTCTAAAAACCTGGTCTAAACTCCTTCTTAAGGAGGCCAGAAGGGGTAGGAAATGATGAGGGTCTGAATTAGGAAGGTGGCGACAGTGATGGACAAGGGAGACCAAGTCCTTTTTTTAATTTTTTTTTTTTTAATAGAAAGAGCAGAGCAGGGACAGAGAGACAGGGGGACAGAAGATCCAAAGCAGGCTCTGTGCTGACAGCAGAGAGCCTGATGAAGGACTCAAAACCACGAACATGAGATCATGACCTGAGCTGAAGTTGGATGCTTACCTGACTGAGCCACCCAGGAATCCCAAGAGCTCAAACTCTTGAGAAGAAAGATTGGCAAGACTTAGCAAACAACTGGCTATGGAGGTCCTTGATGTGGAGCGTGGGTAGAGGGAGAAATGGTACTGTCACTAAACTAAAGATACCAGAAGAAAAACTTGGTGTGGGATACAAGATTGTTAATCTGGTTTTAGCTATGCTGTTTGAGATACTGTTTGAAACTTCCAGTGAAAAGGTGCATCAGGCAGTGAGAAACATAGTTTATCTGCTGAAGGGAGAAGATGGAGGTAGGAAGAGAATGTGAGGCATTATGGGCAAGCAGTAAAGCAGTGGACAGGCAAGGGAGGGCAGTGGAAATAATCCAGCCAGGTTTTCTTTTTTCTTTTCTCGCAACTCAAGAGTACAGATGCCTTTTGAGGTTTGTCATGCACCCCTCCCAAACCATCTACCCTGATTCAGGAAAGAAATGCACAAACGTAGGACAAAATTATCCACGTGGTCACACGGAATAATTCTCTGACCTTCCATTGTTGGGTAGAATTGAGGTGGCTTTAGTAGAAGTATGAGAGTTCTAGGTAAAATGATAAGGGGCAACCTGCTCTCTCTACCTTGTTCTTCTCCAAGATAAGACAAGAGCATCTGTCTTTAGACCTAACATCCTGGTCAGCGTCCCCATGGGCCACCTCAGGAAAGGTGAGGCTCAAAGCTGGTGGATATGCACAGCACCCCTGAGATTCTTTCTGAAAACATCCTAAACGACGGAAAGTGCAGTGGAAGGGCCAGATCCCACTCTTGGATTCCCCAGCAGGCTCCACAAGTGAATGACCGAGGGTAGTGGGTGTGAAGGTGAGACAACCCTGGAAAGAGTCTGTGCAGTCTCCTTCGGTCAGGGACCAGGGGAATTGCCTCATCACTCTTCCACTGATGGACGCATTCTCATCTCTGTCCACCCTCTCCCTCGCCAGTTGCCTCAGGATGTCACATATTTCCGTTGTGAGCACACAGGGGTCACAGTAGGACAACTCTCCCACCATGAACTTGAAATGACAGGAAGTCAGATTGCTGGATGAGACCAACACTTGAAAGTCAACGCTGATGAATCAGAGAAGAAATATGGGAGGGAGACTGCCTGAAAGAACAAATGTGTTCCTGGCACAAGACTTAACTGGATTCTGACTGATAACATATCTAAAGAAAAAAGGCATCCATGAGAAGGAGAGCCCAGCTCAGTTATGAGCAAGGCAATTGCATCTGGTACGTTTTCTGAGTATCTACTATGAGCCAGCAGTGAGCTCACATTCTAGTGGAGGAGATAGGAAATAAACAAATGCACCTGTAACCAAATGTCAGGTAGTGATGTGTGTGTCCTGGGGGAGGATCTGCAGAGCAAATGACAGCAGCTGGTGCTCAGTGGCCACAGAAAGATGTGCTTGTTCAAGTTTCTCGCAGATTTGGAAGGCACACTCAGACCTATAGCCCCAAACCTGAGTTTCCAGCACCTACTGGTGATATTTTGACTTACTAATAACCCTTCTGTTGATTTCTTTCTGTGAGAATTTCATGAAGAAATACATGGAGAAAGGAATACATATCAAGAGTATGCAGCTCAATGAATTATCCAAACTGAGCACACTTGTCTAACCAGCACCCTGAATCCCTCCTTGTGCTCCGTTAGCCCTTCGTCCACCACAGATTAACTACTACACTGATGCTAACACCATGGATTTGTTTTGCATTTTTCTGAACTTCATATAAATGGAAATACATACTGTCTGGCTTCTTTCACTCAATATTATGTCTATGTAATGCATTCATATTGTATGTAACAAGAGTTGGTTCTTTTCTCACTGTTGTGTGTTTCATTGAGTATGTCATGATATATTTTAACCATTCCATTTAATGGACAGATCATTTCCATTATTCTTTTTTTAAGTTAATTTCTTTATTTTGAGAGAGAGATAGAGCAGGGAAAGGACAGAGAGAGAGAAAGAGAGAAAGAGAATCCCAAGCAGGTTCCACACTGTCAGCTTGATGACCAATGTAGGGTTTAAACTCACGAGTGAAATCATTATCTGAGCTGAAATCAGGAGTTGGACGCTCAACAGACTGAGCCAACCAGGTGTCCCCTATTCTTTTGACAATTTTTTTTGTTTAAAGCCATTAAAGCTAGTTTCTAATGTTTGCAGCTAAGAATCCTGACTAATACATTTTTGTTTTAATTGTAAATTAAATTATTGAGTGGGAAAGTGACTGAAGATTTTCTGTAGAATTTCTGTAGAAATTCTTTCTTTTTAACAATGCTGTGAAGACATGGACTTTTTCTTCCTCAGCTATTTGGCAAGGAACACAACTCACTCTGTCTCAATAGTGAGGTCAAGGGACCAACAGTAACATTCCACAAAGATAAAACTCTGAGTTCCTGGCTTAAATACAGTAATTTCTGGAATAACAGCTATAACTTGGGGTCTCTTTGGTTGCTACACAAATTGGTTAGAAGGCTGTCTTTGCAGGGGCCAGTGAAATGGCCACTTCTGGGTATGTGCCTGAGCAGTTATATTGGTTTACATCTTGATTGTGCAATAGGAGAGGTTTTGAGATTGTGGTTTTGGTTTTCTTCACATTCCCCGTGGCCCCAGCAGCTGCTCTTGGGAACTCTGAAGAGCATTATTATTAGGCTGACACAATTCAGTGAAAAAGAAAGTAACAGACTCAATGGAAAGACAGTCATTATCAGTAATTCATCAATCGGTGGGATCTTCCCATCTTCCATGAACACCAGGATGCCCCTGATGTGAGAGTCCTCCCTGTCTGAGCAGGGCAGTAGAAGAGAAGAATGGCCCACTCTGCCTGTTCCTCATTTTCCTCTCTGGCCAGGCCATATCAATTGTGGAGGCCATTCTTCACCGCCTGGTTTTTGAGCAATGAGGAGCCAGTCAGTAATTGTTCTCTTTGGTTATTCAACCCAGACACTCACAATCACCATGGCAAGTACTCATTGCACATTTATTGTCTGTACCAGGTACTGTGCCAGGGACTCCATGTGCATGCCCTCTTCCTTAAAGGCCAACTTTTGTATCTATGCTCTGGATAGCATCATCTCATCCTTCCTAAGGTCTTTCTCCCTCAGTGAACATGAACCTCTCTCTTCTCTATGTAAGCAGCCACTCCATCTCTCCTAGATCATTTCCATGAGCAGCCATGACTCCCTCTGGGCACACTTCCACTCCTTATCTCTTTCAAAGCACAACTTCCTGAGAGAATAATCTACAGGGGCGCCTGGGTGGCTCAGTCGATTAAGCCTCTGGCTTCAGCTCAGGTCAGATCTCACGTTCGTGGGTTCAAGCCCCGTGTCAGGCTCTGTGCTGACAGCTAGCTCAGAGCCTGGAGCTGCTTCCAGTTCTGTGTCTCCTTCTCTCTCTGCCCCTCCCCCTCTCATGCTCCGTCTCTCTCTGTATCAAAAATAAATAAAACATTAAAAAAAAAGAATAATCTACAGTCCCAGCCTCACTTCCTCACCACTTTGAGCTCAACCAACTCCAGAAGACTTTCCTCCTCTCCCTGCCACTGAATCTTCTTATCTCAAGGTCATGAACGACCTCCTTTAGTCATCCAAAGAGCATCTCTGTGTTCATCCTTCATCTTACTAACTTCTCAGTAGCATTTGATCAGTTGACCACTCTCTCCTTAAAATCTTCTCTCCCAGTTTCCATGACACCATTTCTCTTCTCCTCCTTTCTAACCTGCTACAACACCTCTGACTTTCTGCTGATTCCCCTTTCTCTGTCTGGTCTCTACATGATGGAATGATGGGAGACTTTTCTAGATCTTCTTATCCTATTCATCTATATGCCCTTCTCCTAAGTGAGCTCATTCAATCTCATGGGGATTTTTTTGTTTTTGTTTTTTAGTTTATTTATTTATTTTGAGAGGGAGAGAGAAGTAGAGAAAGAGGAAGAGAAAGAGAACCCCATGTAGGCTCTGCACTGTCAGCTTGGAGCTGGACATGGGCTCAGTCTCACAAACCATGAGAACATGACCTGAGCCGAAATCAAGAGTCAGATGCTTAATCAACTGAGCCTCCCAGGCATCCTTCTAATTTTTTTGTAAGTATGTTGTTCCTCACATAGCTGAGACTGAAGCACCTCTGGGCCCAGCCACCCTGTTCTGGAAGGATGTTGTTCTGGGAAGGACAAATGACAACATAAGCATTTGAGCTGGAAACTTGGGGGCCAAAATGTGGAGACTATTAATAAGCTTGGCATTGGGGCATGGGATCGTGTTTCAAAAAGAGCTTCTGTGACAAGTACTGAGGCTAACAGGGACCTCAGTCTGACCCTGGACGTGGGTGCCCTGGACCACTTTCAACAGTAGAGCTGGTGATAATGACAGACGCCACAGTAACTGAAACTGGAGGCTCAGCTGTAGGCTCATCCGATTGTCTTCTTTTCTGACCCTCTTTGGATTGAATGAAGCACCTAGTATTCTTGACCAATAAAGTGGGACATGGGAAGCCTCAAACTTGACTAACACTTGACCTCCTGCTAATAGAGCACTGGAAGTTCAAGGCCCTAACTAGAAAATGGATATGTGTACCTTCACACTGTGGCTCAGGCTTGCAGGTTACATGCAAGATTCTTTCCTGAGGCTATAGTCCCAGAAAACGGATTACTGATTCAAAGGACATGAACATTTTTACGACTCTTGGCCAAAAGTACAAATTTTTTTTCATAAGGGATGCACTAATACCCACTTTTTATTTCTCCATACCCTCTCCAGCAATTAATAATTAAGTGGATTTTTTTTTTGGTCAAAACAAATAATTGTTTTTTTTTTTCCTTGAGAGGGTAGAGAGAAGTGGGAGGAGAGGGGTAGAGGGAGAGAGAGGGAGGTAATCCCAAGCAGGCTCCATGCCCAGGACAGAGCCTGATGTGGGACACCATCTCACAAGCATGAGATCATGACCAGAGCCAAAATCAAGAGTAAGACGCTCAACTAACTGAGCTACCCAGGCACCCCAAATCAAGAATTTTTGAGAAGAGCAATCAGTGTTGGAAGTAATAGCCCACAGAGGAGTAAGTGCCCTTGTGAAGTCAGCAACATTTTGAAACTCACTTATTGCCACTGGTTCCGAAACGTACCTTCCCAGGCTGCTTCCCACGTGCCTCATCTGTGCCAGCTGGGTTGGAATCTCATGCCTTTCCCCTCCATTCTCAGGCTCGGTAAAGCCAGCCCAAGAGCTGCTATGACATCAGTTCCTTACCTCTTCATGTGGACCTAAATCAAAGTATCACCTCTCTGAAGCCCATGTGTGTCTCTTAAAGATTTAGGAATGAAAAGCTCTCTGTTAAGGACCTTTGAGCTTAGATGTTCCAGACTGAGAATCCATCAAAAGCTGGACCTTTGACTTGAAGGGCAGAGGACCGCATCAGGCTGTGATTTAAGAAGCACCAAGAGGCCAGAACTTCAAAGTGGAGACCAGGAAGGTAGACTAGGCAGAGAACAGATAAGGAAGCTCTAAGTGCCCCAGAGGAATGAGGTGGTGGGAACCAAACCTGAGATAAGGAATTAGAAGTGGAAGCCCCCCAAGGCTGAGAAAACATGCTCCACTGATGTCAGCATTTCCCCCAAAGCCGCTCCAAGGTGAGCATAGCTCACTTGAAATAAAAACCTGAACATCGTTTTTCATGCCAACAAATAAAGAGAAATTTAATAAATACTTGTCAATTATTTTTTTATAAAATGCATGTGAAGCATGAATGGTTTTAATTTTTTATAGTCATGACAATAAAAGCTTTAGTCCTGTTCACGGTTCTATTGTTGCATAAGCCTGGGCAAGCCATGCAATCTTGCCGGCTTTGACTTTTAGTTAAGAGCTGTAGACAATTACACCCTGCCTCATGGCTTGGGGGGCAGGTGAGGATGACGAGGGCGAATTGAGTGTTTAAGCTGAAAGTCAGATGTGTTCTTTAGTGGTTGATGCCAAGCATTACCTATGACCAAGGTCTAACCTTGAGGAGTTCAAGATTAAATAATAGGTAGAAGTGAATGCCTTGAGCTTATTGTCTCATCACATGGATGTGTAATTAACACCCTGCAGCCGGATTTGTAAGATACTAATGGGAATATAACACAAACCCCACACTGAGTAAAGGACAGAAGAAACTTAAAACTAAGAGGTAGGAAATAAATGATATTTAATTTGGACACATGCCCCCAATGCATCTGGAGAAAAATCAACAAAACATGGATATCAATGGAAAACCTAGAGAGATGAGCCATAATTACTCTAAAAAGATATGCAGACAGGAAATTGGATAGGAGATTACAATGTTGTTTTAGGCTGCACAGATGGCCTTTTGTGCCTGCAAAGGGAAATTTGTTTATCTCTGAATAATCAAATGGAATTGTACATAAAATCAGGCTAAAATTCGCCATAAGCCATTTCATGACTGCGGAGCTTTCTATGTACTGCAGGTCAGTCCATGATCCTCGCAGGGACGTGGGTGCTGGGAGGGGCATCAGATTTATGGTCAGACATCTTCGTGGGATCTTTGCCTTTTTACTAGCTGTGCTGCAATAAATGTGTTCTAACTCATCAAACCAATGGGGTTCATTCAAGAAAACGGAGAGAAAAAATCTTCCGTTCAAGGTTGTCAGAAGGGCTACCGATAAAGTAGATGAAGTTCTGGGCACATGCAAAATAGCAAGTAAATGTCAGTCCACAGCAGCAACAACACGAGGAGAAATTAAAATGGACTCCTGAGTTTTCAAACTCCACCGATCACAGAGTCTTTCTCTGCCCTACGTGTTCCCACGGTCCTGATTCCTGTCCCTGTGCTCCTCACCCACAGCCAGTGGAAGCTCTAGAATCATTCAATAGGAGGGGCTGAGAGATGATAGAGACAGGGCCGGTCGCTAGGTGAATGAGTTGAAGCTGAGCTTACACGGTGGATGTAACAACAGGTGCTCGCTAGCTGCCCCTGTTGCCCCGACACCAGCAACTACCAATCCACCTAGAGGGTTTCTTAAATGGACTTGACCCTTTGAACTCTCTGTTTCACCAGTGGCAAAATACAGCACTTTCTTAGTGTCTTCCTTCTGTAAATTATGATGGGATGCTTTTTCAACACAGGCTTTGCCAATTATTTTTCAACTGTTGTTTTACATAACAATTTTAATCGCATGCTTTCTCAACTGTTTTATGTATGTGTTCATACGATAGTTTTGGCCGCATGCTTTGCTGCATGCTGATTGCTAGTGGTTTTAAGAAAATCTGTCAGAGATGGGGGCCCTCGTGCCCCACCAAGTCACCCATCGGCACCACCACTATGGTGGTGGTGGAGGTAGTTCTTCCTCTGGAAAGAGTTCTTCCTAGGGAAGCAGGAATCCTTTGGGGGCAAATCCTTGTTTCTGGTACCAAGGTTAACAAGGGGTCCTGCTGCCCTTGTTGCATTCTCAAAACAGAAATAACAGCTGTGTCCCTCAGACACCCTGAGATATTGGGGAAGGAACAAGGGTGAAGTAGAGGGAGGCTGGTGGGAAGGTCTTAGCTCCTGGACTCTCCCTATCCTCGGGCCCTTTATGCTGAAAACTGTTTATGCCAGACAGACTCTGAATTTGGGTCGGGTGTTGATGTGCTGTGCATGAGTCAGGATTTCTTGTCCTCATCCCAAAATGCACCATGCTGAATGGCACTTTGCCCTCTGCCCTCTGCCCTATTAACTTAATTGATTTCATATAAATGGAATGTAGCCTTTGGGTCAGAGGACTTTTCAGAAAGGGATAATAAAAAATAAAGCCTCTTGGGGCACCTGGGTGGCTCAGTCGGTTAAGCTTCTGATTTCAGCTCAGGTCATGATCTCAGGGTTGGTGAGTTCAAGCCCCGTGCCAGGCTCTGTGCTGACAGCTCAGAGCCTGGAGCCTGCTTTGGATTCTGTCTCCCTCTCTCTCTCTCTGCTCATTCCCTGTTCATGCTCTGTCTCTCTCTCTCTCTCTCTCTCTCTCTCTCTCTCTGTGTCTCTCTCTCTCTCAAAAATAAACATTAAATAAATAATAAATAAATAAATAAGCCTCTGGTGTGCACAGAGAAAGAGAATGAGTCAGAGCAATAGACCAAATGTTGAACTATGAGAAAAAGCAATTGGAGAAGAAAAAAGTGGAATTCAGAAGTTGTAAGTTATGACTGACTTCTCAAAAGCTGGAAGAACACTTGTAGCCAGAGTAGAGAATATAAAGAAATTCATAAGTGGGCACTATTTTAGCTAAGTTCAGGAAAAAGCATGAACTTCAAGTGAAAATAATGTTCAGAGATGAACACAGGGCCCATTAAAGATGTGGAGGAAATTAGGAAGCAGAGAGACACACGCGGAGAGAGACTAGACAGTATTTTAAGCAGTGGGACTCAAAAAGAAGTTTTGAGAGAAAAACCAAAATATTTAGTGATTTCCTTTTCCTGTGGTCAGCTTTAGAATTTACCCCAAAGCCATTTGCTTTTGCGGTTATTCAGATTTTGTTTCTCTTTTTCCACCTCCTACTGTCTAGTCCCTAATCCCCAGAGTTTGGGTAGAAGAAGGGAGAGGAAGTGAAATTCAAATCTGTGTTTGGCCTCCGTTGTTGGTCATTTGGCTGAGAGATGTGAGGAGCAGAGAGGTGTCTGTGGCTGGAGCGTGGTTCCTAGAATGTGTGGGTGCCGTTTGTTTATTTCTGTGTTCAGCTGCTCTTCTCATATTACCCCAGTTTGCCACATCAAGAACTGTTTGGGCGGGAAAGAGAAAGACTCAACAAACATTTGTTGAATGGCGTGACTCTGCCTTGCTCTCCCTTCTTGAATGTTCCTCAGAGGAGTCTTATCAAGTTCCCAATACAGATCATGTGCTAAAGTCCGATTCGTGCTGTCCTCCACGATGTGCTAATCACCAGGGGGATACAAAGTGGTCTAAAGTTTGCACCAGTGAAAGATTTTATGTGAGCAACAAGGTAAATAAGAGGAAGTCTAAGCTATTCAGAAGCACAAGCTGTTTTCAAATATTTCATACACAGTTGCTAGCTGGTGAGAAACATGCTAAATACAAGTGGCATTCCTCAATTCATTAAAGCAAACTAGCAGATCCTTACTCTGGGAGTCCTAAGGACACATTTTTAGCCACTAGTGCGTGTCATTACATATACCTGTTAGTTATAGCCATGCATCCTTTTCATAGTTCTCAGTATTTCAGATCATTCTCTAAACTGGTCTGCCCTTTAGTCATTCCAAGTGAGGTTTTATCATGATTTATAAACCTATGTAACAAGGCAAAAAGAAGTATATTCAGACTGACTGACTATTTCTCCTGTTTAATCTGGAAAGGACCCTCCCCACTTCCTCAAAAGCAAAATTCTGTCTAGCAAGATGACTTAGGGTTGGATGAAAGATAAAAAGACAAGTGTCTCTGAGGTCAGTGAGGATTGCAGATTCATTTGGAAGAGGGAAGAGATCCAAGATATTGGAAAGCCTAGATCAATGTGGAGTCTCTTCTCTTAGAACATGGATTCCAATTCACTTCTAGTTCCATACCAAGCTGGGTATAACTGGCAGAAAATTTAAAGTCCCTTTCAGGCTGTAGCCCATGACCTGGGGAGAAACTCTATCCACCTGCATGCATCTGGAAAGGTGCCATGTTGCCGCGTTGGGCTTCCAAAGAGCCCTGCACGTTAGGTGTTTTGAGAGAACCCCAGGTTACATAGGATACACTTCTCGCCTCCACCCTTGATGGTAAACATTTCTTCGAAGTCATCAAAAGAAGAGAGGCTTTTTGTTTGTTCTTTGAAAACTTGACACCTGAAAAAGGAGCAAAGAGAAAAAGAAAGACCAATACGATATTCCAGGAGCCCCCCCCTTCATCTGTGAATCTCCTTTCCACTGAGCCCATGTCTACCTCTAACAAGCTAACCCCTCAACCCCAGATTCGACTCAGTAACTTTGACCAAGAGACATTTTAAGAAAAGTCCCATAAAAGCATAAAATGTTACATATGGCAAAGGCAATCAATACCTATATAAAACTGATAAACATGCATGATTTCAAGGAAGAAATTTTCCTCTCTGTATTATCCATGATTAAACTCAATATGGTTAATAAAACTTTGGTCAATGATTTTTATCCATCTTCTTCACCATTCTTGGGAGTAGGGGTCACACAATCTCACCATCAGTAAGTCAGGGATTCAGGTTAGGGCAGCTTTAAAAAATCAAATTCAGTTATTGGAGCACAAATACATGACTATATGATGACCTTCTGACAGGGGCAAGCATTAGATCCCAGGCTAAGAAATTCTCAGAGAAGACTAAGGGAGCACCAGGTGAGTGCTCGCATCCCTATATGACCTGACAAAGCAATGAAGATTAGGCTTGACTTTCACCCATTTACCCCTCCACTCCTCCTCCCCAAGCCATTCTTGTCTTCCTCCTATACTCTCACCTGGTTCTCCCTGACCCTGAGTCCTAAAAGAATCCCAATTCACTTCTAGATCTCCCTCCCTCCAGAAAAGTAAAGAATAGATACAAATTAGATCTACTTCTCCTTTTAGAAGTTAGAGTGATTTCTAGCTGAAATCCACATTGACCAGACGAGATGGTTTTCACGAATATTAATTCTTATTTTGAGCCCAAGATGGGTGCTCAAATCAGCACACTGGGCCATTGTATATGGAAAAACACCCCAGGTCAGCCAGTGAAATGAACAATACTTAAAGCCATGGATACACCATCTACATACCTCCCTCAAATAAATCTTTATTCATTTGTTTAGTCACAGCAGGAAGCCAACAGCCTCACTTCCGTCCAGAGAGGGGAATGCTAAGACACTGAAGAACTGCTGCATTTCTCCAAGCTTCAGGAAATTCAAATTGAAACCCTGACTGAAAAAGCCCCCAGTAATTTTACATGTTGAGCTGTTGTTGAAACCCTTTTTCACAAGTGATGAGCTCAGATGCAGAATGTTTTGACTCAAATTGCATAAAGGCTTGGCAAAGGAGCACCCTGACACAGAAGGCAAGAGAAAAACAAGGCTGGGGCTCGGCACATTCCCTCAGAGCACACAGGCCATCCCAGGCCAGGGTTTCTGTTATTAAAAAAGCAAACAGAGACTTCTCTCAACACAGCACAATTTCCCAGGTTACAATAAGTCAGCAGACACTTTTGTCATGGCTTCCTACTACAAAGTGTCCCAACAAAATCTGTACTTGGTAGATTGATATCTGTTCTAAACGGTAGAACAATTAGACATTAGCCAATGTCTGTTTCACGTTAAAGTCACAAATGTTTAAAACGGCCACCATTTCAGAGTTGACCGCATGCAAGATACATATTGCTTTAATAAGTTTATTTAACATCTGGAAGGGATACACATTTCACTAGGACACACTGTTCTGAGGAGTTTATAAAGGATGTGGTGCTCTCAGGGCTGTTAGCTCTGACGCTGCTAGCACTGGCACACCCCAGTATAGATGCCCACAATGTGGTTCGAGCTGCAGACTTAGTCTCAGATGTCAGTGTTTCCTGAGAAAGTCCCTGGAAAGGACTATGATAAAGTTTTCACCCTCAAAAAGACAGTCATTCTATTCCTGTGTTTCTGTTGAAACTGTAGGAAATCCAGGTTAAAGAGCTAGAATGGCTACAATGAATGGGCTGCACAGAACACCATGCTGAGTGATGTACACTTTATTTTTCCATCAATGAGGAATCCAGTAAAGTTTTAAAGTTTGAGTATATGAGTACAGCAAGAGTGAGGAAGATGAATTCAAGAGAACAGACAATGTAGGGAGACGTAGGGAGCAGACCAAAACCTCAAAGTGCATAATGTTCGGAAGAACAGGAAGGAAGGGAAGAACAGAAGGGACACTTCAAAAGAAGAACTGATAGGGGCGCCTGGGTGGTTCAGTCAGTTAAGCATCCAACTTTGGCTCAGGTCATGATCTCACAGTTCGGGAGTTCGAGCTCTGCGTGGGGCTCTGTGCAGACAGCTCAGAGGCTGGAGCCTGCTTTGGATTCTGTGTCTCCCTCTCTTTCTGCCCCTTCTCTGCTTGTGCTGAGTTTCTCTCTCTCTCTCAAAAATAAACATTAAAAAAAATTAAAAAGAAAAATTGACAGACCCTGATACTGAGGAGAATTCCAAGCAAGAATCTTGAAATTCACTCTAATTGGATTTGCTTAGTCAGATGTCTCCCCAGAACCAATCACAATGACCAAGAAGTCAAATGTGCTGATTGGGGTCACATGCTCCACCCCCAGAATCAGGTTCTGTAGAGACAAAGGAATTCCTAAACTGAAACGAGGGCTCATGGGCAAAAAAATAAATAGAAGCTGCAGGATCAACCCAAATATCCATTATGTATTGTCTGGCTGAATCCCTTTCTCCTTGTTTCCATTTATTCACATTCTAGACAAATGCAACCAAGTATTTGCCCCTGAAATGTATTTTAGGCAGGATTCTCTGGAGCCAGGTGAAGTCTGAGGCCACCGCGTTCTGTGCACTTTCCCCCTCAATCAGTTGTGACCTGGCTTGGTGGTTGGTGACTCTGTAATATGAGGTCACTTGTCACTCTGGCATCAGTGATGAGTGGTGGGACAAGGTTTGGTGTATCTTTGAAAACTACTTAAAAATGATTCCCTGTTTTGATTTTTCTCCATCCACTAGTGCATAAAAAAGTCTTTG
Source organism: Suricata suricatta (assembly GCF_006229205.1). Taxonomy (NCBI): domain Eukaryota; kingdom Metazoa; phylum Chordata; class Mammalia; order Carnivora; family Herpestidae; genus Suricata; species Suricata suricatta. Next base: position 135,287,188 of record NC_043703.1, on the reverse strand, counting down.
GCAACCAGTGGTAAATGCTTATGAGAAGCATTTGACCACAAGTGTCTCAGATTCAAAACACATAACTACTTTGTGAAAGGAAAGGCACCACCCAAAACACACCCCATCCTCATTTTGAATGGACTTAATTTCTGGATGCTAGACGCTGCCTCACAATGTTATTAAAAACAATAAGAATCTCATTAAAACTCCAGGGGCTGAGCTCATGGCCAGGGACTAATGGAGTTTCTACGAGAAAGGTATCTGGACAGCATTTCTAAATTGTGAGCTGGCTGGCTGGCTGAGGCAGATGATCTCACGAAAGTAATGATTTTCAAACTAACTGACACTGACCAATCAGGGCAGACAGCCAACCAACCTCAGTGGTCACTGAGTCTTCCAGGCTACCTTTCCTCACCAGTTAAATATCAGCCCTGCCCCATGGACCGGGCAGATCTGAAGAGGGAAACCAACACAAGGTTGTGTTAGAGCAAGAGAAAGCTGCTCTGAATGCTCTAATTCAACCCGTTCCAAGGAGAAGACACTGATGAAAAGATGGAGGGTAATAAGTGTAAGGAGACATAAGAGGTGGCAGAGATGGACAATGATGAAGCAGAAGTGGGGAGAGGGAGAAGAAATGCACAGAGGAGGGCAGGAAGGAAGGCGAACACAGAATAGCAGACTGGCAACAAGGAAGAACAGTGAAGAAGTCCAAGAGGCTGAAACTTCGGCCAAGGAGAGAGGAAAAAGAATAATGATGAAAGGTAATGTAGAAAAAGAGAGGCATTAAATAGTGACGAAAAATGATGTTTACAAGTGATCATTGTCTCTCATACCGTGTAACGCAGGGGTCAGCGAACTTTTTGTGGGGGTAAAGGGATAGACAATGAATAGTTAAGCTTTGTGGATGGTACAGTCTTTGTTCAGGACACAACTCAGGTAGCTGGAAAGCAGTCCCAGACAATAAGTAAGCAAATGGGAGTGGCTGTGTTCCAGAGAAACTATAGAAACAGGCGTTGGGCTCCATTTGGCCTGCGGATCATAGTTTGCTGACTCCCACAGAAGAGGGTGGTTCTGAAATGTCTGGTACCTCTGCCCATAATGCAGGCATAGAATCCTAGAAAATATTAGAACCTCCTGGAACAGCCATTTTACAGGCCTCCCAGCCACCCAAGAAATGGTCAAAATGGCAGCCATTTTCAATGGCTTTTTAATAACTTTTCACCTACAAAATGACAGTTTCCTGTGATTCAACCTCTCTGCTGCTTGACTGGCCATTTGCCCCCTGGCTGGTGTGACATCCCCATGGGCTCTCTCTCCCAAAGAGATCCTAGAATAATGTATATGGAAGAGAAGTACTAGGTGACTGATTCAGAGCTGTATTCAGTACTGGCTCTTAAACTTTCAGATTGGCGGGGTTCTCCGTCCCCTACATGTAATGGCTCCACAGAGTTTAAATCTGGTCCCAGCACTGCTTCAGACACCAGAACCAACCAACCAAACAAACAAAAAACCCCACCTTTTTTGTCTCTTTCATTTATACCCTCCCCTATTTCCTCACCTTTGGCTCTTAGAAGGTTCTAAACTGCAGAGCTAGGTTCTTCTCCAACCACCATTAATTTCCCAAAGGGGCCCATGGTACATGGGAACGGCTTTAGTGGTGGAAGGCAACAAGGTGTAGCTGACGGGGGGGGGGGGGGGGGGGGGGGGGGGGGGGGGGGGGGGGGGGGGGGGGGGGGGGGGGGGGGGGGGGGGGGGAGCGGTTCCTTGGGTGTTGGAGCACGCTTTGCTTGCAAGCCCACCATCAGAGAGGTAGGGGCTTATTCTGGCCTCAAACACAGACTTCTGACAATGACCTCACAGTCTCTTGTTTTGTGATCGGGAAGAGCACCTTGCAGCCTCTGACATGGGCAGCTCTTGCTTGGCCAAGGGTTTCTGTTTGGGGAAGCCATAGCCACTCTTCCATGGCCTCTGAGCCACCATGCAGGTCATATGAGGTTGATTCTAGGGCTCGTTTTCTCTCATGTATTTTCATTTGGTACCTGCCACAGTGGCCATCCTTCCAAGTTTGTCTTGGCTCCTGACCTCAACCATTCTTTAGCCACCAGTGGTCCTTCTCACATCATTTGCCAGGGTAGCACAAGCCACCTTGTGAATTACCAGAGTAAAAAAATGGCCCAAGGGACATTGTCTTGAAGCCATATGATTGCCTGTAAATAAAGCTTGATGATGCCAAACATTCAGAAAAGGAAAAGGCAGCACGGGTCTAGTTTGACCACCTGCTCTGCTTTCCAAGGTGAACACTCAGTTCTTGCAAGAAGGGAATCCTAACGTGTTACTCTCCCAGTCAATAAGGTACAGAAACCCTTCTGTAGGCATTTTGCCTCTGCAGGAAAAAGTTCAGTCTGTATTTAGGAATGAACGAGTGTGCATGGGTGTGTTTGCTTGAGCATATTTTCTTCAAAACATTTTCTAGTAACTGCTGACAACGGCAACCCTAAGCTGCCAGACGCGTGGTTCTCCCCATTTTGAAATGGCCTGTTTTCTCCCCAGAGCGGCAGCTGTGATGCTCCAAAGAATCATCCCTGCACCCCCCCCCCCCCCCCCCCCCCCCCCCCCCCCCCCCCCCCCGTCTCTGAAATCGACATGCCCTGACCCTTCCTCCAGGGCCCCATTTGTCTTCCCAGCCTCGCTGCTCCTGTCACGCAAAGTTACTCAATACCCAGTAGGAGCGAACCAGAGCCAAGGCTCCATGTTCCCACGGCTCCCATCTTGCTGTTCACTTTGTGTGGCTTGGTTCCCCTGCACTGCCACCATGGGGCATGGAAGTGGAGAGGGACCCGCCCACCCCCAGCTTTGGGAACCAGATCCTTCCTCCTCCTTTGTCCCATGCCAGTCACCACTGCCCTTCATTGAACCCCCTCCCCACACCCTGCAGCCCAGCACGTGCTGTTTTTTGTGACCAAATCTCATGGCAGCCTGTGTGCAATCCTGTCATATCATCAACAGAGGTTATTTTTTTCAATCTACTTAGAGTTCAGGTTCAAATCTACCAAACCAGCTCTTTTATCTGCATTATCTTCTATACTCTTTTTTTTTCTCCTTGAGGTCTTAGCTGATCTCATTCGAAATGGTATAAGACAGAAGCTTTGTTTAAGACAATCTGATTTACTGAATCTTTCCAGTCTCTGTTTCTTTCTCTGTAAAATAGTGATAATACTCAGTTACTGTCTGTGCCCCAGGAGGAAGGAGATCTATGTAAAATTCCTAGTACGGAACTTTAACTGGTGCTCAACAAATGTTCATAACACCCCGCCCACCGTAGCCACATGGTGTGACTAAAGTCAGTCCGGATTGGCAAGTCACACTCTGGACCAGTGCTACTAGACCTTAGGAGCACAAGACAGTCATCTGGAGAGACTTTAAAAAGCACTTGTTTCCTGTTTTAATCCTAGGGGTCAATGTTTCCCGGCATCAGCTCCTGCCACCAGACCAGACATTTGGTTTTCTTCTTCTTGTTTCTCTCAGTCTCTGCTTTCCACAATGCTTGGGGCAATTTGTTACACAGCAATAGATAATTAATATGCTCCTCATCACAACATGGCACAATTATGTCCCTGACTCTCAGATTTTCATTTTTAACTTATTTCCCAGAAGTAAGGTGGTCAGTAAATTTGCATGACCTGATGTATTAGTGTACTGCTCTATGATTTTGATGTATTGGCCTGGTCTGTTAGCTTTATTTAAAAAATGAATGCCTGGGACACCAGGGTGGCTCAGTCCCTTAAGTGTCCAGCTTCGGCTCAGGTCATGATCTCACGGTTCATGGGTTCGAGCCCCATGTCGGGCTCTGTGCTGACAGCTAGCTCAGAGGCTAGAGCCTGCTTCAGATTCTGTGTCTTCCTCTCTGAGCCTCCCCTGCTTGTGCTGTCTCTTTGTCTCTCAAAAATAAATAAAAAACAATTTTAAAAAAATGAATGCCTGAGGCTGCCCAGCAAGGGACGGAGCGGCAGCCACCTTCCCGGGCTCAGGCCCTCGCTGCAAAGGCAGGGCCTCCTCCACAACAGCACAGTGGTAGCACTACACAAGTTCATGAACATGCTGGAGCCCTCCACAGACATGAAGTCGGTGACTGGACAGAGTAGCTCAGACCTTGCTGTGGACTGAGGCCATCCAAGGCCTGGGCATGACCCTGAGTGGCCTCTTCTGGGTACCAGCCACCATCAACTACCCACTTGAGAGGGGGCCAGTGAGCCCGTGCATCTGCAGGGTGCGTGCACTGCGCCACTATCTGTCCAGACCACGGCATCATCTGCAAGCTTTGTGAGGCTGTCTTCCCCGCCCAGGTCATCACCAGAGAGATCTAGCCTTGGACTACCCACTATGATATCAACTTGGCCAAGGGCATCTCCTATAGCTTCTGCCAGGAGGCCTGCCCCATGGACATTGTCATGAGAGCCCCAATTTCGAGTGCTCCTCAGAGACACACCAGGAGCTACTGTCCAACAAAGAGACGATGCTCAACAACAGGGACAACTGGGAGGCTGAGATCATGGTCATATCTAGGCCAACTAACTTTACTGTTGACGCCACGCACCCAACTGGCCTGCCCACAGCACAAGCTGCTCAGTGAAAAAGCTCTGCCTTCTCCCCCTACCACCACCCTTACCCCCATCAGAAAAAGCAATGCTTTCTTTAGCAGTTGTTTGTTCTCATTGGTGGAGCCATCCTGAGATTTATTCTCTTAAGAAGTGAAAGATTACCTCCCCTCTCTAGAATACTGGATAATTCATCAGTGTGAAACATGCTCCAGAGCAAGCTCCCTTCACTAACCCCCTTCCTGCCTGGTCAATAAATATGACTGCAGACGCTACTGGGTTCCTTCTGTTCTTGGAACAGAGCCTACTTTCCCAGGGACGGGTGGCTGACTCCCAGCCCCCCATGCTGCTTCTCTCCTGCTTGTGCTCTAACAAATACAAATCAGTAATTTTTTTAATGTTTATTTCTTTATTTTTGAGAGAGAGAGAGAGAGAGAGAGAGAAAGAGAAAGAGAGAGAGAATCAAAGCAAGCTCCAGACTCTCAGCTGTCAGCACGGAACTGGTCACGGGACTTGAAACCCCAAACTGTGAGATCATGACCACAGCGATCATGACCTGAGCAATCATGACCTGAGCCAAACTCAGAGGCTCAACCCACTGAGCCACCCAGGCGCCCCAAAATCTATATTTTGAAATAGATATATTCTTAATATTTTTTTAAAAGAGCACCTACATATACTAATAAGCTGTTCGATTACATTCAGCTCTCTTTTACAGTAGAACTATGGTTTTTACACACTTACTGTTCTAGCATATTATTACAAACGTGTCGCCTTTCACAGACTCACCCTGTACCAATTTGCTGTCATTGTATTCATTATTTGCTGTTCACATGTCCACAGCTGGGTGAGTAGAAACTCCATCCAGCACCACTCTGATACTCTTGACATCCCTTTGTTTTCAGGCCACAACAACAAGAAGCTAGTTTTTCCCCCCTAGCCTACAACTGGACTCAACCGACTTCCAAGAGATCCTGACTGCTTTGAGAACAGAATAATATTAAAAATGACAGTCCAAACTTCTTGCCTATGTGTTACAGAGAAGTGCCTGGCCTTTAACCACTGTGGCTTGGCCCCTATTTTGTGACACAGCCAGGAAGGAGATTTTTGGAGGGTAGGAATTCATACTGATTTTCCTTGTATAGCATATTATGTTGCTTTAAGTTTTAGTCAGCCAGGGTCTCGTAAGAAAAATGGAGTGACAATTCCTAGAAAGTCTAAAGGTAGGTAGTTTTCCAGCCAAGCAGTGAGGCAGAAGCCCCTGGAGATACCCCCTCCTCAAGATAGGGTCACACAGCTCTGCAGGGACCCTGAAGAGAGAACAGCAGGGGTCACAGCTTCCTCAGTGACACAGCCTGGCCCCCTGGTTCCCTCCCAGAGCTGCATTTCTATCAGGATTAACTCTTTGTCTCTGCTCTGGCTCTGCGGCTTTACTCCTCCACCTTCTGTCTTTGCCATCAAGCGGCCTCAGTGCTGCTTGTAGGGTGCTCAGGACTGCAAGGGCTTCTAGGATGCAGGATTTTCTGTTTTCAAACCAAGACAGTCCCAGGCCAACTGACCTAATAGCAGCTGAAGGAGTTCATCACTTCTGCACTCCGCTCAGTAGAATACTGGAGGACTGAATAAAAATATGCTTGGGATTTCCATGTAAGGCAATCATTCATGTGAATTTAAGAGTCACGGTGCAGTGTGGACAAACTCTCCAGCTCATACAGCCAAGATAATTAATTACATGCAAAGCTGGAAGAGGCTGAGCTGTTTAACCTAGAAAACACACAGCTGTGAACAATTTTCTCATTCAAAAAGCTTGGTCTTCTAGCTGCAAACCTGGTTTCCCTTCCCTTCATCAGAGGACCCAATAGAAGGTAGGTCTGAAAACCCAGGGTAGGAGAATTCTCCCAGAGGGAGAGGGAGAGAAAGTAAAACCCCTGGATGTTGTCTTCATTACCCACAAACATCCTCTCTCCTTACCCAAAACACCCCCACCTCTAACCTTTGTGGGATCACAAGGTCCTTTGGATTCCAGAATCAGACATTTCAATACAAGGCTTATTTTTCACTTTGAAACCTGAAAACTTGACACCCAGGGAATACTATTTTACCCAATGTCAAACTGAATCTGCACATTGTAAGATACCACACCACTGAATTTTCCTGTGCAGCCGTCCAGTTGAAATACAAATGAATATGAACCTTCTAAAATACTTCTTGGGGTGCATGAGTGGCTCAGTTGGTTGAGCCTCTGACTCTTGATTTTGGCTCAAGTCAGATCCCAGAGTTGTGGGATCCAGCTCCATGCTGGGCTCTGCACTGAGTGTAGAGCCTGGTTGAGACTCTCCTCTGAGATTTTCTCTCTCTCTCTCTCCCTCCACCCCCTCCCCCACTCACTCTCTCATACATACATGCATAAATATAAAATACATAAATAAAATACTTCTTCATGAGATATTCCATACATCAAATAACTGAAAGCCCAAACCACTGGTCAGTTTGTAAAATTGTGAAATTCAATTCTGAGAAGTAGTTTGAAATTAAATCCCAAAAAAAAGCCTTATGGTCTCTTGGGAACAGACACTAACTGTGGTTCGTCACCCAATATTCAAAAGGCTATGGAGAAAATGATGACCTTGTGTAAGGTGTGTGAGCTCTTCCTTAGAATTCTTCCCTCTAAGGTCAGGAGACTTATCTTCTGCCCCCACGTGGTCCCCACTTGGCCAGCAAGTGCCCATTCACCACTAAATTTACTTCCAAATACTAGTTTACCATAGCATACTTAATTGTATTTCCTGAAAGAACTACCTCAGCCTTGTATTTTGGCACAAGATAACTACAAACATACAAAAGAAAAGGGTCCCAAATCATCTGGTCATTTAGAGACACAGTATTTGGGGAAAAACTTGAAATTCTGTGTCTCATAAATTTAAAAAGTCCTCTGTAAGAGTTCTTGTTTAATTATAGCTGACAACAGCATGGACAGCCGAGTCACGCCACAGAATTCTTTCCAGATCCAGCTTCATAATTCACTGTCTCCCATGCGGCCTGTATTATTACATTTATAAGACTCTTCTTAAGAAGGTCACTTACAGGATCCTAACAGGGGATGCAATAGGGAAGAAGTTTAATAGCTTTTCCAGGAGCCATGACATTGTAGAAAACAAATACTGGATTTTAAGATAAAAACATAGCACTGAGTACAGTTTCCACCAGATACTAGATGTGCTGCCCTGGGAAAGCTGTTTGCCCTCTCTGAGCTTTAGTTTTCTCATCTGCAAGCTGTTCAATGAGTTCATCTATTTGCAGCCATTTTTATTTTTTTCTAAAATCCCCTTTAGGTATTGTGAGAGATGGAAGAATGGATGGATGGATGGATAGACAGACAGACAGATGGGTAGATGATGGATGGCTGGGTATGTTATGGGCTAAACTATGTCTCCTCAAAATCCATTTGTTGATGTGTTAATTCCCAGTAGCTCAGAATATGGCTTTATTTGGGTCTTTAAAAAAAAGGTAATTAAGATACAATGAGGCTATATGAGTGGGCCCTAATCTAAAAGGACTAGTGTCCTTTTAAGAAAAGGAAATTATAAGAAAGCCACTTGGGTGGCTTAGTCAGTTAAGCATCTGACTTCAGCTCAGGTCATGATCTCATGGTTTGTGAGTTCAAGCCCTGCATCAGGCTCTGTGCTGACAGCTCAGACCCTGGAGCCTGCTTCGGATACTGTGTCTCCTCTCTCTCTGCCCCTCCCCTGCTCATGTACGCTCTCTCTCATTCTCTCTCTCTCTTTCTCTCTCTCTCAAATAAATAAACATTAAAAATTTTAAAGAAAAAAGAAAAGGAAATTAGGAAACACGCACAGAAGATGGCCATTTCTAAGCCAAGGAAATAGTCCTCAAAAAAAAAAAAAAAATCAACCCTGTTGACACCTTGATCTCAGACTTCTAGCTTCCAGAACTGTGAGAAAATAAATTTCTGTTGTTTAAGCCACTCAGTTTATGGTGCTTTGTTATGGTCAACCTAGAAAACTAGCATAGGTTTATGGATGGATGGATGGATGGATGGATAAGTAGGTAGGTAGATAGATAGATAGATAGATAGATAGATAGATAGATAGATAGATAATCTGGACCAGAAAGACCTATTGTTACTAAGATTCTGGCATTCAAAGTGAGCAAACCAAATAAGGAGTATCCCTTGTTGTAAAGCTATTCTGGCAGAGTCAACAGTATCTATGTAGATGTGCTCTGTATTACAAAGATTTTGGTTACACTTTCAAAATTTAAGAAGATAGTCAGCTGAGAACCCCACATCCCCATCTTTTTCAAGCCACCAACTCTTTCCACAACGCATAAGAAAATTATGAAACTAGGAGACTCTAGAGTGATGTAAACTCCTCATTGCCAACTCGATGGTGGGCCTGAGCCTTAGCTGATCTTGGCTGATCTGCTGATCTGGATTGGATATGAAACAGAAAGGACTTCTGTTGCCCAGAAGCCTTGAGCAACCCAGACCAAAAGCAGTACAGTAGCCAACTTGGGCCCCTTCCCTAAGGCTCACACTTTCACCTGGTGGCCTAAGGTCTAACACTTGAAAGAGTCAGGAAGAATGAACCCAAAAAAACAAGAGGAACAAAAGCTCTCCTCCCTGGGGCTGAGAGCAGCTGGCCTGAGTCATCCTTCCCTGTGCCCTACCCTGTTCTTGCTTGGTCTTCCCAGAACAGGATGCTCCCACACGCAATGCAGCCCCAAGCCCTTTGTACCCCTCCAAAGGCCTGGGTAACAAGATTCCAAATGTGAGGAAAAGGATCCAAGAAAGAAAAGCCAGACTCAATGGCCCAAATATGTAAATGTGTTTAAACACCTCTAAAATTTCCCCAGTAGTATCCTCCCCTTTGATATGGATTATGCTCCTTTTCTCCAACCTTGGAGCTGTGGAGGTGGGGTGGAAAACAGAAAGAGTGACCAGGAAAAGCATTTTATGAATGCAAATAAGAGGTCATTCCCAAGAGGTTTCATTACCAAGATGTCTGTGTTTTTCGTTAACAAATGTTCAGTGCATCTCGATGTCAGGCACTGTTCTAAGTGCTAATCCCATTGGAGCTTACATTCTGGCCCTGGTACGGAGGGTGAGAATAAAGTGTGGCACCTCAAAGCCTGGCGATAATCAACGATCTTACCTCTCTTCTGGACTCCAGCTGTCCCTTCTGTGAATCATTCTTTTTGTGTTGCCTGAGGTTGGCGTCCTCTGTACATCTGTCCCCTTTGAAGCCCTCTGGGAACGAGGCCCTGCTTCACACACTGCTGGGCTGTCAAGAGCTCACAGCCCAACACCTACTCGCATGCAAGTTGGTTAAATGTTTGTGGAAGGAAGGAAGGGAGGGAGGGAAGAAGGAAGGGAGGAGGGAAATTTCTTATGGCTTGCTTCCGGAGACTTCTTACCTACTCAAGGAAGAATTAACTTTTCAATGATTGGTTACACCTTTTGAACTCTCCACATCACAACTGCCATATGTTTATTATGTGGACCAACCCAGCTGAAATGAACTTACATTTTAAATGTGACATTTTACAGACCAAAGAATCAGTCAGCAAGGGGCTCTCAGAAACAGACCATACCATTACCTCACCAAGAGCGAGCATTCAAGCAGTCTCTGACACTGCAAGCTCTTAATATAGGAGGCAGTCATTGGCGGGGCTTTCCCAAGTGTCATTGTCATAAACAATCAGATTAATATAGGGGATTTTGCTTGCGTTTGGAAACACTTCATCCTGAGGTAGAACATTCAAATCCCACTGCTTACAAATAAGCTCCAGCCTTTCCTCTCAGTTGTCCCTTAGCCTTCCCACTCACTCCATCTGAGGCAACAAGCATGCTTAATTTTGTGTTGTCGCCCTCCTAATACAGAAAACACTTCGGGTCAAAGAACTGAGAGAATGTGGGTGCTGACCCTATATGTTTTTGGTTATTTGTGGTTTCCTGTGTACTTACTCTAGTGTGGACTTCCCCCCTTCATTTCCTTACCCCTCGGGCCCTTAGGATTGTACCGATTTATTTTTCTAACCTTAAGGAACAGATTCTTAATTTATTCACAGTCATGAGAGGCTTACCAGATTTCAACAACCACAGAATTCCATCAGGAGTCAAGATTGCCCAATCACAAGGCTGAGGGGCCTTCCTGGGGCCATTGGGCTCAAAGCTGCCCCCTCACAGGGCCCATGGGTCACCCAAGATGGCTGGCTGGTTGTGTCATCCTTTTCCTCTTCCAGCCAACTATCTTTGCAAGAAAGAAAAAGGGAAGGTCTCTTTGAAGGCACCCATTTCTTTCCCAAATAATTGTGTCTAATGAATCCCTTATTAGGCCAAATCCAAAGCACTGAAATATGGGCGGAGCATGGTATTCTGCACAAAAGGAGTTTGAAAACAGCCAGTAGCTAGTGTGAGGAAAGCACATGTGAAAAGAGCCGGTGAGGAGTTTCCCATCGGTGGCCAGAGGTCCACCACTGCCTCGCCGTTTGCAGATTTGGGCTGAGCTACGCCTCACATTGTTCATGTAAAGAAAAAGCGGCTGTTCTCCCTGAGTGCCCCTTCCCTGCTCCAAATGGCTGCGATCAACAGCCCCAAGACCCTAATTACCACAGCCTATTAGAAATAATGAGACTTACATGGCAGAAGCCAAGGGTAAAAGCGACATCTCACAACACGAAAGGTTAATATCAACATATACTGCCAGCGAGTGCAAAGGGCACGTCAATTGGTGGCTCATTACCGCGGGTTGACCCATGGGGAAAGTGTCATTCTGCAGAGAGGCTCTCTCAGGATGTGGCAGCAAAAGTTACAAAAGATAAGGACTTGCCTGTGGAACACGCTGAACTAATGAGAGCTGGAAATTGTTTGAAACATCCCGATGACCTCACAGATGGAGGATGCTGATTAAGGTGGCCGCATGAGGCTCCTTTCTTGTCTGACAGCCCATTGAGACGCTTCGGTGAGATGTGACTAACCGGCCGTGAAGGTGTCTCCATCTTCCCTGACATGGTCCATGCTTTGGGCAAAACAAACATGAAAAATAAGTCTAAACCGACATGCATGTTTGAGTTTCGTTTTCAGAGACGTATTTTGGGAAAAGAGCCCTGGTCCGGCTGTTAGCTACAATTCCTTTATGGCGAAGGGGGTTTGTGACTACTTGCGTGACTAATCGCATGACTGCGCTGGGGGTGAGCCAACGGCAAATTTAGGTCTTGAACACTTGACAAAACAACTCTACTGTTCTGGGGGTGAAATTCTATGGAGCTTCGTGTGTAATTAAAAGAAAGTTTCACAAGAGTCCATACCTCGGTCATTCAATGCTGATATGTGGCACAAAGAACGGATCTTGCCACATCAAAATACATCCATGAAACAATAGGGAAATGAAACCAGATTTTTGTTTGCTTTGCCAGGCATTTTCTGAGACAGAGATATTCAAAGAAGAAACCCTGGAGCTCTCCTGACCTTCATTTAGATCCTGGGACTCTGAAAAGAGATCACCATTACGGATGTTCTGCCTCCCTCTCCTTCTACAGATAAAGATGAGAGAGTATCTCATACTGCTTTTCTTAACGCCTTCTCTAGGAAACCCGTAAGTAATGCCTGCCCATTTACCACTTCACGTAAAATTGCAAGAATCATTCGTGTCTCACAAAAATAAAGCTCAGAAAAAGAGCTTATGACTGTATTAACTAAGGTTATACCAGGATTTTGGTAATGCGACTTAGGAAAGTTTTAGTAAAGCATTTCTAACTGGTTGTACTAGTTACAGATTGCTTTATAACAAGTTATCACAAAACACACTGACTTAAACAACAATGATTTTTTTAAGTTTATTTATTTATTTTGGGGGGGAAGGGGCAAAGAGAGGAGAGAGAGAGAATCCCAAGCGGGCTCCATGCTCTCAGCACAGAGCTTGATGAGGGGCTCAATCTCATGAACCATGAGATCATGACCGAGCTGAAATCAAGAGGTGTATGCTAACCAACTAAGCCACCCAGGTGCCCCAACAATGAACTTTTATTATCTGACATTGTTTCTGTGGACAACCTCATACAGTTGCAGTAAGATGTTGACCAGAGCTGTGACACTGTGTGAAGGCTTGTCTGGGGCTGGAGGATTTGCTACCAAAGTAGCTCACTCATGTGTCTGGCAAATTAGTGCTGGTTGTATTCAGGAGGCCTCTGTTCCTGCCACATCCTCTCTATAGAGTTACTTGAGTACCCTTACAACATGGCCACTAGCTTCTCCCAAAGTGATAATCCAAGAAAGAGAAAGACGGAAGCCACAATGTCTTTAATGGCCTAGCCTCAGAAATCATGCATCATCATATCCATAACATCCTAGTGATCACACAGCTCAGGCTATTTGATGTGGGAAAGGACTACCCATGGGTGTGAACACAAGGAGGCAAGAATCTTTGGGGGCCATCTTGGAAACTGAATACCACACCACTTTTTAGAATATTAAAAATATAGCAGACTGGTTAAAAAAATATAAGGAATACGACTGTTGATCTAGTCAACCAGAAGTCTTCAAGGGAGACAAAACCAACAAAACAAAAAGACCATGGTAAAATTTCTGAAGACACTCCATTCAACTAAAAAAAATTTTTTTTAATCCATGTAGATCTATATTTTGTGCTTTTAAGGCAAAAGTGAAGAGATGAACTAAGAGATTATACAAGAGGGGAACCTGGGTGGCTCAGTCACTTAGGTGCCTGACTCTTGACTTTGGCTCAGGTCATGATCTCACGGTTCATGACACTGAGCCCTGCCTCGAGCTCTGCACTGACGGACAGTGTGGAGTCTGCTTGAGATTCTCTCTCCACCTCTCTCTCTGCCCCTCCTTTGCTCATTTGCTCTGTCTCTCAAAATAAACATTTTTTAAAAAAGAGATTATATAAAAGAAATTAATCTTTATAGATTTCTCTTTAAAAAGGTTTTTTGTAATTATTCTTTTGGCCTCAAGAGCAGGATTTTTTACCTAAGGCATCTAGAAAATTTCAGTCTCTGTTTTCAAAAAAAATTTTTTAACGTTTATTTATTTTTGAAAGAGAGAGACACAGAGTGTGAGCGGGGGATGGACAGAGAGAGAGAGGGAGACACAGAACCGGAAGCAGGCTCTGAGCAAGCTGTCAGCAGAGCCTGATGCAGGGCTCAAACCCACGAACCTTGAGATCAGGACCTGAGCCAAAGTCAGATGCTTAACCAACTAGTCACTCAGGCGCCCCCAGTCTCCCTTTTTAAGTACATGTCCATGGAGTAGTTTACAACCATTCACCAATATGCCAAGTGCAGAGAATTCAAGAGGAACAAGGTGGAGAAAATAAAAATTGGCTAATCCATTTTAGGTAGAGACACCCTCTTCAGGGGAATGGACTTGAAAACCTATTGAGAAGTCCCTCTGAGTATGGATGTGACCAAGGTTTATACATGTTCTATATATACGTTAGAACTAAACTAGTTTATAAAATTTACCCATATTTTATCTCATAAAAGAAATTCTTTTTTTTATGTTCTTTTATTTATTTTTGAGAGACAGGGAGAGACAGTGGGAATAGGGGAGGGTCAGAGAAAGAGGGAGACACAGAATCTGAAGATAGGCTCCAGGCTCTGAGCTAGCTGTCAGCACAGAGCCTGACATGGGGCTTGAACCCACAAACCGTGAGATCATGACCTGAGCCAAAGCCGGACGCTTAACTGACTAAGCCACCCAGGCACCCCTCATAAAAGAAATTCTAATTTAAGTACTTGATGAACCAACTTAATGAATTAATTTTTCTTGTTTCTGTATAGAATATTATAGACTTTTTCACCTACTTCAATATGATCAAAAAATTAGATAGTCCATGCTTTAATTTATACCAAATTCCTATTTTCTGAAAAAGAATTACAACTTTCTTAAGCCTCTTTTTTTTTTTACTCCCACCCTACCTTCTCTGACCTAAATAAATGCAGAGATATAGCATGTTCAAAGATTAGAAGACTCTGTATTATTAAAACGGTAACATTTACCAATATCCCCCCCAAGATTCAACACACTCCCCATCAAAATTCCTACAGGCATTTTTGTAGAAACTGATAAGCTAATTCTAAGACTTATATGAAACTTCAAAGAATCTAGAATAGCCAGAGCAACTTAAAGTGCCAAGTTTAAGAACCTGGTTTACTTTAATACTTACAATAAAACTATGGTGATTCACACTGTTGGGTGTTGTTTAGGGATACATATATAGATTAATGGAAAAGAATAGAGTCAGAAATAGACAAAGTGATCTTTGACAAATATGCCAAGGCAATTCAATGGGGAGAAGAAAGTCCAATAAATCTTCAGTGATCTAAGTATCCATATTTTAAAAATAAGCATCAATCCATACTGACTACAATACACAAAAATCAACTCAAAATGAAACCTGTAGCCTAATGTGAAAGCTGAAACTACAAAACTTCCAGAAAACACAGGAAAAATATCTTAGACTTTAGGGCAGGCAAAGATTTCTTAAATATGTGACCAAAAGCAATGCCTGTAAAAGAAGAAATGCTGATAATTAAACTTTAACAAAATCTAAAACTTTTGTTCTTTGACCAGACATCAGTAAGAAAATAAAAATGGAATAAAATACTGGTAGAAAACATTCACAACACATTTTTCTGAACAAGAACTTCCATCCAAAAACTATGGAGAACTCTTAGAATTCAAAATGATATGAACAGACTCTTCATCAAAGAAGAGATATAAGTGGCTAATAAATACATGAAGAGATGTCTAACATCATTAGAACTCATTGTGGCAAACATATAACAATGCAAATTAGACCATAATAAGGCACCACTCCACACACACTGGCTAAGATTAAAAACACTGAGTACACTAAGTCTTTGCAATTATGTAGAGAAACTCTTCTACACTGATGATAGGGATATAAAATGGCACAATCACTGCCAATTCTTAAAAGTTAGATACACACCTACCACGCAGCCCAATCATTTCATTCCTAGGTATTTAACAAATGGAAGAAAAACTGTATGTCTGTACATTAATTTTCTTTTTTTTTTAATATTTTTAATGGTTATTTATTTTCAAAAGAGAGAGTGTGAGCAGGGGAGGGACAGAGAGAGAGGGAGACAGGCTCCAGCCTCTGAGCTGTCAGCACAGAGCCCAACATGGGACTTGAACTCACAAGCTGTGAAATCATGATCTGAGCCGAAGTCAGACCCTTAACTGAGTGAGCCACCTAGGCACCCCATGTGTGAATTTTCTTAGCAGCTTTATTAGTAATAGCAAAAAGTTAGAAACAATCCAATTGTCCAAGAGGAAAATGGATTAATAAATTCTATACTAATATGGAATTTCCATATTATAGTCCATAACGATATCCATACAAGGGACTACTATTCATCAAGTAAAGGTACAATCCACTGATATGCACAAAAACATGACTGAATCTCAAAATCATTGGACTAAATGAAAAAAAATAGGCAAAAAACAAAAAAGTCAGACAGCTGAGCTCAGGTTCCAATTCCATCAGGGTATGCAACATTGAGCTGTGATTTATTCTACTTGCGTTAGTTTTTTCACCTGCTAAACAGGAATAATAATAATGATAATTAATAATAATAATAATAATAATAATAATAATTGCTACCACTTACTGAGTGCTTATTATGTTTCAAGGTCTTTACTTGCAATATCCCCTTGAATGCTCACAACTCCATGATAATTGAGATAATGCATATTTAGTACCTACCACGGGACTCAACAATTACAGTTATCATTTTACTTTCCTACTGATTTCTTGTTAATAATAAATAAACAAATGTTGAGACCCACTTATGTTAAGGCCCTGTGGAGAGATGCAAAGATACTAAGACTGCAACTCTATCCTCCAAAACCTAATAATCTACAATGGAAATCAAAATATATACACAGGTAACTGGAACATGAGGTGGCGTTAAAAAGAAGCAAAGACTGGGGCACCTGGGTGGCTCCTCGGGTTAAGCATCTAACTCTTGCTTTCAGCTCAGTTCATCATCTCACCATTTGGGGGTCTAGTCCCACGCTGGGCTCTGCACTGCCAGCTCAGAACCTGCTGGGGATTCTCTCTCTCCCTCTCTCTCTGCCCCTCCCCTACTCATATGCACACATGCACTCTCTGTATCTCAAAATAAATAAATAAACTTTAAAAAGAGAAACAAATATGGTGCTGTGAGAGAAGATCCTGAGAATTCTAATAGAGGAACCAGTGCTTAAACTGAATGGTGGCACCAAACCAGCAAAAACTGCTAAAGTCCAAACACCTTGCCTACTATACAGGCTTTCCAAGATCTGACCCTCATTGCTCACATTTATTTTCATACAACTTGTGCTTCACTAATACTGTCCTATTTGCTTTTGTTCCTACACTCCTGCTTTCTCTCTTCATGCTATTATGTCCAGAGTTTCTTTGGGCCTCAGCCTCCAGGCTTTCCACTCCCCCCTGGTAGATAGATGTTCAACAAGCAGGAGATGAGGGTCTATATTAGTAGTTGACAGGATGTTACTGGAGATAAATGTATGTGTGTCATTCATTAAAACAGTCAGAGATAATGATAAAGGGAAAGGAGTGAGAAAGCTAAGGAAAAAATCTTGGGGAATGTTTACCCACAGGTGTTGGAAGAAGAAAAATAGAGAAAGAACAAAGAGGTAGGAGAGGGTCAAGAAATGCATGCACATAAGCCACAGCAGGACAATGCTTCAAGGAGAAAAGGAGCAGCTAACAGCAACAGCAAATGCAGCACAGCAGCTAAGAGCATGGACTTTGGAGCCAGCGTTTCTGGGTTCAAATCTTCCATTTCCTCATCTGCCAAATGGGGCTACAAATGGACACCAGTGCTTCAGGCTAGTTGATCTGAACACTTAGATAGACAGCCCCATGAAGAGGAGAAGTATGAGGAAGATCGCTGGATTTAGTAGTCAGAACTTGAACTGGAGCCATTTTAGGAGAGCACGGGGGGAAGGGGGCAGAAGTTTGGTAAGAAAATAAATACTAGAGAGTGAACCAATGACAAACAAACCGTGTCCCTGAGACCAAAGGGGAATCTTCCTAACATGATAAAAGGGTCTGGTTACCTTCAACCTCTCTGGTTCCCAAGTACTCACTTGTACTCCAGATATGAGAGTGAGGCTACAGGTTGGCTAGGGTCCCTATTAGACAGGGACCTCCAGGCATGTGGCCCAGGAAGAAACAGTGGTTTTCTCAATTGGCTGAGAGATCTGAATGCAGCCATACTTCTCTTCTAGAAATAATGTCAGGGTGAAGTTCCTGTTTCTCAGATTAAGAAGCCTCCCCATTAGAAGCCCATCCCAGGAAGGAGAGAGGAGAAGAAATCCTAGACAATTGTTCATAAAGACTGACTTAATAGTTCTCTCTAAAGTTTCTTTTCCAATGATGCCATTGATTGGCAACCTTCACGATGACACGAGGTTTTGCTGTATTAACATATTGATGTACTGAGGTAAGCACTGATGTAACTAAGTATTGCTCTTGTTCTAACTTTCCTGCTATTTCCAAGGGACATCTCAACCACTTACATCACTTCCTTCAAAAATGCGTCTTTAAATGAGATACACTGAATTTCTCTGGTGCTTCTACATTCTCTGTGAGCAATAAAAAAATGTCTTTTATGGCATTGAATTCCTTAGAATTTATTAGATCCATTGAATTTCCTACATCATTCAGGAGGCTTTTGGGTCAAGGCTGATAATAATAAAAATAAATATATGAAAATTAAAATGAGCCTCTTCATCCTGTGTGCTGACAGAAGGGTCCAAAGAAGGAAAACACACAGATTGAATAATAGATATTTGCCTTCCATGAAATGTATTGTTTGTATCTTTAGAAGTCTTACTGTTGCAAGAGTTAGGGTAAGTAGGTTATCCCAGTGATTTTGGACAAGTTAAGTTCATCGGGGTTTCAAGTAAGAATAAGACTGGACCACAGAGAACTAAAGTAGAAGCCAGAAGAGATGATGTTATGAAGAAATTGCTACTCTGAACACTGAGCATAAATTCTCATATTTTTTCCAGAGAGTGTCAGGGCCACAAATCATAAAACTTATTTTAAAATACCTTTTGACCTAAGAAATGCCCTCCTAAGAATTTATTTTAAGGAAGAAGTTCAAGAGAAGCCAAACAGAAAGCTATATGGTAAGATAATTTTGCAATGCTATTTCTAATAGAAAAAAAAAGTGGGAGTATCAAACAGTCAATGGTCAAAGTTTGGTAAAATAGAATGTTAACAGAATAAGTATTAGTGACTTTTCAAATGGTAATTATGAATTCTACAAACACACAGGGAAATATTTTCTATATTTTAAAATATGATAAGGAAAAAGAAAAACCAGGACATAAAAATGTGCATACACTGATTACTAATCTGTAAAAAATTACTGGAATGTCAGCAAGAAATGGAAAGTAATATGCAAAAATGAAAAGTTATGGTTAAGATGAGATTATGAATGGATTTTTTTTATCCTTTCTCAAAGATGTGCCGACTCCTGCTTCAAATAGATGCACTTTTCCATTCTTCCCACAAGCTACAACTAAAAACCCTGGACATTATTACAAAGCACATACAAGAAAACTCTGAAAGTGAGGAGAAGGCAGACCAGCTAGGGATGTTAAGACCCACAGAACAACATGGTGGTGAGTTCCATGGATTTTCTCTTCTCCATATATCCCAGACTTGGAACCAAAGAAGCCGGCAGCTCAGAAACAGCAACAGGAGCAGACACAAAACAAAACAAAGCAAAGAAGCAGCCAAAGATGCCCTCTTAAGCCAAAGGGCTAGGAAAAGGGTGGCCTAGAAAGACAGAAAAGTTGTAGACAATTTAGATAATGGTCACTCTACACCAGCCAAACACCGCAGAAAGAACTGAGGGCCCACCCTCACACACACGCGTGCACAGGCTGACTGAAGGTGGAGTCATCCATTTTTGCCAGGTTGTATCCAGGCTCCCCAAACTCCTGTCAGGGGGGTGTTAGAGAAGACCAGTACTTTCGGAAACCAGTAATTTCATTCTTGCTGGCCAACAGCAAACATCCCCCACCTCCCCATTGTGGGCAACCTGGCTTTCCACTCCCACCTGGTAATTACATGGCCCCACCGTTTTCCCCACAGGGTAGTGTCAGAGTCAGGGGGACAGTGGGACCTTATTTATCACCCAAGGGTAATCAGGCCACCCTTACTGTAGCATCCTTAAGACTACCTGGAGAACTGGATCTCCCTCCCCTGCCCAGCAGCCATGAGGAGCCACCCTGGGGAGTGTTGATGAAGGCTAAGGGGGACTTTGAACTTCTACCTCCATTGGAAGTAACAAAGCAGTGCTCTTCCCCCCTCCTCTGCCAGAGTGATGTTCAGGGAAAGCCAGTGACAACGGATCATTTCAATAAAATCCAGGGTCTCATAATTAGAAAATGTCCACATTTTTGGGCACCTGTGTGGCTCAGTCAGTTAAGCATATGACTTCAGCTCAGGTCATGATCTTACAGTTCATAAGTTCGAGTCCCGAGTTGGCCTCTGAGCTATAGTGCAGAGCCTGCTTGGGATTCTCATTCTGTCCTAGCTCCCTGCCCCTCCCCCACTCATGTGTTCTCTCTTTCTCAAAAATAAATAAATAAACTTAGAAAGAAGTTCACATTTTGATAAAAATCACTCATCCTACCAAGTACCAGGATATCTCATATTGGATTAAAAAAAAAAAGACCATCAAGGATGCCACCAGAATGAGAAAACTATTCAAATTATCTGGCAAAGATTTAAAAACAGCCATATGTAATACCCAGAGCAGTCACCAAAAAAGTATTACAAGAGATATACTTTCAAACACTCTAGATAAATCACTACAGAATTCTTTAAAATGTTTGAGTAACCCATAGGAAGGCAGAAAATTGAAAAACAGAACAGAAAACAGAAAATAAAATGGCAGGCTTAAGCCCTAATATATCAATAATTAAGTGAAATGTAGAAGGTCTAACTACACCAATGAAAAGACAGAGATTAGCAGAGATTTTCAAGCATGACCCAACCACGTTCCATAGACATGAAACAGACGTTGGTGTTTTGATTTTTTACTTTGCTTTTCTGTTTGGAGTGTCATTGCAACTACTGTATTGTAAATGATGGAAAATAATTGCATATGTTAAAAAAAATATGAAACTTTATAAAGTAAAAAAATAAAATAAAATAAAACAAAACATTCTTGAAAGAAAAAAATAAAATAAAATAAAATAATAAAAAAAAGAAATGCCTTAAAAAATAAAAAATAAAAAATAAAAAATAAAACTAAGCTTTCCCCAAACTTAGCAGTTGTACTCCTGAGCATTTATCCCAGAGAATCAAAGACTTAACATTTATACAAAAGCCTGCATATAAATGTTTATAACAGCCTCATTCATAATAGCCCAAAGCTCAGATGTCTTTCCATGGATAACTGGCTTTAAAAAAAAAGCTGTAGTAAACCCATACTGTGGAATATTACTCAGCAATAAAAAGAAACAAACTACTAGTATATAGAACAGCCTGGATGAATCTCCGGAGAACTATGCTTTAAGGGAAGAGTCAGTCCCAAAGCCCACACACTGTATGATTCCATCTATATGCCATTCCAAAATGACAAAATGACAGAACTGGAGAACAAATGAGTGGTTACCAGGGATTTAAAGGGGGGGATGAAGGTAAGAAAGAGGTGGACATGGCCCTGAAAGGGCATCAGGAAAGACCCTTGTGCTGATGGAATGTTCTGTATCTTGACTGTATTGCTGTCCGTATCCTGGTTGTAGGATATAGGTGTTCAAGATGTTACCTGTGGGAGAAACTAAGGAGCATACAGGATCTCTCAGTAGTATTTACTACAAGTGCATATGAATCTCTAATTGCCTCAAAATAAAAGTATTTTTTCATGTATCACACTCTTTTCTATAGGAGACTTTTGGTATTTCAGAAAGATAGATCCAAACCTTCAGGAATCCCCAAATACCAGGAAATGGACAAGTTGGTGCAGGCTTTCCCCCACATCACCCCTCCCGTGGAATCACCCATCCCCACCCATCCTCATTCCGCCCCACCACACTTCCAACTTGTACTGGAGCTCACCCCTCCCTTTACCTCCATTTCCACAGCGCGACCCCTGTGTCCCGTGTCACTGCAGCCACGAACGAACCAGGAGCCCTGGTGCTGCTATGGAAGACAGCAAATGCCAGGTCCTGGGCTGCTCGACTCTGTTCCTCAGTAAAACGCCAAATTGCTGTAAAGATTAGTGAGCACCATGGTGCTAAAGGCAGAGGTACCAAAGGCACACCATGTTTTCTTTTTTTTTTTAGTGAATGAAATGGATCATTGGTGTCTGTTCAGATGTGCCAATGGCATATATGATGCCAGGTAGAAATTATTCAGCAGTGAAGCTAATGAAGGTCTTCCATTTGTGGTGTGATCTCAGTCTGAAGTTTGCTTGAATCATTGGAGGGTTCCAGCCAAGACCTTCATCTGATTCCATTTGACTTACAAGGTAGGCACTAATCACACCTCGCTACCAGCCCCTTACATTTATGTAAGGTGTTGTCTGAGCCCAAGCTGCTGAAACAAAAATACTGAACTCAGGGTAGCTTACAAACAACAGACGTGAATTTCTCACAGTTCTGGAGAAGGAAGTGCCCATGTAGCTGGGTTCTGATGAGGACCCCCTTCCTGAGTTGTAGACAGCTGCCTCTCCCTGTAACTTCAAGTGGTGGAAGGGACTGGAACATTCTCTTGGGTCTCTTTCATAACAATTCTGATTATTTTTATAAAAGAAAAACCAGGATCAGTGCTTGGCCGCTGCCAGAACCTCACCATAGCACTCAGAGGGTTGAAATACTCAGGAGGCCGTAGGGGGGAAAAAGAATGAATCTTCAAATAGAGTCAGACTGACAAGGTGGGGGTCTTTGCCAAGAGCAGGATCAAAAACACCGCTTAGCAGGCACCTGTTGCAACCATGCTTGGGGCCCCCATGCCTGTCAGCGGCTGAAGGCCCTCTGAGCACCTCCCCCCATGAAGTCCCAGCTGGATGCCAGAGCTGTTTTTTTAACCCTAACAAGATCTGTCATTAAATGTTACTGGAGCCTGACTTTGCCTCTTTTCCTCCAGGCCCCGCTAGTGGAGGTCAGAGGTCACACCACCCGTCCACACAGGCTCCTGGGCCCCAGCTTTTGTTCACCAGGCCTCAGAGGGATGATGGGGAGCAGCCTCTTGGCCCTTGGGGGCCATACCAGAAACCAGCGAACCATGGTCCTTAACGAACTGGGCCCCTCCGAGGCTAGCCGGCAACAACCGCTTACGATATTTACAGCCTTCTGTCTGCACAGATTAAACACAGGGGACAAAAAATGGAACTCCTTTGTCTGGTAAACTTATGTCATTCCTTGTTAAGACAAATTGGGAACAAAACTTGATTTTGTTGGGAAACGTTTGCTTCTAAAGACAGTCTTGGATGAGGATGGGGCATTTCTGGGGACAAGGACATCTTGTACAATATTATGAATAAGTGAGTGTGTTCTGATAATTTCATAAATACTAGAGCTGCATTGTTTTCTAGCAACAGAATATATTTTTGGCCAAGGGCACTATTTCTCACTTGTTCACTGGCAATTAGTGTTGTAAACAGATACCTTGTGGGCACATTCCTCAGCAAAGAATCAACACCACAGCAACAAGATGTTGGCAGCCCGAGTTATCACTTTTTGTTTGAAATGTGGACATTTTTCTAAAGATCCCTCAGGGCTTTGGGTGCTGAGGTCAAAGGAAGTGTTCCGTTCACTGTCTTTGCAATCTGAGAACCATGGATCTAGGGACAATACATTTTGGCAAAGAAACCCTTTTTATTTTTCCAGAGAAAGCATATGCACAAACCCAGTAGGTCAATTTAAACCCAGAAGTGCTTTGATTTAAACTAAGTAGGAGACTAGAGCTCACCTGACCTGCAACCAACCCTACTTCCGGTGCCCATCCCAACCCCACTGCCCCACCCACGGTATCCCCTGAAGAGGATCTGTAGAACACAGCTCACCAACCACAGCTCTGTCAACTGGGTCTGGAACCAGTTGTCAGAAGACTTTAGTGCCTAATGGACCTTCTGTCAAGTTTCTTAAGCTGGGAGAATTTCCGTGACCTGTGTCTGGCTTTCTCATCTAGTGAACATGGCTTCCTTATTCCACTGCGCCATGTGGCCATAATCAGTGTTGGACAGAGAAGACAATGTGCTGATAAGTCCATGGCACCCGACCCCTGAGGTGTGGGAGTTACTGCTCATAACGGTTATTTTATAGAATACCTTGAGACATAATTCACGTATAACTCTCCCACTGAAAGTGAACAACTCGATGGCTTCAGCATATTCACAGTGTCCTAACCGTCACCACAGTCCCCACAGTGAGGTCTTCCTCACTCCAGAAAGGAAACTTGCACTCACTGGTGGTCACTCCCCATTTCTCCCCACTCCACAGGGTGCCTCAGACTTTCTGTCTGCAGAGATCTGCAGTGTCCTAACCGTCACCACAGTCCCCCCTGCAGACTTTCTGTCTGCAGAGATCACAGTGTCCTAACCGTCACCACAGTCCCCCACAGTGAGGTCTTCCTCACTCCAGAGAGGAACCTTGCACTCACTGGTGATCACTCCCCAATTCTCCCCACTCCACAGGGTGCCTCAGACTTTCTGTCTGCAGAGATCTGCCAATTTGGACATTTCCTATAAATGGAATCATACACTACATGATCCTTAGCAACTAACTTTTATCACATAGCGTGTTTTCAAGGTTGATCATCATTACTGCACATCTTTTTATTGCTGGGCAGTCTGTTGTGTGGATATACAGTTTGTTTCGCTGGAGGACATCTGAATTGTTTCCATGTTTGACCTATTATGAATAATGCTGCTATGAACATTAAAAACATCAACACGTTATGGTTCTCTAGATGGTGTTCTCTATGTCCTCTAGATGATGTGTGTGTCGGGGGGGGGAAAGGCCATGTGGTTGAGGAACTATAACATTAAGCATGGGTGTGTTCCAGTAAAACCTGTTTACAAATAAACAGGTTTCAGGTGTCAGGAAGGATTTAGTCCATAGGCCATAATTTGCCAACACCTGTTCCAGAATAACCTTAAATTATGCTAAATTTTACGTTATAGTTAAAATACAAATATAAGGTTTAAAAATCATCTTCAAGAATGCTTGGACTCTTGAGAGATCTATGGACTTGTTTGAGAAAACTTCCAGAATATAAGCACACAGACCAGGAGTGCGGAACCATGGCCCCGTTTGAGAGACAAAGTATACACTACAGAAATGACCTCAGATGGTCTCTGAGAATAGAGGCTTGGATTGACTACCAGGTTCTCTATCAGGTCTAGTAAAATGTTAGCAACAGGTACTGCTCAATACATAGTCATTGCATGAATCAAGTAAAAATCAACAGAGGATTCTGGTTGAAGCACTGACATTGAAAGTGCTTGGACGTCATCACTAATGTCCTCAAAATAAGAAAAAGTAGCTGAGGGGCACCTGGGTAGGTCATTCAGTTAAGCAGCTGACTTTGGCTCAGGTCGTGATCTCACAGTTTGTGAGTTCAAGCCCTGCGTCCGGCCCCATACTGACAGTACAGAGCCTGCTTGGGATTCTCTCTCTCTGCTCCTCCTGTGTGCTCTCTTGTTCTCTTCTTCTCTCCTCTCTCTCTCTCTCTCTCTCAAAATACATAAATAAACTTTAAAAGAAAAAAAAGTAGCTGCACAAATTGAAAATCAATAAATTCTCTTGGAAACATCAGAGAATTGAAATTGCAGGGCAAACCACTGTCCTGAAATTTGAGGCAGTAGATGAATATGGAAAATCAAAGCCGAGATCACTTTACCTGAAGCAGAAGCCATGCAAACCTTAACTTAAATGGTAATTTTAACGACTTGATGGAAACTGACTATCCACTTCTTAAGATTTAAAAACACTTGGGAATCTATTTTTTTT
>NC_043703.1:135254585-135261456 GCF_006229205.1 Suricata suricatta | reverse complement strand
ATTCTTGGGGAGACATAAAGGCAACAGGAGAGGGAGGGAAACAATAGAGGACAGTGAAGCCTCTGTCACCTGCAGCTACAGCAGACATTAAACATAGCAGAGCTTCAAGTCAGATTAACATAAAGGCTCACACTAAAGGCCTAATGTCCTCGATTTCTTCTCCCCGTACATCGTGTCCAGCTTTCTAAAAAGCAAGAAAAAGCAGTCTGAAGACACAAAGAGTGTACAACAACCCAGACTCAGGTATGAAAATGATTTTGGAATTATCAGATAGGGAGTTTAAAATACCTACGATTACTATGTTAAGGGCTCTGAGGTGCCTGGGTGGCTCAGTCAGTTAAGCACCTGACTTTGGCTCAGGTCATGATCTCATGCTTGGAATTGTCTCTCTCCCTTTCTTTCTGCCCCTCCCCTACTTGCTTGCGCGCACGCTGTCTCTCACTCTCTCTCGCGCTCTCTCTCTCTTTCTCTAATAAATAAATAAATTTTAAATAAAATAAAATATGGGGGGGGGAATCTGACAGTACCAAATGTTCCACATGAATGCAAGGTGTTTATGATACAGAACTTGAGTTGTGGGGAGGAACTGTGTATGAGAACTCTCAACCATTTGCTCAATTTTTCTGTAAATTGAAAACTGTTCTAAAAAATAAAGCCTAGTATTTAAAAAAAAAAACAATACAGGGTAAGTTGAGGCCAAATGGAACATTTGCAGGATAAAAGAATGATAAAGATCAAATAGGTTTAAAGCCAGAAGAGACCTTAGAGTTGGTCATTTGTCCATCCAGTATTTAGTGACCACTTACAGAGTGTCACTCTCTGTGTGAGGCACTACATGGACAGTGAAAACAAGGCAGCCCGACACAATAAAGTCTAAGTGAAAAGTGCCAAATGATCCCATTTTTGAGAAGTATGTGTGTATGGGGGTGTGGATACAGAACTCTGAGGAGGATGGTCACTAAGGTACTAACAGTACTTATTTCTGGATGGGCTTGTGTTTCCTTTTACTGCTTCATATTATTTCATAGTGTTTCATGGCAAGCTTGCTTTGCTGCTGTCATAAGAAAATAAAATAATAAAAGTCACTTTCCTTTTATTCTGTAAAGGCCCCCTCAGAGTGTGCTCCCAGGTAAAGAAGGTGAATTTGGAGCCAGGATTGTGAAAGCATATGAAAAAGGGTTGGAACAAGGGCCTGTCTCACAAGACAAGTGCACGGCAAGGAACCCCGTGCCCTGAACGTAAGTGGTTTTGGTCGCCCAGAAGACAGATCCCGGTGGCTTCCAAGGTAGATTTCACTCAGTGGCAGCAACACTTGACCGCCACTAACCAGAGCCAGATCTGATCCTGACAGTTTTTGACATCCGTTCATTTCCACGAAGTTGATTCCCCCCAGTGTTTTCCAAAGGGTGCTTTACACAAAACTAGTCCCCAAGATATTAGTGGGTGGGCTTCTGTGGTTCCATGCTTTTGATAAATTCTGGACTGAATAATGAGCAGCACAAATATTTATAGCAGAACATATCAGAGCCTTTATTGCTTGACGGTTCAATGTATGTCTTCAGAACAGAGATACAGTGTTTCCCAAATTTGTTTGGAGAAAAAAATTCCCTCCCACCACCACCTCCTGCTTTATTTATTTGTTTTGATGGAAGTTAAGAGAATTTCATGGACTAGATAACATCATTTGGTACCCATTTTGAGAACGGTCACTCTGCCATATGCCACATTAATGGTTCATGGACCGTGATTTATCTTGTTCATCAGTATTCCCACATATCTCCAGCAGCTAGCACAGAGAGGGCTCTACATAAGAATTTGTTAAATAGGTGAATAAATGAATTTCATCATGAAACGCTGACTTGGGGGGCCTGGCTGGTTCAGTCTGCTGAGCATGCAACTCCTGACCTCAGGTTCATGAGCTCAAGCCTCACATTGGGCACAGAGCTTACATTTAAAAAATAAAAAAAAAAGGTAGGGGGTGAGGTAAGAAAAACTGACCACAAAGCTCTACACTTGCTGTATTTCTTCTGGGTTGTACTTTCACTTCTCTACAAAGAAAGAAATGACCCAGGATCACAATGAACCGCCATTCTGGACAGTCCATGTAGGCATGGAGGTAGTCAAAATCCGATCTGCTCACCAAGACTCTCTTTCTCCCAATGGTTCTACCATTTGTGAATGAAATGCTCTTCCTAGCTGAGAGTCAGGGACAAACCAAGGCAGACTACCTGGGGGTCTGGGGTCCATTTTATCACTCACTTTCAACAAATTCAACTTTCTTCACAAGAGTCAGTTGGGAAAGACCTCCAAACAAAACAGCCACTTGGATTATATGAGGTGAATGCATGATTCTCAAAGCAATGAAGGCTTGCCTTTTCCCTTCTCCATCAACAGGTTAGCGGGGACATGCTTTCCCCACGTAGCCTGGTAACAGCTGTGCTGAATGATGACTTGTACATGGATTACAACCAACTGGAGTCAGGAAGTGGTCGCCCAGTGTTTTATAAAAAAGAGTGCACCCGGGGTGCCTGGGTGGCTCAGTTGGTTAAGCATCCAACTTCAGCTCAGGTCATGATCTGATGGTTCATGAGTTCAAGCCCCACATCCAGCTCTGTGCTGACCGCTCAGAGCCTGTAGCCTGCTTTGGATTCTGTGTCTCCCTCTCTCTCTCTCTGCCATTCCCCTTCTTGTGCTTTGTCTCTCTCTCAAAAATAAACACACATTTAAAAAAAAGTTTAAAGAGTGCTCCTTAGGTTGACAAAGTGCATGTTCCCTCAGATACTTCCCAGACCCTGAACACTCAGCCCCTGAGGTATTTGATGTTCCCAAGTTCTGCAGGCTTCTGTCCTTAAACAACTAAGGAGCTACTGCCCTCATTTTTTTAAGGGCTGAAGAAATTCATTAGCCCCTCTAAATACAACAAAGGAAAACTCCACTTAGCCAAAAGGTCAAGCCTAAATTTTAAATCTAGATATTTGAACTGATCACTGATGTCCACATGCTACAAAATTATAACTTCTTCTTTTTATTTGTTTTTTAATTTTTTTTATGTCTTTATTTTATTTTGAGAGAGTGAGACAGAGAGTGAGCAGGGGAGGGGCAGAAAGAGAGAGAGACACACACAGAATCTGAAGCAGGTTCCAGGCTCTGAGCTGTCACCACAGAGCCCAGTGCGGGGCTCGAACCCATGGACTATGAGATCATGACCTGAGCCAGAGTCGACACTTAACCGACTGAGCCACCAGGCACCCCTAACTTCCTCTTTTAAACCCCTGCTGATTGTACTATAAGCATTTGAAGCAGAATACCTTTCAACTTTAGAGCTATTTAAATTTCTCAAAACTTTACATATGCAAGGAAACAAACTGGAAGCGAAAGTCACTAAGTTTCCTCTTATTTCTGAGATTAATTTCAACCTCCGCAGTTTTCTGCACTCCTGCCATGGTCCAGACTACCAGATGCAGCAACAATGAGGGATTTCCTAAATCAGACAGGAAACCTGGACTCAATTACTGCAGAGAGACATGTGCCATTTCTCAGTTTGTGGTTTGCTTCACTGTGTTTAAAGCAAAAGTTATTAAACACTAATGCTGCACAGACTTTCTAAGTATTCTGGATTGCCAATGGCAGAGCCAGATGTGAACCACATCAGGAGAGACATGCATGACAGCGCTTTCCTAAATGCACGTGATGAATTATAACTGGCAAAGGGGAAAATTGCAGCTGTGTGGTGGCAGGATCACGTCTCCCAAATACTACTCTTTTCTCAGGGTATTTTCTCCTCAGGGACAGCAGGGGCTCCCTTTAGTGTGAAATCTAAAGGTGGGTATTGAAGACCTCAGCCATCAGCCTGCCCTACCTTGAGGCTACCCAAAGGGGGCCCCATGCCCCAGGACAACCTCTTTACTCTCTTCCTATGTATTTTGCTTGGGTGGCTGTTTCTATCTGGAACCCACAGCTCTAACATCCTTCAGAACCTAGCTCAAATCTCATCCTGTTCAAGAAGCCTCCTGTCTCCAGCCCCTCTCCAGGCTCATCATTCTCCTGTATTTGTCATTCCCTGTAGCTATCTATACTTGTCATCATGACTATTGGTAGTGGCCACTGGAAAGCTTGGCATCACATCCATGGCCCCCTTAAAGCAAGTGTGTGGAATGGACTCCCTTGTGTGTATTTTCTGCACTTCTCCTTTCCTTCCTTCACTGCAGGCTCTATGTCCTCACCCCTGATTTGGCTTTGCCTTTTCCATCCCTTCTAAAGTGTTAACTTGTTCTAGCTTCTCTATTTTTACAGATCTTGAATCATCTCTGGACCAGAGTGGAGTGTCCATGTGACTCTGAGGACTATATTAGCATGCACTGTTCTCTCAGCTCATCCTCCGTGAGTGCCGAAGCTCCCACCACTTCACATACTTTGCCAAGGAAAAAATGATCTCAGAATCAAGTTATCTTCCTGTTTAGCTGTCTTCTTGTACCTAGTTATCTTTGATGTTATAATTTTTGAAACTTTTTTGTTCCTCCTTTGATTAAAAAATTAAATGTGCAACACCTTTTATATACATTGTCTGTAACCCAGAATTATCATCCCATGTTATACATGAAGAACCACATAATCAGAAAGGTTAAAAACTGGCCCAGCACCATCCAGCTAACAAGGTAGAGTTGAGACTTGAACCTCAGTCTACCTGATTCCAAATCCCTTGACTCTGTACCTCCTAAAAAGTGTCTAGCTCCATAACAGGCACTCTATGGTTCATACTAATTGCTTGTGGAAATATCACTAGGAAAACTTGGTCCAGAATTGAATAAAATCTTGGAGACCAAGCTATTGTAAGTTGAATTTGTAAAACTGCTACAAATTGGCTTCATAAAGAATATGCGTAGATTCTAAGCAGGTCTATCTGGGAAAGACAAGTCAGATCTACTAAAGTAACCAAAACACTTAGGATACGGGGTAAAGGATACAAGAAGAGATGTCATGTGCTGATGTCCAAGTTTGAATACAGAGAAAGAATGAATGAGGCACACTGGCTTGGATTTAGGTCCAGGCCAAACTGATCTAGCTGGGCAACCATCCCAGCAATTTTAGTCCAACCCCTGGGTTTCAACAAGGGCAGCCTTGGTGGTTATTTCCTGAAGCAGTTTGACAAAATGGAATAGATAGACGTTTTACATCTGACACCAGGATAGGGAATCTTTGTTCACTGAGAATCTTTACACATATTACCTTCTGTATAACAATTTCCCTAACTCCTCCCTGGTATTTTGGGTTTATGTAATATTGACCACATGGGATTATAATGCCGTATCTCTGTCTTACCCACTAGAGCATCAGCTACTCAAGGGCCATAATATAATCTTTTGGAAATATCATACATATGTCACTTCTTCCCAAACTGATTGGATGCAATTCCAGTAAAGCCAAATAGAATTGTTGAAGAACTTACCAAGAATTCTCAAATTTATATGGAGGAGCAAAGACCTAAGGTAAGCAAGTCATTCCTGAAGGAGACTATCATGACTCATTAAAAGCTGTAGTAATAGTGACAGTGTTGTCGTGGCATAGTTATATACAAATTGCCCAATGAAATAGATTAAAAGGCACAGAAGCAGAGGCAGAGAGAGGAGAGGAGGGTGGATCCTTGAAATACGACAGACAACGCATTGCAAATCACTAAGGAGACAACAAATTCATCAGTAAACAGTGCAAGGCCAATTGGTTTTCTACATGGAAAAGAAACCCTGTAATTAGATCCCACTTCACACCATGCAGAAATGTCAAATCCTGGTGGATTTAAGACTTAGATGCAAAAAAGGCAAAACCCTTAAAATTTTGAAGATAAGGAAGGAGACTATCTCTAGAACCTGAAAATGGTGAAGGTTACTTTAAAAAGTACAAACTATAGGGGTACCTGGGTGGTTCAGTTAAGTGTTAAGTCAGTTAAATGTCTGACTTCAGCTCAGGTCATGATCTCATGGTTTGTGAGTTCGAGCCCCACATCAGGCTTGCTGCTGTCAGTGTAGAGCCTACTTTGGAAACTCTGTCTCTCGTTCTCTGTCTCTGCCCCTCTCCCACTCTCTCTTGCTCTTGCTCTCTCTCTCAAACATAAATATATAAAAAAGTAATAAAGAGTACAAACTACAAAAGAAAAAATAATAAATTCAGCTACATTCAAATTAAGAACATCTGTTTAACAAAACATCCCATGATGAAAGTGATCAGAAACCTCACAAACCAGGAGAAGATAATTTGCAACATATATGACCAATAAAATGTACAGAATGATGGTTTACTTTCTTTTATCTTCAAAGTCTAATAAAGAAATGAATAAATCCCAGTATAAAAATGAGTAAAAGATAGGACTAAGACAAAACAGGAAACATGACAGGCCCGCAAACACATGAAGGAACACTCACATTCATTAGTAATCAAGGAGACACTCAGACACCGTTACTTTTCACCCAAGGGTTGAACAAATAAGAAGTCTAAACACTGTCAAAGTCTTGGTGAGGATGTGAATCAACTGGAATTTTAAATACTATTTGCAGGAGTCAACTGGTACAACCACTTTGGAAAAAGTAAGTTGAGCATTCACATACTTTATAGCCTACAGTTCTACCATAAAAAATTTTTTTGCACACATGTCCAAGATTGGTGTGATTCTACTCCAAAGGATAAATCCTAGAGAATCTCTCACACAGCATTTACGTGTAGGAACCTTTTTAACAGCATTGTAATAACAACTGCAAACAACCCTTGTCAAAGTGGCCAGAGTATGGTATTGGCACAAAAACAGACACATAGACCAATGGAATAGGATAGAGAATCCAGAGCTGGGCCCACAAATGTACGGTCAATTAATTTTTGACAA
>NC_043703.1:135160288-135254485 GCF_006229205.1 Suricata suricatta | reverse complement strand
GAAACCATATGTTTGCACTCATAGGTCTAGCAGGAAAACAGGAGAGACCTAATGGAGAACCAGGGGGAGCGGAGGAGGGAGAGAGAGTTGGGGAGAGAGAGGGATGCAGAACTTGAGAGACTATTGAATGCTGAGAATGAACTGAGGGTTGAGGGGGAAGGGGGAGGGGGGAAAAGAGGTGGTGGTGATGGTGGAGGGCACTTAAGGGGAAGAGCACTGGGTGTTGAATGGAAAACAATTTGACAATAAAATATTATGGGGAAAAAAAGTGGCCAGAGAATGAATAAATAATCATTTATTCATGTACTATAAAATGTGAAAAAAAAGAAAAAAAAGACTGAATATAGTAAAAGACTTTTTTAAACAAGCAAAATTAAATAATACACTATTTGATATTGTATATCTACGTGATAACTTATTCTTTTTAACCAAGGATTCATGGAAATCAAATTCAGAATGGTGGTTACTTCTAGAAGAAATGATGAGTCATGTGACTATCAGGAATTCTGAGAACGCATGAGTGAGGGCATGTGGGAGGTGATATCTGAGGGAAGGGGGGGCAGGATCTCTGCAGTAGCAATGGACTCACTTCCTAGAAGCCAAGCTTCGCGTGACTGACTTTGTTAGCCAAAGGTGTAGAAATCAAGAGAAAGGAGCCAAACCCTATGAATGTGTCTTTGTTGCCTCCGGAGCAAGGAATTGCCAGGATCTGTGGTTTGGCTGCGGAATGAACAGTGGAAGTGCTTTCTCTTTCATTATATCTGCATAATGGACTGGCTGATCCCACACCATATTGCTAAGCTCCTGGCAAGCCAGTCATTTCCATGTTACTTCACAGATAGCTTCCCTGAACCTCAGTTTTCCCTAGTTCCTGGTTCTGTGTGGTGAAAATTCCCTCAAGTATCATTATTCTTTGTCCTTTATTTTTTCCAGACCTTCCCTATCACCTCAAGGCTGAGCCAGATTCATTCCTTGTTTGTAGGACATTTGCAGCCAGCCTCCTTCTCCAGCTCCTGTCTGGAAGAATCCTCAGCAAAGACTCCTCAACCAAAGCTGTGGGAGTACCCTTCCTTTGAGTGATATTAGGTCCGTGGTGTCTCAGGGTGCCCAGGTATCCCTGGCAGCAGTTAACAGCAGCCAGGATACCTGACTGCTATTATATCTCCAAATAAATAAGAGTCTAGGGTCAGATGGCTTCCTAGGGGGATTCTATCAGACATTTAAAGCAGAGTTAATACCTATTCCTCTCAGGCTGTTTCAAAAAATAGAAACAGAACAAAAGCTTCCAGACTTATTCTATGAAGCCAGCATTACTTTGATTCCCAAACCAGACAAAGACCTCACTAAAAAGGAGAATTACAAGCCAATATCCTTGATGAACATGGATGCAAAAATTCTCAACAAGATACTAGTAAATTGAATTCAATAGTATATTAAAAGAATCATTCACCTTATCAAATGGGATTCATTCCTGGGCTTCTGGGCTGGTTCAACATTCACAAGTCAATCAACATGATATATCACATTAATAAAAGAAAGGATAAGAACCATATGACCCTGTCAATAGATGCAGAAAAGCATTTGACAAAATACAGCATCCTTTCTTAATTAAAAACCCTCAAGAAAGTCAGGATAGATGGAACATAACTTAACATCATAAAAGCCCTATGTGAAAGTCCTACAGCTAATATCATCCTCAGTGGGGAAAAACTGAGAGCTTTTCCCTGAGATCAGGAACACGACAGGGGTGTCCACTCTCACCACTGCTGTTTAACATAGTATTGGAAGTCCTGCATCAGCAATCAGACAACAAAAGGAAATAAAAGGCATCCAAATTGATCCAAAACCTTCCATCCAGAAACTTTCACTTTTTGTAGATAACATGATACTCTACATGGAAAAACCACCAAAAAAACTGCTAGAACTGATTCATGAATTCAGCAAAGTTGCAGAATATAAAATCAATGTATAGAAATTGGTTCCAGACCTATATACCAATAATGAAACAACAGAAAGAGATATCAAGGAATCAATTCCATTTACAATTGCACCAAGAACCATAAAATACCTGGGAATAAACCTAACCAAAGAGGTAAAAGTTCTGTAGGCTGAAAACTATAGAAAGCTTATGAAAGAAATTGAAAAAAACACAAAGAAATGGAAAACATTCCATGCTCATGGATTGGAAGAACAAATACTGTTAAAATGTCGATACTACCCAAAGCAATCTACAGATTCAATGCAATCCCAATCAAAACAGCACCAGTATTCTTCTCAGAGCTAGAACAAACAATCCTAAAATTTGTATGAAACCACAAAAGACCCCAAATAGCCGAAGTAATGTTGAAAAAGAAAACCAAAGCTTGGGGCATCACAATACTGGACTTTGCTTATACAAAGCTGTAATCATCAAGACAGTATGGTATTAGCACAAAAACAGACATATAGACCAATGGAATAGGATAGAGAACCCAGTAATGAACCCACAGATGTATGGCCAACTAATCTTTGAAAAAGCAGGAAAGAGTATCCAATGGAAAAAACACTGCCTCTTTAGCATATGGTGATGGGAGAACTGGACAGCAACATGTAGAAGAATGAAACTGGACCACTTTCTTACACCATACACAAAAAAGAACTCAAAATGGATGAATGACCTAAATCCATTTCAAAACAGATGAAAGACAGGAAACTATCAGAATCCTAGAGGAGAAAACAGGCAACAACCTCTGTGACCTCAGCCGCAGCAACTTCTTACTTGACATGTCTCTGAAGGCAAGGGAAATAAAAGCAAAAATGAACTAATGGGACCTCATCAAGTTAAAAAGCTTCCACATAGCAAAGGAAACAATCCACAAAACTGAAAGGGAACCAATGGGATGGGAGAAGATATTTGTAAATGACATACCAGATAAAAGGTTAGTATCAATAATCTATAAAGAACTTACCAAACTCCACTCCCAAAAAACAAATAATCTAGTGAATAAATGGACAGAAGGCATGAATGGACATTTTTCTAAAGAGGACATCCAGATGGCCAACAGACACATGGCAAGATGCTCAACATCACTCATCATCAGGGAAATACAAATCAAAACCACACTGAGATTCCACTTCACACTGGTCTTGTGGCTAAAATTAACAAGCCAGCACACCTTTCTAACTTACACTGCCTCTCCTGGGCCTTCAGGATGCATGGGCTCTCCGGCTTTGAAGCCAGTTATACTTGGGTCGATAAGGCCTGATTTACAGACGATGCATGTGTTTGTGCTTTTTGTTAAATTGAGTTTTTATATTTCCAACACATTTGGGCTTAAACTTCCGGCTTTTCATATTACTGATCCTGACGATCCACCTTTAAGATCTGATTTCACGGAGATGCCATCCAGGCATGTACAGAACATCTGTTGTGTGCCAGAGAAAGTTGCAATTAGGTAGACCTCGAGACAAGTGGTGGGGAGGAAAGGACAGGGTTTCTAAGGCTGGGGGAGGCTCACTCAGCAGCCTTCCAGCACTTGCCCACCCCATCCATGCTTGATTCCTTTGGCTTTTGAAGAATACAGAACAACCAACTCCTCCTAAACTGTGTCATTCATAATTCTGCAGAAAAATTCCCTTACAATTCACAAAAGTGACATAGTTTTTTATAGTATTTTATTTTTTAAAAGCACCAGACATTAGGGTGGAAAGTGGAAAGAGTTTTGTATATGGATTCCAAAGAGCTATGCCCCAGTCAGACCACATACATGACCTTGAGCAAGTCATGTGACCTCCCCATGCTTCATCCCATCAGAAAATGGGAACAGTACTACCCACCTTCTAAGACTGTGGTGAGGCATAAGTGACTTTGTTCAAGAGTTGTACAAATACTAGCTGTTATAATCTTACTCTAAGAATAAAAATAGATGTCCCACAAATATCTTATTTCAAGACAACAATTATTTAGTAAGTGCTTATATGCAAACAGAATATGAGAGATTCTGGTAACACAAAAATGATAATAATACTAGTCCCTGTTTATTGAACACATACTATATGCCAGGCACTTTGCTAAAGCCTTCATAGAAAGTATCTGTAATCCCCAGGCAGGTAATATTATTCATCCATTTTTACTGAAGGAAAAAACCATTTTTAGCAAGTTTTAGTAACTTTGCTAAGGTCACACAGCTTCTAAGTAACAGAGCTGGGAATCAAACACAAAATGTCAAGTCTTGGGCCTTATTTCAAGAAGCTTCAAAACTATCATGAAAAGTAAAACATATTTGCAAATAAGACATGTTCACCAAAAAACAAACAAAGTTCACAAATTTAAAGGAAACACAGAAACAGAAGGTATATCATGGGTAACACCACTGATTACCCCAACATGTGCTTTGTTTCCTGGCTCTGGGTCACACCTGCCTTTGTCTGGGGCACATTTTTTTTCTCTTCCATTTGTCAAAATATGAATCTTTCATGACATAAATAACATCCTACTTGCTCCATGAAGTTTTCCCAAATTCTCAGTTCTCCCTCTCTCCCTCTGGCTCTTTGTTTATAAACAGAGAAGGAAAAACGTGTCCTAGACAGAGGGAGATATGGGCAAAGAAGCATATCTAGGTAGTATATTTTGTGCAGCTAGAACACAGGAAAAGTAAAAGACATGGCCCAGAGTGGGGACAGATCATTGTTTCCTAGTACCCCCTTTGCAACTCTTCCTTTGGTTAAGAAAAACCCCAACTGTATCCCAGCACGTGGCTACCCAGCTAGAGTACAACTGCCAGCCTCTCTTGCAGCTAAGTATGGTCATGTGACCAAGTCTGAGCCAACGGTGCATGACGTGACACACTACTAAAGTCCTAAGCTAACGTCCTAGGGACTAAGACTCTGACCTGAGACCTCTCTTGTTCCTCTTCCTCCTAGAAGCAAATGGCAGCAAGTAGTCCCTTGGACCCAGATATGAAATCCCTAAGTGAAGGATGGCAAAACCGCCCATCCTCTGGACACTCGCAACCTCCAGAATCACAAATTTGTGCTGCCTACACCCGATTTTATACAAGACCCACCTTTATAGGGTCCTGACTCCATGCTATGTATTTGGAAAATAGTTTACAGGCAATAGAAAGCCTTTTTTTTTTTAACTTGAAACATCTGTATCCACACAGTGACCTGGTGGCATGGTTTATCTTTCTTAAAGAGCATTAATGTATTCATGGTGAGCCTTTCTATCAACTACATTTCAAATTATGTTAGCTAGAGCTTGAAGTCAGGACAACATGTTTGTCTGGATGTCACAGCGGAGGGTTGTACTGGCTTTGTTGAGAGTTTTGCTTTCAAGACTGTAGGAAGGGAAGAGGAAGCACATAGAGAGGGGAGGATGCATGTGTTGGAGACAATTCTGCCAAAGGACTATTTGCCCCTAGGTTTCAGTAAAGTGCTATTCCCAGTTATTCAGAATAGGGTGACTTTCAGGAGGGCACATCTAAACCAGTGGTATCCAACGAACATCCACCATCTTATATCTTTGATGCAAGACACAGTGAGCAATTAGATTGAGACCTAGAGTAAGATCTCGCCTGTGTGTTTTTTTTAACAAATGAGTATTTCCGATAAATCAGTTTTCCTGACATCTGACGCTTAAGTTCTTAACTGTTTTATCATTGGCCAACAGCAATTAAATTCATGCTATGGTTCCCAAGACGATCAGGAACAAAACCGAAAACACGTGTACAAAATTGATGGCAGTAATTATCAGAAGGTGAGCATCTGAGTAATCCAGAATGTGCTTGCTTAGTCCTCTTTAGATTGTCATCATAACAGAACAAAAACGTAAGCATTTTCTAGAGAATCTGGCAGCAATCTACAGCTCTCCTGTGTGAGAAATTCAGGAATAAGCAGCCAACGTTAGTTAATAAACTAATCATTGGTCTTTCACAAATCTTACCTTAATAATATATGTTCAGGATATCATTCAGCAGGTGTTGTACATTAAACATTTCTACCACACAGATTTATTCCTCATGGGTCTGTGGTGAAGGAGGAAAACTTTAAGTGAAAAGCAAAAATGTGTAGTTCTCAAATGACACCTCAAGAAATCAGCAAAAAGTCAGGAGACCAGAAGGTAAACTAGTGAACTGATTTACAGGACACTTGCATTCCTGGAAAACTCAATGTGCTTTATTACCATGTAAAAAAGTATTTGTAGTTCTATGTACAATGGAGTTCACATCTAGGTTCAAGCCATGGCAAGTGGGTTTTTCACACGGATGTGCCGCGGGACATTAGAAAGCTGTGCAGGGTGTGTAATAGTGTTTGTGATGGGCAGGAAGGTGCTGTGCATGGCAGGGTGACCGGCACCCCTGATCACACCCACTAAAAGCCAGGAGCACTCCCTATCACGATAGAAGTAAAAATTCTGGAAATGGCTCCCCTAGAGGGTAGCGCCCCCACAGAGAACAACTGTCTGAGAGCCAGGCCTTCTTAACTCACTTCCCATGGCGTGTCCCACTGCAGCTGCAGGGCCTCAGCAGTGGACGGGGGCTGTTAGCTGGTACAGGGGATGTGTTTAGACGAACTGCTCAGACCAATCAGCGCTAAGCCTGAGTGTCCCACCTTCGCAGGAAAAGCGTTCTTTGCATCACTGAACTGACAGGGGATAGACACTGCACAGTGGAGCATTCTCGCCTTTGGGTAAGCCCTCTCTGCCCAGAGCCCCACAGCCCTGGCTGGAGGACGCAATGACCAGGTGGATTTTAGCAGCATGGACAGTAAGCATAAGTAACATGGGCCCTAGGCCCCAAAAGCTCTTTTTTTCATCGCCTACAGGAGAGCTGGGTGAGTGATAGGAAATGTAGGGAGTAGTCAGGGCTGGAAAGTGTGAGGTTGACTTCTGATAAGAGTGGAGGGGGCAGAGAGCAGAGAGACAGTGTGGACGTGAGGTGCCAAGTCTAGAAGAGTTAACTCATATCCTTTAGGATGAGGGCATCGGTTGTTTGCTCTGCCCTCCTGTTTTTGGGAAGGTTGCAGGTGGCTTACATACAGGGAATCTTTATAGACAGGAAGTCAAAGAAAAGCAGAAAAATCTTGCAATGCAAGGTACCCACAAAGAATTCACTCTCCAGTTAACTGTAACTCTAACAATAGCTTTATTTAACGAAAACAAGGTCCTGTCAAAGATGCAAATGTCTTCTAAACTAATCATTTGTGTCTGCATGGCCTCAGGAAGAAGGGGACACAGGCCTGGAATCCCAAATAGAGGAATCGTTGCAAGGTGCCTCTGTCTTCCATGTTTTGCTCCGTAGCCACATTCTTCCTTCAACTGCTGCTCGTGGCGTTCATTCTGCTCTGCTTGGGCCAGCGCCAGCGGTCAGAGTTGCTCTCCTGCCTCCGTGCTGAAGTCACTCAATCCCCCTGTCCCTGGGGATCAGATGAGGCATTATGCATGGCTCAGGTGGCAGCAACCACCTCAGCTAGGGCATGAAATAGAGCCCCCCAAAAGAAACTCAACAGGCTTTAAAAACAACAAAACAAAAACCCTGAGTAGTCAGTGACTTGTCAAAAGGAATATAAAGCCTTTAGATTGTTCAGTTTCCAAAATTCATTGCATCATCTGTAACCTTCCAAAATACTTTACACTGTAATTTTTAAGGCAATTCATTTTTGAGATAGAACTATAATAGTATGGAAAGATCTCTAGGACATATTAAGTGAAAAAACAGACTGCAGAACACTATTTTTAGTATGATCTCATTTTGCATATCATTTATATCAACCTTACTAATTAGGTCTTTTAGATCTTCCATATCCTTATTTATTATTGTCTACCTGATCTATTGTTTTTAATGTTTACTTATTTTTGAGAGAGAGACAGAGTGCCAGTGGCAGAGGAGTAGAGAGAGAAAGACACAAAATCCAAAGCAGGCTCCAGGCTCTGAGCTGTCAGCACAGAGCCCCAACATGGGGCTTGAACTCACAAACTGTGAGATCATGACCTGAGCCAAAGTCAGACGCTTAACTGACTGAACCACCAAGGCACCCCTACCTGATCTATTTATTAAGATCTATTGGCTGGGGCACCTGGGTGGCTCAGTTGGTTTAAGTGTCCAACTTTGGCTTAGATCATGATCTCACAGTTTGTGGATTTGAGCCTTGCATCAGGCTCTGTGCTGACAGCTCAAGCCTGGAGCCTGCTTCAGATTCTGTGTCCTCCTCTCTCTCCGCCCCTCCTCTGCTTGTGCTTTGTCTCTCTCTCAAAAGTAAACAAACATTAAAAAATTAAAATGAAAAAGATCCATTGGTCAATTTATAGAAAGAATAAACCCATTTTACAGAAAGTAAAAGGGAAGGAGTCTATTCTGGGTTATGCAGACTGATAGTGCCTCTTAATCATTAAAGCTCTTTGTTTTCTTATCATTTTGCTCAGATCTTTCATTTATATCCACTATGCTACATTCAGCAGTGTCTGCTTTCCTTCACGTTCTTTCCAAGATAGCCTTAATTTCCATCATAGGGGCTTTTCTGCTTTTAAAAAAATTTCTGGGTTCTGTGCTTCTTGGAGATGAGAGATGTTCGGCAGCGTTCTCTATTTCTTTTAATAGAATTGGTCTATATAGATATTCTATCTTCTCTTGAACCTTACTTAGTAATTTATATTATACCTGTTTACATTTCAGCAACTTTTGTTATCACAATACTTCTCCCTGATCTTTTGTATCTCTGCTTTGGACTCTTGATTTGATTATGTTTGAAATTAATTCCAAAAGGTTTTATCATACGTTTTTTTAAACAAACTTTATTTTTTAGAGAAGTTTTAGGACCGTAGCAAAACCAAGCGGAGAACACAGAGAGTTCCCACATGTCCCCTACCCCCAACATGCACAGCCTCCCTATCAACATCCCACACTAGAAGTGATATATTTGTTACAACTGATGAAGGAACACGGACACATCGTTACCACCCAAAGTCCATAGTTTACATTAGACTTTACTTGTGGCCTTGTACATTCTATGGGTTTTGACAAAGGAATGGTGACTTGTCCAGCATTATAGTATATAGAATACTTTCATTTCCCTAAAAATCCCGTGCCCACCTATTCATCTCTTCCACCCCACAGCCCCTCTAAACAACTGATCTTTTATCATCTCCATTGTTTTTCCTTTTCCAGAATGTCATATAGTTGGAATCATGTCTCAAATTGGTTTCTTTTACCTAGTAATCATGTGCATTTAAGGTCCTCCAAGCGTTTTCATGGCTTCTAGTCCATTTCTTTTTAGCACTGAGAAATGTTCCAATGTCAGGATGTACCACAGTTTATTTACCCATCCACCTCCTGATGGCCATCTCAGTTGCTTCCAAGTTTGGGTAATTATGGATAAAGCAGCTGTAAACTTCTACGTCCAGGTTTTTGTGTGGACATAATTTTTCAACTCTTTTGGGTAAAAACCAAAGAGTAGGATTGCTGGATTGTATGGTAAGAGTATGTTTTGCGTTCTAAGAAACCAGCACACTGTCTTCTAAAGTGGCTGCACCATTTTGCATTCCCACCTGCAATGAATGAGAGTTCCTGTTGCTCCACATCCTCTCCAACATTTGGTGATGTCAGTGCTTTAGATTTTGGCCATTCTAAAGATGGTGCCATTTTATTGTCATTATTTTTTTCAGCAAGACTGCAATACTTTTTCTGGAGTGTGTACTTTGGTGTTTGTTTTTACTCTTCCTTTCCCTTTTTTTCCCTTGTAACATCTTTGCATATTACAAGATTCTGTGATGATTCCTTTTTTATTATTTTTTATAGAAACAGGTGATATTTTCTGAATCAGACTTTTGCTCTCTTACTCATGTTACTTCCCTGCCCTTTGTCAACCACATAGGCTGAAAATGGCCACATGAAAGGAAAGGGAAAAAATGAGTCCTTTCGGTGTTCCTCTTCCTCTCCTGCCCTCCTTACTCATCAGGAAGCCAAAGGTAGAGAGTGTAGAGACAATATGCATGTATAAAGAGGTAAAGTAAATGGGTACCTGGGTATTTCAGTCAGTTAAGCGTCAGACTTCAGCTCATGTCATGATCTCAAGGTTTGTGAGTTCGAGCCCCGCATTGGGCTCTGTGCTCACAGCATGGAGTCTGGTGTCTCCCTCTCTCTAGCCCTCCCCTGGCTCATGATCTCTCTCTCCAAACATTTGTGCAGTGTTTTGCTGTTCTGCTTAAAGCAAAATAATATATATGCATGCACAAGCTACAAACTGTGAATTGCGTGATGTCAGTGATTGTGCCTATAATTTCTATGCTTTTATAGTTAATAACTTATAATCATCATTACACAATATAAAGATGAATGGTAAAATTCACGCTAATAATATTAAGTTTTAATTTGTCTTTACCTACAGATACCATACGTTTTCACTCGTATGTGGAACAGGAGAAACTTAACAGAGGACCATAGGGGAGGGGAAGGGGAGAAAAATAGTTGAGAGGGAGGGAGACAAACCATAAGAGACTCTTAAATACTGAGAACTGAGAGTTGATGGGGTGGGAGACAGGGGAAAATGGGTGATGGGCATGGAGGAGGGCACTTGTTGGGACGAGCACTGGGTGTTGTATGGAAACCAATTTGCCAATAAACTATAATTAAAAATGATAAATTCTTAAAAAATTTTTAAAAATAAAAATTCAAAAAAAATAATTTGTCTTTACTTAAAATAACACTAAATAGTAAATGAAAATATCATGACTATTCAAGAGAACACAGGAGAAAGGAAATGCTTTATATTTTTGGGGCTTGAAGAGTACATTTCACCCTGATTTTTGAACAAGGGCCTTGCATTTTCATTTTGCCCTGGGCCCAAGAAATTGTGTAGCCAGCCCTATCTAGGAGGTTCGTGCTGAAAAGACTGTAGATATTACCAGCTCAACCTCTTCATCAGACAAGGAAGATGAGACCCAGAGAGGTGAAGTGACGTCTTGCTTAGGAAAGTAAAAGGGAAAGGTGGGATGGAAGAAGTTTTCTCCATCCTCAGACTCTGAGGAGTGAACTGAGGCTTCACTGATACATGGTAAATTCCCAGGGACCTACGCCCTCTGGTCTGTCCCTGTGTAGGTTCTCTGGCACCCAACCCCTCCCACCATGATCGCGGCATTCCCAGAGCCAGACTTGTCTCCAGACCTGGAAGACAGTAGAGCCAAACTCCCGCATTCTGTGCGCCTGCTGCATATTCTGGCCACA
Source organism: Suricata suricatta (assembly GCF_006229205.1). Classification (NCBI taxonomy): domain Eukaryota; kingdom Metazoa; phylum Chordata; class Mammalia; order Carnivora; family Herpestidae; genus Suricata; species Suricata suricatta. The sequence goes on along the minus strand of NC_043703.1, from coordinate 135,243,287 downwards.
TTCCCAACGTCCTGGATTCCCGCCTAGGCATCACTAGTATACACTCAACAGCCAGACAAGACCCTATACTACCATGTCCTACCAGCTCTGGACACTTGGGGACTTTCAAAGGACATGTTTTCTATTATTGGGAACACTTGGCTTCTAGTAAGTCCACAACACCTTTCAAGGTTGGAAAATAAACTGTCAGAGGAGGAGTCCTGATGCAGTGTCCTGAACCTTCCAGTCTTTGACCAATTTCTTCCCTCCTAAGAAGACATCATGGAAGGGGGAAAAGAGAGCTCCAGGAGAACCGAACTGGGAAAGACGGGATATCTTTTCCTACAGTCCTGGTGGCATCCTTGCTGCAAGGCTTGGAAATGACTTTGAGAGACTTAATTTCTTCCCAAGGCAACTGACTAACTCCTAGAACAAGAGCCTTTTATCAGATGTCCTGTCCTCGGGAGGTCCAGGCAGCACCCCCACCGTGCACACAAACACACCTTATTTTTATTCTTCAAGGAATACGAAAATAGACATTTTTTTCTCCAATTACACTGAGAAAATTTTACCCTCCTCTATGCCCTAGAGCCCAAGGCATTCCCAAACACTGTCCACCATGTCTGAAAGGACACCATGAACCACTTCATTCCTTTGGGTGTAAACATGAGTTTGCACTCCACCCTGTCCTCCCTCCACTTACATCAAAACCCTAGAAGGATATTTTCTCCGAATGATAGATTTCCTGGGACGTCTTTGGGTTGCCTGAAAAGTGTTTCTTTCTAATCAAAACATCTGGGAACTGGCTGTGGCCAGCTGTGGGGCACTGGAGGGCATCGGGACCCTGGCTGCTGGGGGAGGGGAGGAGAAGGGCCTTGCACCCGCAGCCGGACCAGCACTCCCCCTCCCAGCACTCAAGTCCTCTGGTGCCTTCTCTGGGCATGTTCACTGCCTCCCCGCCGCCCCCCACCACCAGCCACAGGTTTTACAAAGAAAGACCCTGGCCTCTGCCTCAATGCTGTGGGGCAGCTTCAGGGCCTACCTCCTGACCACCCCCCTTGGCAGATCCCACCCCTTCATGCCCCGCCCTCCCAAGAGGCCCTTTGTTTTTGTTGTTTTGTTTTTAATGTTTCATTTATTGGCTCAAACTCACAATCCCTGAGATCATGACCTGAGACGCTCAACCAACGGAGCCACCCAGGCACCCCTCAACAGACCCTTTGTTTGGATCAGATTCCACCTTTCCATTGACTCCTGGGTGCTGACCTTCAGATGCCCATGGCTTCCTGAGCCTTCTCACCAGGACTCGGAGGTCAGTCCTGCCTGGTTCTCCACGGCCCTGCAGGAACCAGTTCCACGCAGCGAGGCCACCACACCTTCCTCTTTGCTCTGAGGAATGCTCTAGAGGATCTGAGCAAGGCCTGTATTCTAGCACATTATCTTCCCCTCATGTTTGCTTCGCCCACTGACTAGAATGTGGGAATAATGACTTATTTTTCTATGCCTCCACCAATGGCCAAACGACAGGTGTGGGACTGGCAGGAAGGCCCATTAGGGGACCACAGGGCCTGGGGTCAGGGAGCCCTCCCCACCGCCAACTCAGCACTCTCCGTCAACATACCTGCACAAAGGCCCAATAAACACGTGTGCTCGTAAATTTGATTTCAGTTCAATACCTGTCTTCTAACGTGTTCCCAGTGTCCCTCCTCCATCACTGCCAAGGCCACAGCAAAGTTGTAACACCCTAGAGATCTAAAAAGCCTCCTGGGCCACTCTGCCCAGTGGCAGGGCCCCAGGGGCCATGGGAGAGCTTTGAACAAATCCTGGGATGATCTGTAATTTAAAAAAAAAAAATTTTTTAATGTTTACTCATTTCTGAGAGAGAGAAAGCACAAGCGGGGGAGGAACAGAGAGGGAGAGAGAGAGAGAGGGAGACACAGAATCCAATGCAGACTCCAGGCTCTGAGCTGTCAGCACAGAGCCCACACTATGGGCTCACCAAATGTGAGATCATGACCTGAGCCAAAGTCAGAAGTTTTAGGGACTGAGCCACCCAGGCACCTGTGGGATGATTTGTAATTCAAAGTCGGCCTACAAGAGCCTGCAGAGCCACCGAGTTCATTCTTCTCTGGCCCTGTGTGCTTCTCTGGGCCCTGGCCCGCAGCCCACCAGCCTCGAAGCACCTGCCGTCAGGACCCCCGGGGCTCAGGGATTCGAGACCACACTGCACCGCCCAACCCTCCTAACCACTGGGGTGGAACACCATAGAGCAGAATCAGCAGCTGAGGCGTAACCAGCCCTGACCTATTCCTCCCTGGCAGAGGGGGTGGGGACCAGTGGGGGGTGGGGGGAGAAGCTGCAGGGCTGCAGGGTCCGGGAAGGGCCCTGGGGGGAAGCCTGGGTTAGGGGTTGGGGGACTGCTTCCCTCCCTCCTTTGCACTTGGCCTGAGCTCCCAGGCCTCAGACGCCACACACAGCTAGCTACCTTGGCTACAAAGCCCTTTTTTCAAAAGACGCTTCCCAAAAATCCAGAAAGACGAGCCCATGCATCTGGCCTCCTCTTTCACTTCCACCAGGACAACGTGATAGCATTTTACTCTCTTCCTCGGCTCCCTCCCACTCCTGACCAGCAGAGGCACCTGACACCTGGGGGCCCAGCATCAGACAGCAGGCCACCGGCCACCTGCACTTGCCCAGCAGGAATGTTTATAGAAAGCAGTAGAAAATGGGCACATGGGTGGCTGCGTTGGTCAGAGTATTCCTTCCCTCCAGCGAGTGGTAGGAGCCCAGTACAAACAAGCGTAATTAAAAAAGGGACTTTATTGGAAGGATATTGGAACTTCCGCACACGTATATGGGTTCTCAGCGCTAGAACTGGGCCTCGATGCCATGAGGACCCTTCCCTCTGCCTCTCCTCTCTCTTTACCTCCACGTGGCTTTTATTCTCTGCCGTGGACACACGATTTTGTCCGTCCACCAAAAATACAGCCTCTGAAACCCTAGCTTCCAACCCCTCCCTCCTACCTCCTGTGTTAAAATGCTGTCAGCCTGAGCTCTTCTCAGAACACTCCGAGGAAAGGCCTCTGATTGGCCAAGTTCTGTCATGTGCCCATCCCTCAACCAATCACTGTAGCCCAAGGGATGGACCCGTGCCTACTCCGTGGGCGGGGGAGAGCAGGGAATGCTGGGATTGACAGCCCCTCAGAACCATGGGAACGGGGCGCTGTAGGACATTTCACCTCCAAGAAAGAGGAGCTCTTCTTTGGTTGAGGATGGTGAACGGGACAGCTTCTTAACATTTTGACAAAGACTTTCTTGGAAACAGTGCCTTAAACAAAAGAAATGATCCGAGCGAGTTCATCCGCAAGCATGAGAGACTGGGGCAAGGAGAGCCTTGCAGAACCCCTCCGACCACCCACAGAGGGAGCCATCTACACTGCCTGCCTACACAACCAGAGCTAAACGCTACCATTAGCTGAGAGCATGTGTGTTGCTTTTCCTTTTAAACTTAATTCGACTTGAAAGGGCTCTTCATCTTATCTTGTGCAAGCGAGCAAGGGAGAGTGTGTTGGTTCCGTGGTGCAATAAATAACCTCTCATTATGAGAAATGTGATGCCTCAGTCCACCAAGCCATTTGGTAACCATAATCTGACATTACAGAAGCTGTTCTGGTGAGACCAGAGATATCTGAGCCACACTTCCCTTTTCAAACAACTTCAGCTAATGGCTTTCCGTGCTATTAGTGGAATGAGTCCAAGCTATCTTTGATTTGCGGCCACTTGATTGGGTCCTGAAAGCGGAGGCTCAGCTTTGTGAGGAGGCATAATTGCCTGGGAACACTGCAGAAAGATACAATTCCTGCAGAGTCGCAGGGACCACAAATTTAGAGAAACTTAACTCCTCCGGAAAGATGAAAACATTTGTAAAGGTTTCTTACTCCCATGGCGGCCCCTTCCTCACCCTGACAGCTCATGTCAGCCCTGTCTGCCTCGCCAATTTTCCTGACTCTGGAAAGGTTTTCTTAGAAAGGAGTGGGTCTTCTTGGAGCCTACTACAGCAGGCCAGGAGCCATATAGAAAATGATCCAGCTGCACAGCCTGACTAAACAGGTCAAACCTCCATATCCTTAGGCAAAATGTCAGTGCTTGGAGTGCACCGAAATCTCTGCCTGTGAATTTCAAACTAACCCCAGCCGCTGCAGGGCAGTTACAGTGGAAGGGCGGCACTGTGCCTGGCCACAAAGTAGCCCTTTTTTACTAACAGGAAGAGAGACGCCATCTTGTAGAGCAAAGTTGGACGACCAGCTGTATACTTCTGGGCTAACCTGCAGGCCCGTTTCAGGAGTCTTGGTACTGTGTGATCTAAAAGAGAAGGACCGTAAAGCTCAACACTATGCTAAGCATGCCTTGTAGGTTGAAAGAAGGAACATCAATGGACCAGCATGTGTTTTGACATTGGAAATCCGGCTTCGTTTGCAGAACCGTTCAACCAAAGGTTATCTCAAGCTTGGAAGGGACTTTTTCTTTTGAATAAACTTTTGATTTTGGAGAAATTTCAGATTTACAGAAAAATTACAAATCTAGTAGAGAGAGTTGCCATATACCTTTCACCCACTTTCCAAAAATGTTACCATTTTTTGTTAGGCTCTGCTGCATTTGTCAAAATTAAGAAGTTAATGTACCATTAACTAAACTCCAGACATTATTCAGATTTTCACCAGTTTTTCCACTAACATTCCAGGATCTCACACGCCATCTGGTCATCATGTGTCCCTACTCTGCCCTGATCTGTGACAGTTGTTCAGTGTTCTTTTCCTTGTTTATCATGACCGTGACAATTTTGAAGAGTACTGGCCAGGTATTTCCTAGAATTCCCTTCATTGGGGTCCGTCTGATACTGTCTCATGAATAGACTACGGTTAGGGTTTTTGAGGAAGAATACCTGAATGTGAAGTGCCTGGGAGGGATTTTTTAAAGAACAAGTAACTCAGAAGTTACAACCCACCTTCTGTTAAACCCAATCATATTTTGTCTGTTCTGTCTGTATTTTTAAGAGATTGTGTGCCAGCTTTGTGCTGGATTTTTTCAATTCAGATTCCTAGCTTCTCTTTAAAAAATAGGAAGAGCTGATGATGCTTCCGCAGCAGTCAGAGGTGGTGCTGAGAAGCAGGACTCCCGCACCTCGGGCACATGTTGAACCCCACCAGTCCCATGGCTCTAAGGCCCTCCCCAGCTCTAAGGCCCACTATCAGCTGCCATTGATTATCATATCCACGGTGTTGATCTTTCTATGCTTTCTATATCTTTGCCACAACAGAAGTAGACCCATATGGCTCCACACTTCAAGAGAAAGAAAGCAAGAGCCAAGAAATGTGGTAAGTGAATCTCAAGGAAACTGCATTTTTCCTAATAATAGAAAAGGGCGTCAATGTGCACTCTGAAAACTGCATGTGAATTTTTGTGACTCTTGTTCACACAACATACACCTCACCACTTATATGGCAGCAGAAAGGAGGCATGTGGGTCAAGAAGGAAGCCAATTATAAGAAAAGTGGATGGGTCAAAGGAAGGGATGTTGAAACCTCCACCTGCCCCAACTTCCTCCCAAGATCCTCCCAGACAAAATTCATGTCACCACCCAGAGATGGGCTTGTCATCTACCTAGAAACAGCTATCCCATAGGGTCTGCACATCCAGGCCTAGCCTGGGCAGAGATTTTCAAGATGGCCAATCCCACCCCAGAAGAAGACCTGTGAGCAAAGAGAGTGTCTTCCATGTCTTTTGTCTCCCTCCTAACATATGACTTGTTAGAGGCACGGTGAAGGTGTACCTGATTTCTTCACTGCCCACCCCTGCTGTCTGTGGGGCAGACAGCCCTTGTCACAAGAGCTAGAATTCTGAGCCCCAACCTCTCCAACCCAGGCAAAGTGACAACAGGTTCCTCAGTCCTTCCTCCTGATCCTCTTCCTCTTTCCCATCCCCTCGTCCTATTCCCCCAGCCTTGAAGACTATAAGATCTCTAGAATGTGACCACACCAGGCTTTGAGGTAGTGACCAAGCCAATCTCCAAGTCTCAAGCACATCACTAACGTGATGAGTTCTACCCAGAGCATTGCCAGAGCCAACCTGGGGAGGGGTGGGGCACAGAACATGGGCAAAAAGAGTGAGCACTAGACCGGGAGTCAGAAGATCTGGGTCTAATCTGGATTGCAGTGCTCTGCGGTGTCAGGCAAATCACTCAACCCCCCTGAATCCTAGTTATCTCAGCCATCAAATCAGGTGACATTTTTACCTGCCTTGCCAACCTCTGGATTTCTGTGATGTGTAAAGATGATCAAGCCACAGAATAATCTTCCCAACTTGCCACCTTCACTCCTAAACCCAAGTTATATACTTCTCTACTGTCCATAGCAGCCCAACCTTCTCCATCAGTGCCCTTCTGTCACATTCCCTGCTTTTTTGTTTGTCCTGCACCCCCACTCCTAATACAGCTGCCCTTAGGACAACATACTCATATTGGAACATGGAACCTAATACTGTGGTACCTACTCCTGTTCTTGGTACATCAAACGTTGAGTGAATAAGTTAAGCAAACAAACAAGAGAATTAATACAGTGCCTGTAGAAGCACTTTGTAAACTATTGGGCCTTATCTCAAGGTGAAGGGCTAGGGATGCTAGCAGGCTAGTTCCTGGATAGCTGACCTGGGTAGCTTACCTGAGCATGCCTTTCATTCGAAGCTGATTGAACCAATCTTTTGGCTGACTGATCTGTCACTCTATTGGCTGATAAGCTTCGAATCAGACTCTTCCAGCCTTCGTACTGTCACAGAGATTTTAAAAATCATGAGATGAAAGTAGGTGGTTGAACAGAAGTGTTATGTAGAGCCATGACTGGGGCAGCCATATTGGTCCAAGAAGCCACCAGAGAGAGGAGATGGAGAAATAGAGGTGAGAAAGATTCTCTGAGCCTTACGACTGGAGAGGGAAATCCTTGTTCCCAACATTCCAGTTGTGTTTCCAGTCTGGCTGTACTTTGTGTCTTGTGCTTGGATGTCCAAGAAATTTTCCCTTGACATTGTATCATAAATCCCTCTTTGCTTAAGCAAAGGGGTGGAGTGGAGGTTGGAATGTCTGTTCCTTATACCCAAGTAACCTTTATTTAGACACAGAGCAAACAAGACACAGTCTCTTATTAACAGATACAAACTTACCTACACAGAGAAAGAAAAGGACATCGATGAGGGCTAAGACATGAGCGCTCACCTGAGTCCGGGATAAGTCAGAGGCCTCTCCCGTGGCCCAGGACAGACCCTGAATCCCAAAGTTGCCGCTAAAAGTGGCACTTCCCTGAGACGCCTCAGAGATACTTCTCTCTCATGAACAGAGGAAGCTAAGCCATTAGCTAACCAAAAAAGAATTAAGCTCCAGCCTGGTATGTTATTTCTGGAGCTGAAGACCAACAGTTAGTGGTCAGATCAGGAAGCCTTCCAGGACCCTCCATGGAGATGAACTGGCTCTCAAGGGCTGGGAATCCACCAAATCAGGAGATGGCTAAGTTCATACATAATAGGCAAAAGTGCAAACAAATCATATGAGTCAAGCAGCAAAACCAAAGGAGACATAGTCAACGCTGGGCCTGGCCAGTGGGTCCTAGTAGGAAAAGATTCTTCATCCAGGAACTGTAAGTAACTCAGATGGAGTTTGTCATAAGATTATGAAACACTGTGGCACTTTTTGTTTCCTGTAATTTGTCTGCCTCTGAGGAGCTAATGTTTATTGATTTTCCTCTGTAAGAGGCAGACCATCAATTTGATTTGCCAGCATTGAAAAGTCTCAGGTTTCCAGGAAAAGCTTGAACCAAAAGAATTAAAATTGGGGTCTCTATATTGGTTTTACTGTGATTCACAGAGTAGTGTAATGACGCTCTTCACAAACATCCAAAATCTGACGCCTTTTCAAATACTCAGAAGTTGAAAATGAAAGAATAAAATGAGCATTTACTGAATACCAAACATATGTCAGGCACTGAGCTAGGCCTTTTTACAAGACAGAGGAAAATTTGGGTCTCCTGGGTGGCTCAGTTGGTTAAGCGTCTGACTTTGGCTCAGGTCATAATCTTGCATCTCGTGGGTTCTGTGCTGACAGCTCAGAGCCTGGAGCCTGCTTCAGATTCTGTGTCTCCCTGTCTCTCTGCCCCTCCCTAGCTCATGCTCTGTCTCTCTCTCTCTCTTTTTCTCTCTCAAAAATAAATAAACATTAAAAAAATTTTTTTAAGACAGAGGAAAATTTAATCCTTGCAGGACCTCTTAAAGTTATTATTATGCCCATTTCACTGAGGAGAAAACTGAGATCTGAAGAAACTAAATAGCTTGTCCAAAGTCCTACATATAATATGAAGGCAAACTAAGATTCTGATCCATGTCTGTCTGTCTCAACTTCCTGATCTTTCCGTGGCACACACCGCCTCTCTGGGACTGGCCTTCCCAGGGCCTTAGTAATCTAAACGTCTGTGAAGAGAAATTCTTTGGCTGGTTATTGAGTCCTTGCTTCTGATCTAGTTTTTATGACAATCCTGGGCCAAGAATGTAGGAAAACATTGAAACTCCAAACTTTTAATATTACCTTTTTTCGAATGTCATTTTAAGGTTTGTATCATAAATCTGTCTGGAACTTATTTTTCAGTAAGGTGTGAGTGAGAGGTATAGCTTTATTTTTTCGTCTTAATGGACACCCATGTACACCAGGTACAATTGATCTTTTTTTTAAGTCTTCTTCCTACTGAATTGAAACGGTCATCTCTCGCATTCATTATGTTTCCATATTCCCTGGGTCTACTCCTGACTCTCTTCTTTCCACTGATCTAGTTCAGCACCATTTCCTGGCTGTCTACATGTCGTAGCTTTGCTTTAAGTCACACTACCTGTTAAAACCCTCCTTCACACCTCCTCTCAGATATTTATTCTTGCACAAGAATATTAATATTTTTTTGAGGGTGGAGCCAAGATGGCGGAGAGGAAGGGAGCTCTGTAAACTCCCTCCGCACCGTTTTTCGAACTGAGAAGGATATTATGTTCATCTGAGAGAGCGGAAGGAGAAAATACGAACTCCAGAAGGAAGAATATTAATATCTTTTTGTCTAACCCCCTCCACCTACTCAAAATAATGATTTATATTCCACTAAATTTTGAATTAAACTTGCATATTAATGTGGACTATTAATAAAGTTTGACTTTTTTTTTGTTTATTGATTTTGAGAGAGAGAGAGAGCACAAGCAGGTAAGGGGCAGACAGAAGGAGAGAGAGAATCTCAAGCAGACTCTGAGCCATCAGCACAGAGCCCAATGTAGGGCTTACACTCACGAACCATGAGATTATGACCTGAGCCAAGATCAAGAGTCAGATGCTCAACCGACTGAGCCAACCAGTGCCTCAAAGATTGACATTTAAACTGCAAATTAAATCTTACGTTGCTATGTTTCTCCATTTTTAAATCCTGCCTTATGTCCCTTGACATGATTTTATAGTATTTTTTAGATGTATGTCTCTTACCCATCACATCAGATTCATTCATAAGTGTTTTGTAGTTTTTATTTCTTTTTTTAAAATGTTTATTTTAGTTTCTGAGAGAGACAAAGCACAAGCGGCAGAGGGGCAGAGAGAGAGGGACACACAGAATCTGAAGCAAGCTCCAGGCTGAGCTGTCAGCACAGAGCTTGACACAGGGTTTAAAGTTACAAACTGTGAGATCATGACCTGAGCCGAAGGTGGACGCTCAACCAACTGAGCCACCCAGGCGCCCCTGCAGTTTTTATTTCTAACTGGATATGCTTATTTAGAGAAACGCTATTGACCTTTTATATGTTTATCACATCCAGCCACGTTACCAAATTCTCCTCTTCATTCTAGTAGGTTATTAATGTCACTAAATTCCGAATACATATTTATATTTCTGCAAAAAAGAGATAATTTATTTGACTTTCCTCCAATACGTTACATATTTTATTGTTCTATTGCATTAAAATTTCCAAAACAATACTTAATAATGGTGAAAGCCCTTAGTGCTATTTGTTCCTGATTTTAAAATAGCTTTACTATTTCATAGTCTGATATAGTCATTACCATGTTAAAAATGTCTTGTTCTATCTTTATTTTACATGTTTATTAGTAATTGTTGCTAGATTTTATCAAATGCCTTTCACCAACTATAGTTATAAAAGATTTTTTCTTTTAATATAAATAGGAAATTATTCTGATAAATTTCCAAATTTTCAACTATCTTTACATACCTGAAATAAACTTGACTTAATTTTCTTTCATTCTTTGTATAATTTGCTACTGAATTTTGCTTACTATTGTTTTTACTATTTTAACCTTTACATTCATAAGCAAATTTTTCTAGTTTTCTTTTTTCTATCTTTATCAAGTTTTAATATTAATATTATTGTGGGAACTATTTCTACCTTTTTTCATGGGCTAGGCTAGGATAGTTTAAAAATAACCCACCACTGTTTTCTAGACACAAAACTCCTGGACCAAGACAAAAGACAGGGTTTTGTCTGTTTGTTTGTTTTGAATATTTATTTATTTAGGGGCTCCTGGGTGGCTCAGTCAGTTAAGTTTCCAACTTCCGCTCAGGTCATAATTTTACAGTTTGTGAGTTCAGCGCTGGTGTCGGGCTCTGTGCTGACGGCTCAGCGCCTGGAGCCTGCTTCCGATTCTGTGTCTCCTACTCACTGCCCCTCCCCTGCTCACAGTCTACCTCTCTGTCTCTCTCAAAAAAAAACACATTAAAATAATAGTATTTATTTATTTATTTAGAGAGAGTGCTGGGGAGAAGGGGAGAGACAGAATCCCAAGCATGCTCCTCACTGTTCACGCAGGGCCCGACACAGGGCCTGATCTTACAAACTGTGAGATCACGACCTGAGCCCAGATCAAGAGTTGGGCACTTAACTGAGCCACCCAGGTGCCTTAAGACAGTATTTTTTAAAGTTTATTTATTTATTTTGAGAGAGAAAGAGGGAGAGAGAGCATGCAACATGAGCAGGAGAGGAGCAGAGAGAGAGAGAGAGAGAGAATCCCTAGCGGACTCCAGGCTGTCAGCACATGGAGCCTGACTCGCTCCATGGCTCAGTCTCGCAAACTGTGAGATGATGGCCTGAGCTGAAATCAAGAGTTGGAGGCTTAACCAAATGAGCCACCCAGGCGCCCCGAAAGACAGCTTATCATTCACAGCACTAGCAGTCGTGAGAGACCAGTGTGTGTGCGCCAGTCTCTTCAGCCCTGCTTCCCACAGGCGATGTGAAGAGGACCAGGTGACACTGCATGGCAGTGGTTGGATCACAGGAGCGGAATCCCGAGTTTAAGGAACCTGACTGTTTTATAACCGGCATTACGCAAACCTGCTCTTCGCTCTGAGTGAGACGCACCCTCTGTCTTCCAAGGTTGGAAGGACCTTGCCCTTTACTCTGAAGGGAATCATTCTATCTTTCATAGCTGTTTCCAGGACAGACATCTTTAGAACACAGTCCAGAACAAGGAACAGTCATTCACTCACAGATGTTTAAAAAGGTGAGAGACCCAGGGGAAGTTATTTCCCAATGATGGACGGTTCAAGCAAAAGAAGGACAGAACACTGGTGCTTGTTAATTCTTAGTGGGCATATGCATGTCATTATATTTCCTGTCTTTGTCTATATTTCTAGAAACATCTACCCCCCACCCCCACCCCCCAAAAGGAAAAAGAAGCCAGAACTGTCTAGTAGTGGAATAGCTGCCTCAAGATATGGTGAATGTTCCAAAAAATATGAGTGACACTGGAATCCTAAATTAGACAGGTGGGGCAGAGTAAGGCCTCCTAATTCAAAGAATCTAGAATATTAGACGGCTCGATGTGAAGGCATTTCAGAGTCTACTTAGCTACTCCTGCTTATTTCCCCTGCATTTCCCATCATAGTCATAGGCTGGCCAGGGACAGATGATCAGAAACCACACACCCGCACGCCCTCACCCACATACACTTTCCAAGGAACTCATCGATGGGCTTATCCACGTTTCTTAATCTCCTTAGTCTTTCCTTAGTGAGGTCAGCGGGAAGACCATGATTTATGCCCCTAAAGCACTGGCATATGAGAAACGTTGTCGGCACAAGAAAGTCCATGGCGAACATCATAGACGTGACCCTGTCCCACAGAATTTACCGTACAGCGGGGAAGGTAGATAATTCCACAGAATAGGAGATGGGACTGGCTCTCAGATTCACTAGAAATGGACTTAGCCCCTCTCCTTCTACTCACCCACCAGCTCTCTAGGGAGCCATAGCCAGAGAGAGTTGGTGCAGTTTTCCTGGGTTTGTCCCATAGGGACTAGCAGAACAGGAGACCGGGGTGGGGGAAGGTGTCTGCTCAGGTGACTCTGCTCGGACTCAGATTTTCCTTTTCAAAGGAAACTCTAATATCTATCTTCATACCTTCATAGCCGGCTGCCTAAAAGCACCCAGCAAATCTAACATAGCATTAAAAAGTCCAAAACTAGAATATTCTCTTGAGGTCTTTGCCCAGAATTTAACACCTCACATTCCTGATCCTTTCTTTGTTCCTGCCCCGCTGATATCATTTTTGGGGTCACAATAGTATGTAAAATACACATGCACACACTCACATACACACACATTTGCTTTCTCTACATTTCTAAAATGTCCTCGCTTTCAAAATCTGAGGATGTAGAGCTACTGTTGCTGAAATAAGAACAAAATTAGCTGATGGGTATCCGGTTGCTTTCCCCATTCTCTCCGTAACAATAAAAATGCAGCTACAGTTCAATCTGAGCGAACACCTAAATGAAAACTCAACTTCATAGAAAACATTGAATTCATATTAAACCCACTGAACAGTCTTAATTTTTGAAAGCACCCAGAGTAGAATTCCTTCACTCAGCACGCTTCTCTCACAACTATTCTGAAAAAATGTTTATTCCAAAAGATGAAATGTTCCACCTTTCCCCAACTTTGGTGCCAGAGGTACCCAAAGTCAGATGAGCAAGGAGCAAAATGCAAAACCAGATTCTAGGTGCCTTCAAAAACTGAAGTCACAATTCTAATCTGCTACAATCTGAAATGCTAGGCGGCCACAACCGATGGTGAATGGCGGCCCTCATCTGCCCCCTGCTGGACTCCACGTAAATGACAGGACTTCCTACCAGCCGCAGGAGAGGGGGCCAAATTTGGCAGGTGCTGGCATCCCTTGTAGACTATAAAGGCTGTGGCAAAAGGGGCTGTGCCTGTGGTTCACCACTGTGCTCCCAGCGTGTAGCAGGGTTGGAAAACACTAGCCATTCAACACATATGTGCCAAACGAGTAAACATACAGGTAAGGAAGATGGGCTTACCGGCTCCACATAGGCATAATACCAGGAGCATACTGGCCCAAGGGAAAAACCAGTGTAAATGTTTTGTGACTCTATCTTCACAAATGTTTGAAATAAATTGGTAGCAATCAGTGTGGCTGGTTCTCTCTCTCTCTCTCTAATAATTCCACTGGGCTGAACAAAATAATAAAACTGGAATATTCAGATTTAAGGATAAAGGTGGATTTTCTAAATGTTACTGCCAAGAAACAAATCTTTGAGAGCTTAGGCTCTATAAGCCAGGAGATGGGAGGGGAGGGAAGCAGGGGGGAGGGGAGGGGAGGGAAGGGGAGGGGAGGGAAGGGGAGGGAAGGGAAGGGAAGGGAAGGGAAGGGAAGGGAAGGGAAGGGAAGCGAAGGGAAGGAAACATCTTTTCTCCAAGATGGCAGAACAAGTTGAGATCATAGAGTTCTCTGTGTTCTCTATCATCCTTTCCTCCGGGGTCCCGTGTTTCTGCCAGCCCTCCAATGATTACCCATATGTGTCTCAAGGATTAGTGAAGGCAAGGATGGAACATACAGACATCATCTTTAGTTAGAAGTAGATTTATTGAATATGAAAGAAGTCATGTTAGGGATAAGATTCTGACATTTAATACACCTGTTTACCTACCCTGGAGAAGCTTAGGTTTCATTGAGGAGTAGACAAATAAGAATATGCAGAACAGTTCTACAGGGAATATAATTAAGTGCCAATGGATGTGATATAGAAACTGTCCAAGAACTGAGGAGCGTGGGTGGCTAAGTTGGTTGAGTGTCCAAAACTTGATTTCAGGCTCAGGCCATGGTCTCTGAGTCACTGAGCACTGAGCCTGCTTAAGATTCTCTCTCATACCCTTTGCCCCTCTCCTCTGCTCATGTTTGCTCTCTGTGTCTCAAATAAAAAATAAATAATAAATAAAAATAAAATTCTCTGATGAATGAATGAAACCCAGTGACAGCCTAGACACATAATTCCTGAAGGATTAAGAGGCAAGGTAAAAGCATACCCTTAATTTTTGAGGAAATCTGTGATGTCTAGAGCCTGTGCCACACAACTAGAGCAATGCCCATGACAAGTAAGTTCAACTTCTTGTAGTGGATGGCCAGGGACTTTGGCCTTATGAAGATATTTATAAGGTAACTGGGAAAATTTGAATGTTGACTGGATATTTGATATTCTTTTAGACAAAGTAAGACTAATGTGGTTGCTAAAAATAAAAGTCATAATGTTTTAGAGATACATACTGAAGTATTTATGATTGAAATAATAGACTATCTGACATGCCTTTCAAACTAATGAGTCTGGGAGTGATGGAGTCGGTGAAGCATCTCACTCTTGATCTTGGCTTAGGTCATGGTCTCACAGTTTGTGAGTTCGATTCCCGCATTAGGCTCTGTGCCAGCATGCAGCCTGCTTAGGATTCTGTCTCTCCTACAACTCTTTCATCCAATAGCTCTTTAAACAACTTAACTATATATATTATATATGTATATATTATACACACATACATATGTAATTTTTTTAAGTGTTTTCAGGGACATCTGGGTAGCTCATTCAGTTGAGAGTCTGACTCTCAATTTTGGCTCAGATCATGATCTTACAGTTTGTGGGATCTTGCTCGTGGGATCAGCCCCACATGATCTGCTTGGGATTCTCTCTCCCTCTCTCCCTGCCCCTCCCCTGCTCACAGTATGCCTCTCTCTCTCAAAATAAACATTAAAAAGAAAAACTTTTAAAAGAAGTGTTTGCAGTTCTGACAATTCAAGTAGCTAATATTGTGTTTTGACTCAACCAGGCACTCTCCGAAGAGCTAGAAACATGGCAGTTGGACAAAGAGAATCCCTAACCTTCAGAAGCTAACATACTACTTCTAGGAAGACCTATAATATGCAAACAAATAAAACATCAGGTACTGAGGAGAAAATGCTAGACGAGAGTAAAGAAATAGAGCTATTGGGATAACAGTGGTTAGGAGGTGCCTCTGGAGAAATAACTAATGCTTGGGTTGATATCTGAACGATGAGAAGGGAGATCTGGTGAAAGAATGTTCTTGTGGAATAAAGAAGCATCAAAGCCCTAAGATGGTCTTCGTGTGATTAAGGGCAGAGTCAGAGTGGCTGGAGCGCAGTAAATGAAGAAAAAGATGGTGAGCTCACAGAGATCTGCAAGGGCCAGCTTCTCCACCATGGTAAGGAGCCAGAGGTTTATTTCAGCAGCAAGAGGAACTCACTGGAGAATGAAACAGCAAAGTATGATCTGATTCTCCCTTTAGAGTAAGAGTGGTTCTGGTCACTTTGGGAAGAGACAAATAGACGGTTAAGAATATGAGCAGACCAGTTTGAGCAGACCAGATGAGAGAGGGCAGTGTTTGACCAGAGTTGGAGCAAGGGAGCTGGTGAGAAGAAATCCGATTGAGGATATGTTCTGAAACAGAACCAATGGGCCTAGGATGGGATGAATGTGGATATGACAAAGAATCAAAGAGAACTCATAGATATTGACTGAGACAGAACACTTATGAGTGTACTCAGTAGGGCCGGGAGAGAATCAGTAGTTCTGTTCTTGGCATAAATTGACACAGACATACAAGTAGAGAAGTGTAGTTCAGTACAGAGTACGGGAGGAGCTATGGATGTAACAGTCACTAGTGTAAAGATGGTGGTTATGGGATCCAACAAAGAAAACTGAGTAGGAGACTGACCAGTGAGGTGAGAGGAATCATGGCAAACGCATTTCAATGAGGGTGTCGTCAACTATACTTAAGTGCTGAGAGACTCTGATATTAGGTTGACCGTTAGCTTTGAAGATGTCTTTTGTAACATTAATCAGAGCTGTTTCCATGAAATGGTGGAGACAAGCCAGCTTGGAGTCAGTTCAGGTAAGAAAATAGAGGCAGTCTGTGTAAATACATCTTTCGGAAAATTTTGTAAAGGCAAAAAAAAAAAAAAAAGAACTGTATCTAGAAAGGAAGGGACAGGCTAAGGGAAGGGTTTTTGTTTGTTTGTTTTTGCTTTTTTTCAGTCGGGTGATATTAAGGAATGTCGGAAAGCCCAACAGCAGAGAATTTGATGATGCAAAGACAAAGGATATTTGCAGGATCAAAGTCCTCAAGAAAATGGATTCCAGAGCACATATGGAAGAGCAGACCTCAGATACGAACAGAGATGGGGTGACATGTACGGAAAAGCAGCAGGACCTAAGGAGGAAAGAGATCTGAAGGGATCAGAGAATATCTTGAAAGGAAATCTGGGGAAAGCTGACAAATGATTGCTGTCAAAATTCAGGAGTCGGGGAGTTCTACAGTGGGAGGCTATGACTTCTGAACAGGTGGAGACTGAGGAGGAGATTTACTGAGAGCTGAAAAGAATTGTGGGATCCTGGGTTGGGACAGGTCACTTATGGAGGAAGGTTGCCAGGGATGACCACAAAGAGGGACCGTGGCTATGAAGTGGGTAGGTTGCCCATAGTACGTTAGGATGACAAGTGGAAAATTCTGACAACTCTGAAGAAGTTTTGTTTGTTGTTTTTCAATAAAGATTTGAAATCAGTCATGGACTGTAAGGACTCCTTTAGGACCTGAGGGTCACAGGCTGTGGGGAAAACCAGCCTCGAGTCGGCTGTGCCACAGACATTGAGCTGGGCAGCAGAAAAGGAAATCAGGTTTCAGTTCTGGAGAGACATGAAGAGAAACCACACAGAGAAAGTATTAGGCAAATTTGCTAATAACAGACACTGGAATATACGGTGCACGAAAAGGGGGCAGGCAGGCAGGGAGGGGTAAGTTTGGGGTAAGAGTATGTGGTGTTCTCAGTCCTACATGCACAATAAAACCACCTGGGGGCAGGGGGGCTTCTAGGACACTGGGCCACACTCTCCAGGGGTGCTGTGATCCTGACACACAGAGCAGAGAACCGCTGGCTTCAGTGATAATGCGAAGCAATGTGAAGATAAGTGATTTCATTTTCTGACGTCGAACGGGGGAGACGCAGAGTGAGGCATGATGGGGTTGGTCCTGGAGGCGCTGGTGGTCGGACAGTAGTCTTAGGTCCCGCTGGGGAAAACCTAAGTTGGTACAAGACTTCTAGAGGGCAGGGATAGTCTACTTCTAGGAGTTTGTACCAATCTTCTGGTTATTAGCAGAGACTTGCACAAGATGCAGGTACAAAGTCATCCATTGCTATGTTATTAACACACCAAACATGAAAATGTCAAAATATGCAATGTTACACAAGATAAAGCATAACAAAATAAAATGTGGCCATTAAAAAAAACACTTAGAATATGATTTACTGTCATGAAAAAAGACTCATGATATATTAAATGGAGAATGCAGTTTCAAAAAGCATCATGTAGAGCATGGTATCAAATGAAACAAGACGGACTTTTACCCACTAACACAGATAACAGACTGGGAGGCCTTCAGGGTTTATCTCTGACAAGTTCAAAGTATTAAGGATGATTGTTTTTCATATTTTGAAAATCTCGTTAACACGTTTTTATTGAGAGGTGGAAAAAAGGTTTTGTTTGGTGGATTGTTTAAAGAAATGAGTTCGCCATCATTTCCAATTCCTGCTGTTTACAAATGGAATTTGGTCTCTGTAGCCCAAGCTGTTTCTGGAGGCAGGAATAAGATACGGGCTTTGAAGTATTAAGAAAAATGATCCCCAACTTGGAAATAAAGCACACAGCATATCCTTGCAAATCATACAGAGGCATTGTTTAACATGTCTGCCAAGGGTATTTCTTAATGTCGGGCAGTGGTTCGCAAACTGTAATCCAAGGGCCCCTGGGAGTTCCCAGAATGCACTTTTGGGATTCTAGAAGGTCTTCCTTTTCCAACCGCATAACTGTGTGAGGCCAGATTTTCTTCATATACTTCAACGAAAACAACATATTGTAACATATGAATGTGGAGGCTGATATGAGAATCCAGCTGTCTTCTGAGCCAGTTAAGTGTTCTATTTGCAAACAATGTAAAAGAATGTCTTTTTTTCTCAAGATATATATATATGTATATATATATGTATATATGTGTATATATATGTATATATATGTATATGTATATATATATGAAGCTATTTTTATTTAAAACTGTTAATATAGCATGGGTTTATTTTTAAATTAATAAATATTTAAACTTTTGTCTTAATTTTTAAAGTAAAAATTCCAGACCACTTAGGGTCCTTTAAGCCTGTTAAAGGGTCCTAAGACCACAAAGTCTGAGCCCGGCTGATCTTTGCTATTTACTCTGAGGAATTCAGATCCCTTGGAATACTGGTTTCAAAACCCTGTCCCAGTGGACTACAAAACTCCCGTTCCTCCAATGCTTTGAACTAGCTTTGCCACCTCAATGATTTCCTCATTAACGAGGCAAATAAATTTGACAAATACTATGTCTCTGCTTGAGTCATGTTGGAGTTTTTGAAGATTACACTTCAACAGATGTCCTCTCTGCTTTGTAGACATCGTAGGATTTTTCTTTTCTTTGCAAAGGTGGATGAGAAAAGAAACACCACCATGAAAAGTCTCATCAATCTTAAACAGTTCCCTAATGAAAAGAAGACTGCAATCACAGCAGCACCTAGCTCGTTACTCAAGGAAAGTATTTTAAAAGGGAGATTCAGTCCAAAGCCTGTGAGGCAGAGTGGCAATTTTGAAAGCATGGATAAGGTAAAGAATGGGTCTGTACCTTAGGAGAGACAAGATCCACCTTCATAGGGAAGCAGAGTACACTTTTCACCTCTGGTCAACATGTCCTTGTCCACTTCCCCCCACCCTCTCTGGTAAACAACCTCATACAAGAACATAATTTCAGGTCTCTGCAGAAAGCTTTCCTAGTCAGTATACAAACAGCAGGAGAAATCTATAGTCCTACTACCCATTAGGAAACACTATTCTAATACTGAATCTTAAGCTTCAGTAGACATCAGAAGGATCTGAGAAGCCTATTAGAAATACAGATTTAAATTCATTACCCACTGTGGCGGGGAGTGAGGGTGGGGAGGGGGACAGGAGTATTTGTAACAAGCACTCCAGGTAATTCAGATTAAGAAAATAAATAAAGCCATACTTTAAGAAACTACCCTAAGACTATTAAAACTGCTGCCTCACGGACGTCTTCCATGTCATGAAGAATGGTTCAGGCACACTCAACATCTAACTGCCAAGTCCAGCCACAAGGGCACTGGGCAATCTGAGCGGTCTGTGTCTACGGCGCTCTCCCAAGGCCACATTCACCGTCACCTGCATGGCCTCACCTGCACTGGAGCCCGAACTGGAGCCCAGCTGCATTCTTCCTCGCTGATCTCTTTCCCACTTCCTTCCTCTGCCTGTGGAGGATGACACATGCTTCACGGCTGGGTGATAAGGTGGGCAAGTACTTGGCTCTCTGGACTCTGAAGCCAGGAGAACTGGCTTCTGATCCCAGGGAGCACCCCCTCAGTAAACACAGGCAACCTCTTTTAGACTCGAGGGGACTCCTCGATCTAAATGAAACATGGGGTGCCAGGGTGACTGTCAGTGGAGCGCCCGACTCTTGATTTTGGCCCAGATCAGGATCCCACAGTCCTGAGACTGAGCCCCACCATCTTGAGATGGAGCCCTGTTTCAGGCTCCGAACTGGGGCCTACTTGGGATTCTTCCCCTCTCTCTCTGCCCCACCCCTGCCATGAAGGTAAAAAGTACCCACTCCAAAATTACTACCCCAGCACTGGCAGTATTTAGATGTTAAATGTATTAGTTTGGGGTTTGGGGGATTTTTTGTTTGGTTGGTTTTTATGGTTTTTGGTTTTATAGTTGTCGTTGTTGCTGTTGTTTTGCCTCTTGTAAGGGCTTCAGTCCTCCCAGGAACTCTAAGTGCTCTAAGCAACACCAATATTCTTAGAGATACACGATAAATTAAGAATGACTCTTAACTCCTTACTGCACAAGCTTCTGAACCAAAAATTGGAAAAACTTAAAAGAGCAGATACTTAAGCTGCATCAGATCACATCAATATTAACTAAAGTTCTAAAGATAATCCCAATCTGTTAAAGGTAGACTACACTCACTGTACCCCACAATTATTTTACCAGATTTTTAAAGTTAATAATCATGTTCCTTAGCATCTTGAGGCCAAGGGCAGAAAACACTTTAGGAGCCCACGGTTGCCAAGTGACGACCCGGCGCATCTACAGTAGATGGTAGTCAAGTATGGGAGGTGGATGGAGGGGATGAAGGGCCCACGTTAAAATACTCTGCGCATTCGCCACGCACAAGAATACTGGAGAACGTGAAAGATGAAAGAGTACATAAAGCATAGATTTCTTCTTTCCAAGGAGCTTAATCTAGTTGAGAAACTGACTGACGTTGCATTTTTTAATAGACAAAATAGCAGCGACCATCACCTCCCAAGATTTATCCTGTTTTTTTTTTCTTCAGGAAGCAGAAGGTATAAAAATAAAAATAGGTATGATTTGGTAGATGCATTTTTCACGAACATCATCCCCATAAAAAGCATTCAAAACATGTTCCCATCAATCCTCAGAGCCACCTGGGGGATGAGCATTCTCTCCGTTCTACAGACCAAGCAGCAGGGGTGGGGCTCTTCTGTAGTGCTTACCCAGGTTCACAAAGTGGGAAGCCATGGTGCTGGGGTCACGTTTTTATCTCCAAGGTCCTTTCCTATTCCTGGAATTGAAACTCAAGTATTCTTCCCAGTTTTTAGGTATTCTTCACAAGTTTTTTTTGGTAAACTTCATGTTTCGTGACTAATGCCCAAATGATCCCCTCCCCCCAAGAAAGTTAGTGATGGCCAAGCTCCAAGTTTATCTGACTACTGACCAAAGACAGCACATGGAGCCTCAGAACAAGACAAAATTGAGTGCAAATTTTCTATTCCTGTACGTGCTTCCCAAACACCCTTCCCATTTTCTTGTTGGGTTCTTGCAACAATCCTGTGGTGGCAAAAATTGGTAAAAGATAAGAAAGCTATTAGCAGCAAGCCAAGGTCTAATGTTTTCTCCTCAAAACCCCAGCGACCCTCAGAAGAATCAAAGCAATCATGTGAGCACTGAAGAATTACTTAGTGGCCTAGGAAAATGTCTGTTATAAGGGGGGAAAGAATCACATACAGGGTAATTCTAGTTTTATGTAAAATAAAGATCAGGAGTATATTTTATGCATCTACAGATGTGTCAATAAGCATGGGAATGATTTCAATAGCACACCCAGTAAGTTACCTTTGAGGTGCACAATCAAAAGAACAGGAAAATTTCACTTCTTCCTTCAAAAGATCTTTTTAAGAGTAATATTACAGGTGATTTTCACCTTGTTTCAGTAGTAATAAAATTGTGTTTCCTCCACCTTTTGGTGCTTTACAGAAGCTTTTCATCTTAAGTTAGGAACGTTACTGTGTCTGAAACTTCATATGGATTGAAACCCTGGAGGTGTGTACTAGCATCCTGGTTTGTAAGCCTGACATACCCCCAGACACTTTTTTGATAACGGGATTTCCTAGCTACCTCTCGGGGCTATGGGATGAAAAGTGCTAATACACGTGGAAGTGCTTTCCTGGGCTGTACAAAGGCTGTGGTCCTCTCTTCTCAGCCTTTTTTTATATGTATCTTTAGGCACTTTTGACCTGGTCAACTGCTAGCTTTGGCTCCAAAAAATCCAGAAGGTCACCAAAAAAAAAAAAAAAAAAAGAGTTGTATTGCACTGAAGGATGTCAAGGGTAAATCAATTCCTCAACCTAAACTCCAGCAAATCCCAAATCTGAAAGAAGATAAATCCTTAAGACCTAAGACTTGGGTTGAGAAAGTAGCAACTCTCTCTCCTGCTTGGTGAAGTTCTAATTTAGGAGTCTACTGGAAGATTCTCCAAAGTTCTGTGACAGAGGTTCCAGGCTGAATGAATTCATGACAGCCAGCCATTTGGCTAGCAAACCCTGAGACTGGTAAACGCAGGCTGCCAGAAGCACAGCTGACTGCCTTCTAGAATGATTTCTTATTGGGGCGCCTGGGTGGCTCAGCTGGTTAAGTGTCCGACTTGGGCTCAGGTCATGATCTCATAGTTCGTGGGTTCCAGCCCTGAGCTGGGCTCTATACTGACAGCTAGCTCAGAGCCTGGAGCCTGCTTAAGATTCTGTGTCTCCCTCTCTCTCTACCCCTCCCCTGCTCACACTGTCTCTCTCTCTCAAAAATAAACAAATGTTTAAAAATTTTAGAATGATTTTTATCATCACTCCACCACTACGATGGGAATGGTAAAACACTGAGGGGCACAGACGGATTCTGCTCAAAGTCTGGGAACTCAGACCATGGATGAAGCCTAACAGTGTGGAGCACAGACCCAAGCAACCTCTGCTAGCAGATAAGCGCTGATCAAAGAGCAGATTCCCGAGTTAAAAGGCTAAGTAAGCAAGGGCCTTAAAAGACTTTGGGAAGGGCCATTTTGGATATTTATATAGCGCACCACTAACAAGCACCATTACAGCCTTTTCTGAAACTTTATGTGCAACATATTTTAATAGATTTTGAGCCAAGTTAAGGAAAAACTTTTTTTTAAATCCCATAATCATGAAACAACATAACTGACACCAACAGCGCTCACAACTCCAGCAACACGAAGCCCCTAGTCTGCCTAATTCTGGAAATAAAATCATGAAAGCAAGTCCAGGTCAGAGTTTGCTGAAAATATAACCCTCACCAGTGAAATACTGCTATTCAAGTTCACAGACAGAGTATGTTCAGGAAAGGGAGGATGAGGGTCCGTTCCACAAAATTACTTGTGTCTTAACTTGGAAGACAAATCACTTGTCATTAAGTACTTCTTTTTAAAAACCTACCTTATTGTATGAGTTACTAGAAAACTGTACCACAGAAACACACTAACACCAAAGTTACTTCAGGCAACAGCTTTGAGTTGGTCTTTAATCCCTTTTATTGCTTCTTACTTAATAGTTATTGTCAGAGTCTTCCAGCTGAAATCGAAGCGTTTTTCTTGGAATCCTTTATAGAATTAATCTTCTTTGTGGAAAACACATTCTCCAACAAGAAATACTAACAAATCCATTGTGTAGATTTCACAACTCTTTGGTTTTTGTTTTTGTTTTTTTTTTTTAAGTAAGTTTATGTGCCTTTAATTTCAGAAGAATTGCTATTATACAACAAACCTTTTATTTGTTTTCATTCATAAAAACAGTCCACAGCATTCAAAAAACAGGATGTTAGAAGAAATAAAAAGACTTTTCAGGTGGATTCTTTGTTTTAAGAAGAACAGATGAGTTGGTAGCAATTTAATACAAATGGAAACAAACACAAGCCATATAAAAACAGGACTGGAGAGGGGGGAGGGGGAGACACAGTGACCAAAGTAAATTTAGAGCTTTCAGGCATGCAACGCAACATCTAAATGTTCTTCACTTAAAAACCAAACTAGATACTTGAATAGGTGTTTCTAAAGAAGGCCACAAAAATATTGCAAAAATGTAAGCCTTACATATAACCAAAAAAAAAAAAAAAAAAGAGAGAGAGAGAGAGAGAGAGAGAGAGAGAGAAATGGAGAGAAAAGAAATGAACAAATCCCCAGCTACCCCCAGGCTAACCACAGTAAGTTTTCCCTCCCAGAGACAGACAAAGAAAAGAAAGTTTTACAAGCTTAGCTTTGGGTACAATACCTTAGCGCTCTCGCTTGGGTGTTTCCTGCTCATGCTCTTTTCAGTATAAACAAATATGGTTTGTGTAATGGAATACATACTTGAAGGATTCCTTAAAAAAGAATCACAAGTTTCATTTTATATATACAACAAATTTTTAATTATGTACTGAAAATAAATTACAGGAAATAACTTTAAAATGCAACAGAGGACAAAGTCACGATAAACATTCCCACTGAATTCCCTGGGTGGGGGTGGGGGGGGTGAGATTGCAGTGCTCAAGGAAGATAAATATCACAAATATATCAAAAACTTCAAATTGTCTATGCATTCACACACTGACATGAGCCACAAACATTCCTTCACAGGGACTGTACTTAGCCTACCACAGAACCAGATTTTGCCATAAACTACAAAACTTTAATACAAAATCGTATTTATATATTTATAATTCATATACATGCCCTATCTGTGGTTTTAGAAAATAAAAGCTACACACTGTACAGACACTCTTAACTCATAGCTGTAGGCAACATTTTTGGATGGACTTTCTCCCCCAATAAAATTAATGGCATATTTTATGTACATGAAGGCTAAACTGCAGAAAGACAGTTCAGTTTCCCAGATATGCATCTCCTTTTAGGGCAGGTTTATAAATTTAAAAAGGCAAGACAAATGTACACCTCAGAATCACTTTCTTAGCTACAAGAGTTGTCATGTAAGGTCTATGAGACTTCTGACACATGCATTTACGTAACACTGGTACTGAAGGCAGTAAAGCAATATATTCTCTTAATGTAGTGGCTCAATAAAGGCTTCATTGTCATTCTGATCGGATTCTTGAGACAGTGATTCATAGCTTCACTAGAAATTAAAATTTCAATGGGACACTTGGGTTAAAGAGACTCTAAATAGATTTCTTAAAATATTTCCCTGAAATATCCTTTTACATAAGACAAATTTCATTAACATTAGATTAAGTAAAAAGGAAAAGGAAAAAGAAAAAAGAAAGAAAGAAACATGGCACAAACGTGCATGATACACGAACGCTCCTCGGCCAATCTCCATGTCTCAGGAGCCAAGAACAGAATGCTTAAAACCAACAAACAATTTTCACACTCTGTGGCAGCCATCTGTGAAGCCAGTTATACTAAACTACTTCTACAGTTGATTGTAAACTTTGGTTTATTTTTATTTTGAGTTCTCATTGTACAGCAAGCATGAAAAAAGGGAGAGTGGAGTCCATGAGGAGATGAACTGTCAGTCTGTCTTTAATCTGGCATGAGGAGACACCTGGTCAGTCAGGCCTGCTTTGATAGAGTTTGTTACAGACTGCCTTATGTTTTCCTCCATCAAATTATCACCCAGGGGCTTCAATACCTGTGGTATGAGAGATGTGCAAAACAAATAAAAACATGAGGTAAAAAAAGAGTTACATATAAAAATAGATATAAAACTTCAATTCACAGCAATGAAGAAAATAACCAGGAATGTGGGAAATAAAAAAAGATGCTTCTCCCAAAAAAAAAAAAAAAAAAAAAAGCTATGATGCTACAAATAATGCAGTTAGACATTTTATAACGCAACAAAAATTACTTTCCTCCTATTCAAACCCTTTACAATTCCTGTGAGACGGATGTGCAATGCCATACCCTCTGTGCAGCATCAAATCTGGTAAGTACACAGCGTTTATGCAGACCGGCCCAGACGGTCCTGCTTATTGTCCTAAATGTTTAAGGGTGAACACTTCAGATAGAGAAAAAAGTTAAAAATACTGTCTAATTTTTCTTCTTGTTATTGTTGGATGACAGTCTCTGTCGCTGTGCTGATGAAAGAGCACGATGGACCATTCGACGTCTAGTAACTTCAAACAGTTTGGAAAACACCTAAAACATGGAGTGATTCGTTAGGACAATGACTCAGAGCGCCCTGAAGTTAAAGAGTTTAAGACTACAAGAATCTGAGACTTGGTGGGTTTCTCACCTTCCTGGGACTCCTCTGAAGCAAAAGAAAAGAGAAATGCAAGAAGATTTAGGCAAGGTTTGTTGACACAGCACGTAACTTCTCTGACTAGTGATCAACTTACCTCGACTACACTTAACTTTACACACTTTAGAGTCTTCCACTTAAGTGTTCTGTAATAATGGCACCTCTAAAGTCCTAGAATCAATGCTACTGGAGGATGATATGGGAGGATGAAGACATCGCACAACGATTAAAATTCATGCTGCAGAAAATTAGTAATGGTCCAAAGTTTTAAAGTAGGTAATTTTTTTAAAAAGCAAGGCTGGAATAGCTTTTACTCCATCCTCTATTAGAAGATATCAAAGGAATATGAAGACTGAGATTTTTTTTAAATAAAAAGTTAAATTTAACAAATATCCAAACACAAGCTTCCAAATCAGATCCAAATATCTCTAAAGAATACAAAACCCAAATTAATATGGTGGGTCGCTGTATAAAATAATGGCATTATTACAAGAAAAGTCAATACCCAATCAGCCTTCATCAAAAAATGATTTACTTCTTCAGTTTTTATATTTAAAGGCAAAACCAACATGGACCTGCATGTCCTAGATCTCCAAATAAGCCCAATACTTCATATGCCCAGAAATGGTATCTGAAAATGCCTATTATACTGTCCATCAATACTAGCTGCAGCTTTCTTTCTGATCCTTGACATGATGCTCAAATATTTCACGATGATCATTTTAATAACAACATCCTTGAATGGAATTTTCTGGACACGGGCAATTCCAGGCCACAGTAGGATATTCAACATGGCTTTCCTTAGTAGATTCTCGTCAGGCCCAACTTTGAATTCTGGTTTGAGGTAAAAGATTATGATTTGAACTCCGGTTGAAGTAAAAGATTATGATTAAGAGAAGCTGGTTCTCTGTGGCGCTTTGTTTTGTCATTAGTGTTTCCATAGTACAGAGATCAAACAAAATTCCTCTGGTAAAAGAAATCCCTACAGGGCTGTTCCATCAGTAAATCACCACTATCTTCACAGAAGGCAACCAACACCTGAGAATCAATCTTCTTCCTCAAATATAAGCACGCGCTGCTTCTTGCCCGGGTTAGTAAGACACTTATTTCGCTTTCTTAAAGCATTCCACTTGCAAACTTCTTTCTTACACTGATTATATTTTCTTTCCTCTAGGAAAGAAGTCCTTAGAGACTCTGGCCCTGCCCATTGTCTGGTATAATCAGGCCTATGACTAAGTATCGATCCAAAGGATATTACAGATTTAAGCCGATCAAAGCACACTAAAATTATGACTTTAAGAAAAAAAATTATTCAGCTCATACTCTATATTCAGATTACACCACCATAACCAAATGAAAAGGGAAAACATCCTTTTGGCATTCCTCATATAAAGGAAAAGGAGGCGTGTGAATACTGCAGGAGGAGGTAGGGAAATGCCATGGGGATAAGATTAGTCACTGAAAAACCAAAAGACAGATACCAACCTGTTCCCATAGTGTTTCAGCAATCTGATCAATCATTGTTCCAATTTCTCTGAACTCCCCAGAGTATTTTACATATGCCCAAGTACAAAGAGACGTCAGTGCTAACCCCATGACAAGGTTACACAAGACGGCTATAGAGTTTAGGCCAATGAAGCCAGTCAGTCCTGAGATTATGTACATGGCAAACATGACTGCAAACAGTGTGGCAGGGGTGCGAGCAGCATAGAAGATGTTTTTGCCATCATTGTGCTTTATCAAATTTGCATAGGTTTCTTCAATTTCAGCTTCAAGCTGGTCTTGATAACGATGACAGAATTCATCTCCACCCATTTTTTTTACTGAACGAAACTGTTTTATCGCCATTTCCTTGAGATCCAGGTGTTTTCGCTCCAGATCTGAAGGTGCAATGTAAGGCTTGTCCCCACCACACACCTGTACAGAGGATTACAGGACAGATTATTTGCTAGAAACAACTGACACCTAAGAAATGTTCCCTGTTCACAGTTTTTAGTCTCAAAAAGTCAAGCCACCCACGTGGTTCAGTTTTAAACTTGTTCATGACACCTCGCACATAATAACCCATTTCTTATATGTTTAATGGAGTCGGGTAAAACAAATGTTCCAAGTATGACTAATTCCAGTAAAGACGAAAAACAATTCTGTACCCTACTTCACCCAACCCGCCAACATACCATAGGAATACAAAGACTACGGGCAGACAGTGGGTAAGAAGAGAACACATAAAAAAGGTACTTTAACGTTCGAGTTAGCAAGTTTAGAATAGAAGGTGCCACTGGCCTTAAACTAATACTACATCAGAAGCTGCTGATCAGAGTGCTGTGAATCATGTGTCAAAACTATTTTAGTACGATTTAATGTAATAACTTGCACCTATCTCTTGCACTCTAACCATGTGAATTATTTTCTTAGTTTATTTCCAGCAGAGATGATAAAGGGGAACCAGTGAATGATGTATTGTGACAATACATAGGAGCACAAATTATTTCAACTATTTAACTGTAAAAATCCTTATCTCACTTTAGTGTCCAATTTAAATGCCAGCTACCAACCTGCTCCATACTTTTGCAATAGATCTCTCTTGCTCCTGCTACTGCAGCAAGATTATTAGCTTCAGCTGTTGCCTAGAAAAATAAAACAAAATTTGCCAATTTTATGCAAAAAATACCCAGCAGCTCTATAAATTCTGATTAACACAATAAACTCTATACAGTGAACAAGTCTGAAAACGAACCAGAGAAAACATTATCAACTTCCAGTTTTCCTTTCCCACTGAAGGGATATAACAGCTTCTAATGGGATTGCTTGTCTAGTTTTGTTTCGTTTAGGTTTGTTAAAATGGGTTTGTAAAAGAAAATGCCACACATGCTCAGGAAATTACAGAGACTCAGCCACACCCTAAGATGTGTCAAGCCTCCAGATGTACAGAATTAAGAATTACAGAGGCTTGCTCTCTCAGATCAGTATGACACAAGAGACTTTTAAACCCAGAACATTGTTTACTACAGGAGTTTTAGAAGAAAATACTATTTAACCTACTATAAAACTGAGAAATTGCCCCAAAAGGGAAAATCTTTAAAAAAAAAAAAAAACGAAACTAGATATGCATCTGAAAGAAATAAAACATAAATTTGGGTGAAAAATTGACTGTATGAACATAATGATAAAAAATCTAGTAAGAAGAGATTGGCATGGATGTAACATTAATTATTCTTGATTTATTAAATAAAATTGTTTTACCTTTGTTAAAAAAATAAATTAGGTTAAAATAACATTGTCCCCAAAGAACACCTTTTAAACGAAGAGAGAAAAAAAAGAAAAGAAAAAAAAAAAAAAAAACGTGTATGTACCAGAAGCTCTAAATCATTAATACCAAGATGAAACAAGCCTTATTTCAAACACTCAATGTCAAAGACTCAAAGAACAGAAGAAGTTTGAGACAGGCCCATATTAAGCTATCTCCTGCAAAAGAAATTTTTATACACTTCTCTAACAACTTTATTTCTGATGACCTATGTGTGCAAGGTCTGAAATCATGTAAAAACTTCAGGCCCCATGACTTGTATTGACTTAAATATCTGAAATTTATTTGCATGCAAAGAAGTATGATCCCACTTCCAGCATTTATCTCTAAACCAAAGACTTCCCTCCTTAATAATAAATATATGTACAACACATACACCCTACCTGAAGCATGGACTTTGGATGTGGAAGTTCCTCTCCTTGATAAATTTTAATGTAAGCCTAAAAATACAAAAGACTCGTTACATTGGCAGGTTAAACAACTCGGCTCTACATTTCCGAAGGAAAAAATCCATTAAATAAAAAAATAATTCATACTTTTAAAATGAAAGCCTAGGCTTAAAAAATCATAAAGTCAACTTTATTCTCAACATTATTAAAAGCATACGCTGCTAAATAATATCCTACAGAAATGTTTCTAAATAGAATTCCAACTTGCATAAAAGTTATATTTCAAAGTTATATATACAATGGCATCTCCACTTTATGAAAAGAAATCCATAATTCTCTCCTACTGTTACTGTTTTAAATGTTAAAACATTTTTACTCAATATTTCACTTCAACCAAGTTAAATGATATTTCAATTCAAGAAAAACAATTACCTAATTTGTGCTCTAAGAGTAAGGGAAGATGAGTGTTCTTAATAAGTCCATATAGAAGCTGTTGATCTCAACTTTTTACTGACTCAAAATTACTTCAAAACTAAACAGAAACACTACGAAAGTGGTCAACTGTCCAATAAGTGACCAAAAGCACACTCATAGTTAACTATAATCTCCCTTCCGGCCACCTGTAACTCCTGTGAATAAACAGAACCCTGATGCTGGTCTTGCTCTGGTGACCAAGCTAGAAGACTCAAGAGCAGAGGGGGAAAAAAAATCTATGAATAATTGGGGCTCAGAAACCAGTTTTGATACTTTCAGCTGCTCTTATTGAGTCCTCAAGAAATCAAAGAAAAGGCTTTTATGAGAACTCAAGATGCAGAATGACACTCCCAGTATCTACGACTGTTCACAAATAAAAGAGGGGTATTACAATTATATGGTGAATGGTTCATCTCTCCCAATCAGAGCTGGAGAAAAGGGAGTGTAATTTCACAAACAAAATCACTGTCTAGAACATACAAGTTGTCTGCTAAAATTTTAAATATTCTTAAAAACCGATACAGCCAATTCAAAGCAGGAAAATTATAAATTTCACTTTTTTGCTTTAAAATAGATACAGGAAATTTCTTGTACATACATCGCAGCTTTAAGGCAGCTATATTTCTAACTGAGACAAAGTCATTTAATGTAGGAGTTTTCCTACCTTAAAGTATTCTACAAGATCTCTACAAGTGACTTTAGATCCACTTATCTCTTTTTCTACCAAATTCTCGGGGGCAAGCAGCAATGGAACCAGATTTCGAAGCTCTCGCTTAAAATCTTCATCAATATCTAGTGGACACGAAATACAAGCCAACATGTTAGTCAAAAGAAGAAAGTAAAAAGTCCCCACTGGTAAGCGTTAATAACATTGTTTCATGAAATGACAGTATACACTATCTATTCCTTGAGTACATTCATTAAAAAAAAAAAAAGTCATCCAAACACATCCTATCTCCTAGGAAAAAACATACTCTCCTGCTCTATTTCCCTTACCCCCCGATCACTCACCCCCCATAATAAATTGTGGAATACCAAAATAAATTCCATATTAGGTATTAACTAAACTATCCTTTTCAAAAGGCAAACAATTCATGAAATCGTACTAAACTTTACTACTAGATTTTGTTTTCCAGCCATTATGTAAAAATTTCATTATTTCAATTATTGTTTTCCAGCCATTATGTAAAAATTTCATTATTTCAATATGAATAGAACATACTGATAAAACATTCTACAGACTACAAACAGATAAAATACTGCAACGTTCTCAGGCTTCAGAATCTTTAGGTCACAGGTGAGTAACAACAGACCATGTTATAAAATATGCTAATCCATACACTAGGTGTCTGCAACAAACCAGTGGGAAGCTAGACAGACCACACAGAGCATTAAGATCACCTCATTAACAATGCATCAGAATGTCTTCCAGGAGAAGACAGAAAATTTAAGAAACCACGTATTTTTTTTAAACTCTCAGCCTCTAAAAAATAAATTCTGATTTTAGCAAGAATGGGAATTCCCACCTTTCAATCTCCCATCAAAACTAGGATTAGTTGCAACTTTAAGACCAGGATGTGGCAAAAGGAAGCAACCAAGATTTGAGAAACAATTGTGAATGTGCTTCCTTACATTCTGTAGCTCTTCATGTTGATTTTGTTTTACCTGAAGGCAGAAGGAGACAGGGTAAAGGCACAAAAAGGAAAACAAGTTCTCAAGAAAACACACACACACAGTTAAGTGTGCATGCACACTTAACTCAGATGCTACCCCAGATGGGTATTTTTTAACAATATAAAATTTTACTGAAGACACATTTCTGACCACCCAATTTTGTCTTAAAACTAGAAAAGATGTTTTTTTCCCCATGTTAAATATGAAAAAGTTCAAATATACAAACAATAATTAATCAGAATCCAACACCGACTAACAAGTAGTGGTTGTGATTTACAAACCAGTAAATAAATTAAGTATTTGACTTTAAAGTACTTATAACAGCAAAGAGGAAAACAAAGTATTAATTTGCTAATGAAACGGTTATCCCCTGGGCAAAATAACAGCTCACGCGCAAAAGCAAAAGCTCCAGTGTGGTCTGAAGAAGCTTTGAAACTTACTGGGATTTCAGTACTTACTCCAAATGATCATTATGACTGATGCCAGTTATCAGTGTTTTGGGAAGAGAGACTGCTATGTATTTTCTAGAAGAAAATCCTAAACTTACATTTTTATTTACTTATTTGGGTTTTTTTTAATGTTTATTTTGAAAGAGCAAGTGCATGCAAATGGGGAAGGGGCAGAGAGAGAGAGAGAGAGAGAGAGAGAGAGAGAGAGAGAGAGGGAGAGAGGGAGAGAGAGAGGGGGAGGGATGGAGGGAGGGAGAAAGGGAGAGGGAATCCCTAGCAGGCTCCGCACTGTCAGCACAAAGCCAAACACAGGGATGGATGAAACGAACCATAAGATCATGACCTGAGCAGAAATCAAGAGCTGAGCCACTCAGCCCCTTAAACTTCAACTGTTTTTTTAATAACTACTTATTCCAATATAACTCATATACTCTCTCAGACTCTTCTCAAACACCGTTTAAAAAAAAAAAAAACACATACCATTTATAACTGACAAAACCTGGAACCTACCTAAACCCCCATAAAGAATAGAATGAAGAAACTATTGTCTATACATACAATGGAATACCGCACAGCAATGAGAACAAATGAACTGAACTACATGCAACAGTAACTCAGAAACCTAATATTAAGCAAAAGAAGCTGGACACAGAAGAATACATGTTGTATGTGATCCCTTTCATAAAAAGCACACGTAAAGCCTATCAGAGGTCACGGCAGTACCAGAGGGCTTGGGGGTTAGTGGATGAATATGGGTGATGTTACATGCCTATGTTAAGTTTGTAAAAATTCACCATCATCTGAGCAGTTTCCTGTACCACTTCAGTACGATAAAAAAACAAACAAACCAAAAACACCTTGTCATTGAAGTACATAATTCTGAGCTGTTAACATGCCTGATGTGCTTTGTGTTAATTTCTTCTGAACAAACCACAGAAAACTCTGACAGCTGAAATTATCTCTGACAACAGGGTCTAGAAATGCCTTTCAAAAAATCCAAAAATGAGGAATTGGTTTAATCTCATTTTAATAAAAAGAAAATTATATTATACCCCCAGTTTTAAAATGTGATTGAGAAACTAAATGCATCTTCCTATAGGCAAATAAAAAAGATGACCCTTCTACTTATGAATTATGGGATTTTCATGTATTCTTCATGTATATGAGTGGATGGGCAGTATCTGACCTGAAGGTTTCCCCAAGGACTTCCAGGGGAGAGTAACTTTAGGAAGAAAGGATCGTGTCGATGAGGTTACTTTCTAGGAATGGCCTTGGTGCAGCACACTGCATGGGCCAGGAGTCTGGATATTTGGATCCTAGTCCCACTTATCAACAATTAGTTAAGCGACCATAGGCAAGTCACTGTTTTGGGTTCCGGTTACACGATCTATTTAAAAAAAGAAGAGTGGGGGCGCCTGAGTGGCTCAGTTGGTTGAGCGTCTGACTCGATTTCAGCTCAGGTCATGATCCCCATGATCCCAATGATCCTATGATCGATCAATCGATCGACTGATCGATCTCTCTCTCCCCTCCCCACCACCCCTCCCCAGCTGGTGCACTCTCTCTCTCAAGCTAAAAAAATTAATTTAAAAAAAATTTAAAAGAGCAAATTAGATGATGTTTAAGATCCCTCTTGTAGCTCTATTTGCTGCAGTCTATGAGATAGTATTATTTAGAGAGAGGGTCTCATATCATCTGTGTTCCATGTATGCACACTTTATTATCCATGCTGTCTGAAATGTTCAGAAGCTCAGCTGGGCCAGAAAAGAGACACACACGCAATCTAAGTAAACCCAAAAAGTTAGTCTCATTCAAATTTTACATTTTGAATACTGATTTACAGTTTGTTCTGAAGAGATCCACTTGTTCCTTAATTTCTATTCAAGGGCATGGGCCTCGAATAGAATACAACCAATCTGCTCTGCAACCATTCTGTATGGAGCCACCTGGGCTAACGTGGGACACACAATTTCTGCTGACGACACTGAGAGACCAGAAGTCTAAGCAGCAGTCCAGACAGCCCCCGTCCCCTTCATCTGGCCTGGTGCTTCTGCTCTCCTCACTAGGAAACAGGGGCTTACCTGCAATCTCTTTTCAAGGAATTGTTTTCCACCTTCCAGACCGTAGGAGTGTTCATAAGGATAACTCCAATCTCGAATCAAAAACATCAGTGTCTACAGAAAGAAAAAAGTGGAAATCATTTCTTATAAAATTTTACCAAAAAAATCACTACTTTAACAATTTAACAATTACTCCCCTAATTCTTAACAAAGTTACAATAACTAAATAGTTAATGCCGCTCCGAGTGATAGCAAGGGCTTACCTAAGCCAACAACACGCCCAGCCCCTGTAACTGCCTCCATTTGAGAACGTCATGGTATGTAAAGAAAGACTCACCACAAGCAATAAAACAGGGTCTTTAAAAAATGAACAAAAGGCCCATCAGGGCATACGGATCAGAATTTTAAGTCAAGGTTGTAAAACTAAGGGACCAACTAACCTAATTTTAGACCGACTGATTCTTCTCACTGAATTTCTTATTCATATATGCTTAGGGTTCTCAGGCTCAGCCTTACTGATATTTGGGACCAGGCAGTTCTCAGCTGTGTGTGGCTGGATGCCGAAAGGCATTTCTGGCCTCGATCCACTATGTCAGTCGCATTAACCTCCCTCCAAAAACTGTGACAACCAGAAATGTCTCTAGACACTGGCAAATGTCTCCTGGGTAATGAAATTATCCCAAGTCAGAAAGACTGATATAGGCCAAATGGAGCATATTTCCCCAGGTATTTCATAAAAGTGATCACGTGGGCCAGACAAGACTGAGGCAGAGTCGGTGTAAACCCACCCACACGGAGAACCACCAGCAATGCTGTCACACAGCACGGACTTCACAGACTGGTGAGCAAACAGAGTGGGGGTCATTCTCTCCTCCTGTAACATGAACTAATACACAGTACTAATGTCAACTCATAAGTTACACTTACTTCAAAAAAAAAACTATCTGAAATTAGCTTTGTTTTTGTTTTTTGTTGTGTTTTCTAAGTTTTAGTCTCTTTCATGACAGGACTCCACAGAAGCAAGCAGAATATATACTTCTCAATTAACTCCACGGAGGTGAATTTCTGACTTAAGTCCCTGACATTTTAAAGGAATAAAAAGCATATGGAGACTGAAGAGGTAAAGGGAGGGGACAGGTCTAATAAGTTCTGAAACTTTTCTACATGAAACCAAAATAAAGAAAAACAGGACTAACCTCAACTTGTAAAATACCACACACAGCCCAGGAGTATTATTCTGTAATAGTTGACCGTGTATAAGAGAAATTTACATGATTGTCTAAGGTTTAGGAATTAAATAAACTCTACGAGAAAACTAACCACTTAATCTAAGTGTTAAGAATCAAACTATATTCATTTGTTCTATTTCTTATTCGGCCAGCCTACTGCTGATAAGGTGGTAATGACAGTTTCAACTCCACTGACTCTGCTGCTAAAAACGAATTTCTTGTAATATCCTCTTAACTTAGGACTTGAAAGACAGGTGGCTTAATAGCTATTTATAGGTAAGTTTTTAAAAATGATAAAATGCGTACTTACCTGAAATGGTTTCTGGTAGATTTCTTCCATCGCAAGTCTGCCGTACTCTGTAAATAACTATTAAAGCAAGTTATTTAAAATAATGCCCCCAAAGAGATTGAAAGAAGACATCTGTAAAGCCATTCTATACCAGACATCAGAGCCTTTAAAATCATTTGAAAGTCAAGCACTTAATTTTCTAAGAGGCTGGGTATACATTACAATTTCTTCTAGTTGAGAAGTTATATATCAACTTAAAATCACATAATATTCAATCTTCTTACACTATCATAGGCTTCTTGATGGAAAGTCACAATTAAAATCAGAATTATATTTTCAATTCTTTGGCACCCATTCTTTGAGAAATACGTACTTGCAAGTGTTGAAGATCATCTTCTTGAATATTCTGAGACAAATTATATACCTGTTAAAACAAAATTCTTTTTATTCTTTTTTTTTTTAGTATCCAGCTGTTTCTAACTGTCCTTGCAGAAATGGAGGTTACTTTATAACCTTAGCAAAAATGAATCACTTAGCCATTAGCTTAACCAGTGGCACATGAAAAGGATTTTCTCTCTTTTCCCTAACAGGATAAAACATTAGAGGGGAAGCAGTGGTGGTAAATTTTGTAAAAACCATGAGAACATACGTAAGGGATCTAGAAAGGGGCAGATATTTTCAAAAGTATGTTACGTAATAAGGTCTTTTTCTCCTTTTCAGTTTCTTTAATGTTTAACACAACCATTTTCTTTAATAGAGTGAAGACTGCTTTCACAATTCTTTTTTTTTTATTAAATTTCTTTTTATTTTTGAAAGAGAGAGCAGAGGAGGTGCAGAGAGGAGGTGAACAGAGGATTCAAAGCAGGCTCTGTGCTGACAGCAGAGAGCCCGATGAGGGGCTCACACAAACTGTGACGTCATGTCCTGAGCTGCAGTCGGCTGCCCAACAGACTGAGCCATCCAAGCAAGCCTCACAATTACTCTTCTAAGTCAATGAATCGGAGGGGAATAGTTCTACGAAGATATATTCCTCCCTGGTATAATCATAGTGGGAGTGTGTGTGCTTTCTCATTTATATGTAATTTACAGTTTGCATTTGTTTATATATTTACATATTACATATATAGTTTATAGGTTACATAAGTAGTTTATAATTATTTGGTGGGTGCCTCAACTACCACAAACTCTAACATGGCTTTTTTTTTTTTTTAACTTTAAGTAAATCATCTGTCTAAATAACTTAAAATGAAAATGTTACCAGCCTGTGGTAGCTGAACAAGTAACAGTAGGTGGCACTCTTGCCCTTCCTAGAATTTTTTAGGAGGCTCTCCAAGGCACAGAGCCCAGAGCTGAAGGCCTATGTACTGTCCAGGAAAGGAAACTGCAGAAAACACTGGATTTGCAAACAAGGTCCCATCTTCCGAGTCAGGTTAAAAAAGTGACATAGGCCATCACAGGAGCAGAGTGGGTGTCCACAGCTGTCACCTCTGCTGAGAGATAACTTATGTCTAAGTGAACAGGGTTTTACTCCAAAGACAGAACAATTTGTTCTAAAGGCAAATAAGTGATAATCTAGCTGAATCACTCGGAGGTCAAGAATATAAACAGCCAAAATAGGCCAGCACACCTAAAATGACATTCTCAGCTGACTAGCTCCAAACATGGTGCTTAAAGAGTAATTAATGCCTGAGGTGATTATACGGGAGCTAAACTTATAATCTAGAAGCATGACCAACCTATTCTTGCACATAAGGGCCTCAGCTTTTAGAAAACAGGTCAAGATCCTTTCATTGTCAGGGCCAGGTTGCAAAGAGAAAGAGGATCTGTTGGTCTTAGATCATCAGTGCTTAGCATACAGACTCTTACTTAATAAATTCTCAATTCTCATTTGTTGAAAGAATAAACGACAAGAGGATTTATCATTTATCAAACAGATAATTTACTTAAGGAAGAGAAACGTAGCCTCAAAGATGAGGAAGGAAACAATACTAAAAATAATTTTAACCTTTGTTATTTATGGTTTACAAAGCACTTTCTTATGCACTAATTCATTGAGATCTTATTTCTGCCTCCTCACAACAATCACACCCAAGATGGGTAAAATCCTCATTTTACAGATGAGAAAGTGGCTGAGTGGCTTTAAGTGGCTGTCCAAAACCAGGCCTCCTATTATCGTAAGGTTGAATAAATAAACAAGAGAGCACTACGGTGTAAGTTTCAGGAAAGAGAAGTCCCTCATTATATTTTAAGATAAGGCACAGAGCCAGCTAATTTGAGGGGCACAAAGACTGCATTCTGCCTCAAGGACATGGCAGTTGTGCCACCTTGCAAGATCAAAAAAGGGTAGAACAAAAGGGAGAAAAGATACTCTACGAGTTCCCCCAAAGTATCATTTAATTGGAGAGTAAGAGAGCTCCCCAGCCCAATAATAAACAGAAGCCAAGCTGAAAAGTACTCCTTTTTTATCTCATAGTAATATCCAGAATTCCCTTCCATTCTGATAGGTAGATATTTCAAATTGAGGAAGGAAGGCAATGGGAACTTTCAGAGACCAGACATATGTTCTGGATATTACCAGAAAGAAAACCAGAAAGCATTACAAAAGCTCCAAGACACTGCTCCAGAATCACTTATGTATGATCCACCATCACTAAGAAACCCTTATCATCTCAAAAGTGTATATTTGTATATACACTTCTGGATACATCATCACCGGCTAGGGCTAACCGCTATACTCAATAATTCATTTTTCAACCAGAGAAGCATCAACCACAGATGATCTCAGAAAGAGAAAAGAAAGAGATACAAAACGACATGTGGTGGTTTAATTCAGTCCATCAGTCTAAATTATACAGAAAAGAGATGGCTAGCTTGACGAGACAAGAACTTGATATAATACCAAACACAACTAGAGTACAGAGTAAGTGAAAACCAGAAGAGATCTTATTACCCCTTTCTAAATTAAACGGGTCTTATGAAGTCCTTAGTGTATTACAGAAACATCACATACATTTCCTAAGTTAAATATGAATTAATTCTTATGCCTCTATCACCATTAGTTCAAATAGTCAAGTACTAGTTGTCATACATGTCAAGAAGAATATGAAGTTTAATTACTTGGGTTTTTTTTTCTAATTGGTTTAGCCAAAACATAAAAGACATATTCACACCTTACTATATCTGGGAACCACATGACTGAATTCAATTAAAAATAACATGCAGTATCTTTTCCTTAAAAAAAAAAAAAAAAAAAAAAAAGCATAGATGCTATGGTGAAAAACCAAACAGACTGGACCTTGGTTTATTACTTCCTAGATACCCAACGTATGAAATTTCATATTGTGAGCCAAAATAGTAAGCATGGAAATGGAAATGACCAATAAGAAGTGTAAATAGCCCTAATTTTAATCCTTTTTTTCTTCAGGGCACCTGATTAAGCAGCCGACTTCGGCTCAGGTCATGACCTCACAGTTTGTGAGTTCAGGCCCTTCATCAGGCTCTGTGCTGACAGCTCAGGGCCTAGAGCCTGCTTCAAATTCTGTTTCCCTTTCTCCCTGTTCCTCCCCTGCTCACACTCTGTCTCTCCCTCAAAAATAAACATTAAAAAAAATTTTTTAATCATTTTTTTCTTCAATGAAAAGGCATTTTGAGAAAGAGCAACGGTATTAGGGCTATCTGACCCAATCACAGCACAGCACTTCATGTCTCACCTGGACCGAGCTAGTCATGGTGCTTAGAGCGAACACCGTTGCACAGTCTTTGATAGTTGACTGGCTATCAAAGGCACCCTGGGTATCCATTAGCAGCACAGCCACCTAGGAATTTAAAAGTTTAAAATACTAAGTAAAATATTCATCAGTACTGACTATTAAAACCAAATTTAAAATGATAAATGTCATTCATAGCAGTATTACCAACAACAGTCAAATTATGGAAAGAATCCAAATATCCATCAACTGATGATTAAATAAAGATGTTGTTATATATACATATACACACAATGGAATATTACTTAGCCATCAAAAAGGATGAAATCTTGCCATTTGC
This sequence comes from Suricata suricatta, assembly GCF_006229205.1. Classification (NCBI taxonomy): domain Eukaryota; kingdom Metazoa; phylum Chordata; class Mammalia; order Carnivora; family Herpestidae; genus Suricata; species Suricata suricatta. The sequence continues at coordinate 135,203,378 of NC_043703.1, read as the reverse complement.
AATGATGTGGGTAGAGCTAGAGTATATTATGCTAAGCAAAAAAAAAGTCAAAGACAAATAAACACCTTATGATTTCACTCATATGTGGAATTTAAGAAACAGGAGAAATAAAGAGAGGAAGGGGGGAAAAGAGAGGGAGGCAAACTGTAAGAGACTCTTAACTATAGAGAACAAACTGAGGGTTGATGATGGGGAGGTGGACAGGGGGATGGGCTAAATGGGTGGTGGGTATTTAGGGCATTTACTGGGGTGCCTGGGTGGCTCGGTCAGTTGGGCATCTGACTTTGGCTCATGTCATGAGCCAGTTCATGAGCTGGAACCCCATACTGGCTCACTACTGTCAGCACAGAACCCACTTTGGATCTTCTGTCCCCCTCTCTCTCTACCCCTCCCCTGCTTATACTCTCACAAAAATCAAAACAAATTAAAAAGAAAAAGAAAAAAAGGAGGCTGGAGTACCTGGATGGCTCAGTTGGTTAAGCATCAAACTCTTGGCTTCAGCTCAGGTCATGACCATATAGTTCGTGAGTTTGAGCCCCACATCAGGCTCCATACTGACAAGTACAGAGCCTGCTTGGGATTCTCTCTCCCTCTCTGCCCTCCCCTACTCTTTCTCTCTCTCTCAAAATAAACAAACTTTAAAAAAAATAAATAAATAAAAAGGAGGGCACTTGTGCTGAGCACTGGGTGTTGTATTTAAGTAAGGAATCACAGAATTCTACTCCTGAAACCAATATTATACTATATGTTAACTAACTAGAATTTAAACAAAAACTTGAAATGAAACCAAAGACCAAAAAGACGAATAAAAAAATATTTTTAAAAAATGAAATAACAAATATCAAAGTCAGCAGTAAGTCAAGAAAAGTACTCTAAGCTACATATCTCAGAGATTTTGACATAATAATCCATATATGTTAAAGTTAGACATTAATAGTTCTGTGCTGTTTTGATCTTTAGAGTTAGAAAACAGGTCAAAAAAGAATATGGAAGAGAAACAAACAGTAAAAATACGTAAACAGAACGTTACTTTTGTTCCATTAGGCCTGTCGATCACAAACACTTCGTTCCAGACTTGTATGCCGGTTGTTTCTCTTTCGCAACCACCTCGCCATGTAAAGCCCGTCAACGGCTCGTTGTTTCCGCCAATCCAACTCTGAGAATCCTGTGAAAGTCCAGCATAAATGTAAAATAAAACACAAAAAATAAAGAACTGGGGAGAAGTCTAAGAAGTCCCCCATTGTTGATTTCACAGATGAGGCAGGGCAGGTAAGCCCAGCAAGATAAAATACACGATAATGTTACACTAGCTATAAGAGCAATCCCCAAACCCACCTGAGGTGCTCTGTCTCAGAGAGATGTGGTCGCCTCCAAACCTGAGCCTTCTCAAATCTCACATTTTTGCTATCTAGGGTTCTACGTAAGTGAGGCCACACACACTTTTTCCCATTTTAATACTTTCCTATGTTTAGAAGTCATTTAAAAAAAAATAGATACCAGCTATCGTGACATCTTCTTGTACAGATAAGCACAACCAAATCCCAGAGAGAACGGCTGTCAAAAAAGCACCGCTCTCTTAGAATAGCTTACACTAAAAATGCTTTTCACACTGCCTTAATTTTCTCTTTAAAAAATATCTACTTTAAAAATAACTACCAGACTTGCTTGGACCTGATTCAAACAATTCAATTGTAAGAAAAAAAATTTAAAAAGTCTTTTCCAAAACCAAAAGGGAAATATGAACTCACGCTATTTTACTAGGTGGTGCTAAATCAGAGTAAAAATGATGGTTTGGTGTAATAATAGTATTGTGGGTAATACTAACAACAACGTAGTTCTTATCTTTTAAAAACTCAGGTATTTATGGTGAAAAAATATGCCTCGTATTTGCTTTAAAATATTTCAGCAAAAAACTAAAAGCACAGAGAGGAATACAGATGAAACAGGACAAGCAAAACATTGACACATACAGTGGAATTCAGCACACTATTCTATCTTTGGATATGTTTTTAAATTTCCTGTAATAAAATGTTTCAGCTAAATCACAGGGCAAGGGATGCCTGGGTGGCTCAGCTGGTTAAGTGCCAACTCCTGATTTTGGCTCAGCTCAGGCATGATCTCACAGTCTATGGGCCCACATTTGCTTTGGATTCTCTGTCTGTCTGTCTGTCTCTCTCTGCCCCTCCAATGCTCACTTGCTCTCTCTCAAAATAAACACTTAAAATAAAATAACATAAATTACACTAAATTAAACAAAATCAAAGGACTAAAGTTATAATTAAAAATTCTGAAATGATGTAAAGATTAAAATACTCATAACTTATCTGGAAAAGTAAATCTGGAACATAATATATGAGTAACTTTGACAGATATCAAGACCCCTATACTTTAGCATACTTAAAGCCCACACAACCTTTATTCAAAGTACCCCATAGGAAAAGTTTGATTCAAAAATACTTCTATTAAGCGTGGATATGTAGTCCAAGACAAATAACAAAACAACTCAAATTAGGAGTAAAGATGTTTATGGTAGGCTCAATGAGGCAAGAGGCGATTTATGAAAAACAGATAAGGTTAGGGGAAAAAAGTGTTGTCCAGGCCATCACCTAATGTGAAGATCAGCCTTAAACTTCAAACTATCTATAATTATTCCACAAAACTCCCATCCCCAGTAGGTTACCAATCTTATCAATTAAAAATTCTCTTGGACTCTTCGTCACCTTTCAGTATCTTCAGTTTAAGGCCCTCACCTCTCTGTTGGTGACAAGGCTGTCTCATAGCAGAACTCCATTCACTCTATATACTAAGGACCTGTGCTTCAGGAGGGACCCTTCACAGGGACTAGAAGATTAATGGTACCCCGTAAACAAGCCCAGTGGGGGCCTGGCCCCTGGACTGTATTTTAGATGCTCCAAATAGGTTTTCTCACACCTCCATGTTGTACTCACCAACCCATCCTCCCACAGTCATTTCATCTTCCCAGTAAGAAATGGAATCATGCTACTGTCCTAGAAAGTCATCTGCAGTCCTCTCCAGAACCATCTGGAGATCTGCTGAATATAACCCACCTTTACTTTTTCTGCTCTGCTCATGATATTCCCGATAGTCCCCCTAACACACACGCACGTATAATTCCCGTTGCTACCATATCAAAAAGGTCTCTATTCCCAAATACTTATGTTGGTGAGTAGAGCTCTATCTTTTCTACCTGTTCTCTGCTTGGACTGAGCCAGCAGTTCAAGGAACTCTCAACTTTTCTGATCTCTTAAAGATTATTTTAAGTACAGATGGTCATCTTTACATAAATTTGCACTGTACTTCTTGTGTGAGGCTTAATAGCACAGGCTATAAATTCCACCTGTTTACCAAACTGCTCCTACCAAAGTATCTCAGCCCATTTTAGGCTCTCACATGTGGATTCTCATTCCGCCAACAATGTTGACGTGGTACTAAACAAACTGATTATTTGTAAAAGGTCCAACCTACATAAATAACTTAGAAGAATCCATCCTGTTGGAGAAATCTATGTGTAGTATACATTTCACTTATTTCTCTATCTCCTCTATGAGAATATAAGTTCCCTGAAGAAGGAAGTTCTGTCTTTTTCCTCAAAACAGAGAACCATATTCCTATGACAATCATTCTGCCTAGCTTGTAGTAGGCCCTCAAAATATTTGTTCAAGGGGGTAGGTAGCTGACGTCAGGTCATATCACAATCTCGTGGTTGTGTGTTTAAGTTCTGCATTGGGCTCACTACTGTCAACGTGGAGCCCGTTTCAGATCCTCTGTCCCCCTCTCTGCCCTTCACCTGCTTGTGTGCACACATGCTATCTCTCCCTCTCAAAAATAAATAAAACGTTAAAAAAATTGGGGGGGAGGGGGCGTCTGGGTGGCTCAGTTGGTTAAGCATCCAACTTCAACTCAGGTCATGATCTCACGGTTAATGAGTTCAGGCCCTGCACCGGGCTCTGTGTGGACAGCTCAGAGCCTGAAGCCTCCTTCAGATTGTGTCTCCTTCTCTCTCTGCCTCTCCCCTGCTCACACACACGCACTCATGCTCTCTCAAAAATAAACATTAAAAAATGTTTTAAAGATTTATTCAATGAATGAATACAGAAGAAAATTTAATTACTAAGTTTCAATGTGTTCCTTTCTGAGCATGAGTAAGAGGTATGGAAGAAATATGATCCCTTTGATTATTCTTCATTACAATTATACAGGTAAGACAGAAAAATTAACTTTAAAAAGTAGAGATGATTGAAATCACAGGCTAACATGTTTCTTAATATTATCCTCTCTAAAACGTTAAAAAGAATTGGTGTTGGGGCGCCTGGGTGGTTCAGTTGGTTAAGCGCCAGCTTCAGGTCAGGTAATGATCTCACGACTGTGGGTTCGAGCCCCGCGTCCGGCTCTGTGCTGACAGCTCAGAGCCTGGAGCCTGCTTCGGATTTTGTGTCTCCCTCTTCCTCTGACCCTCCCCTGCTCATGCTCTCTCTGTCTCTCAAAAATAAAATTAAAAACATTAAAAAAAAAAAAAAAAGAATTGGTGTCTCAGGGGTGCCTGGGTGGCTCAGACAATTAAGCATCCAACTCTTGATTTCAGCACAGGTGATGATCTCAGTTTGTGAGTTCAACCTCCACCCCTCCTCCCCCGATGGGCTCTGCAATGTCAGCACAGAGCCTGCTTGGGATTCCTTTTCTGTCTCTCTGCCCCTTACCACTCATGTGTGCTCATTCCAACAAAAATAAACTGGTATCTTAAAAAAAAAAAAAATTTAGTGTCTCATTAAAAAAAATCTATTGGGGTGGCTGGGTGGCTCAGTCGGTTAAGGTCTGATTTCAGTTCATGTCATGATCTCACAGTCCATGAGTTCGAGCCCCTCATCAGGCTCTGCGCTGGCAGCTTGGGAGCCTGGGGCCTGCTTCAGATTCTGCGTCTCCCTCTGTCTCTGCCCCTCCCCAAGTCACACTTGAATAAATACATATTTAGAAAAAAAATTTTAAATCTTATAACTATCCTCTTTTCTTAGTTTACACTGTCACTGTACTGATCAGTCAATAAAAGGATGAAAGAAAAGGTCAATCAGAACACCTACCTAATCTCGACTAATAAGTCTTGCTATTTTAAAACTTGAAGTAAAAATTTTTCTATCTCTGTATCACACTGAATACTGGCAACTTGCATAAAATGCTTTCATACATTCATTCAACAAGCATTCACTGAACCCCCTACCACGTGCCAGCTGCTGTTCTGGGCTCTAGGAATATAGCAGTGCACAAGAACAAACATTCCTGCCCTCCACGAGCATTCTAGTTAATTCTAAAAGCAGCCTCACTGATACTATTTGTCATAAGTTACTAAAAACAAATCTAAGAACTTGAAAAACAGTAATCTGATACCATTTACTACTGTGGAGACCAAAAAAAAAAAAAAAAAGCCTTAAAACTTGAAATTCCAAAAATATTCAGTCCTCCAGTAAAATTAAAAGGGAAGATCTTTTAGACTAAACCTCAATGGTAAAAGGTAATCTGAAACCACCTGAACTTTAAATATCATGAATAAACATAAACCCTTGCTAAAAAGACTTACCAATCAATGTAATACAATTATCAACAATAAAAACCCCTACCTACTCTAAATAATAAGAAACAAATCCCTACTTCACTACAGGAAAGATAACACTCCTTAGTAACAAAGTGAAACAACAGCTAGGTAAATTTTAAAACACAGAGTTGGTGAAGCCGCCAGGACTGGATGTGTCAGAATACAGTTTCCTGTCTGCAGGCCTACACACTCCTGGAGTGGGCAGGCTAGAAGAATAACGGCCATGATAACTTATCACCGCTGGGAGGAAAAGAGACCAAAGGGATGAAATAAAGGATCCAAGTAACACTATTATAAAAGAAAAAATTCTTCCTAGTTGAGAGACATTCCCCCAAAAAAGCATCATCGTGAAAATCTTAATCTTACATGCCCAAATCACACATCTTAAGGGAAATGCAAATCAAAACCACAATGAGATACCACCTCATACCTGGCAGAATGGCTAAAATGAACAACTCAGGAAACAACAGATGTTGGCAGGGATGCAGAGAAAAGGGGAAACATTTTTGCAGTGTTGGTGGGAATGCAAACTGGTGCAGCCACTCTGAAAAACAATATGGAGGTTCCTCAAAAAATTAACAATAGAACTACCATACAACCCAGCAATTGCATTTCTAGGTATTTATACCCTCCTTAATGCCCATTTGTCTATACCCAAATGAGTGGATAGAATAATATACACATTCTGACCACCAAGCATCCTTCAGTGTTTTTGCTTAAATATGTAAAAATACTCTGCAAGTTCTAGAACAAATTAAGAAAGTCTTAAAACAGTTGAAAATTGTCTCACATCTTACCTACCCCATGTCTAATTCCTCCCTTTACAGCTACCCAAAGAGCTAACATTATAACTGACCCAAGTTATAAGCTCAGAAAAGGAGAACTCTATCAACTTAAGTACACACCAGAGAATGTCTACAAACTTAGATAAGAGATGCCCTTAACTTTGAAGACATTATGCTAAGTGAAATAAGCTAGCCACACCATAACAAATACCTTACAATTCTACTCACATGAAGTACCTAGAGTAAATAAACTCATGGAGACAGACAGAGGAATATGGCCCACAGAAGGGCCCTTAGGAGCTGAGTGGGAGGGGAAAAAATGGGAGTTTCATGGGTACAGAGTTTCAGTCTGGGAAGGTGAAAAAGTTCTGGAGACATTAAAAGAAAGGAAAACTACAGATTCATATATCTCATGAACACAGATGTAAAAATATTAAACAAAATATTAGCAAGTTAAATCTAACAACATATAGTAAAAAAATTATACACCACAGCTAAATGGGACTTATTCCATGGGATACAAGATGGACTCAATATTTAAAAAATTAATAACAATCATATCAATAAGCTAAGGAAAATCACATGATCATCAACAGATACAGAAGAAGCATTTGACAAAATCAAACATCTATTCATGATGAAAAAACAAACAACCTCCCAACAGACTAGGAATAAAGAGGAAGTTCAAAAAATCCTACAGCTGAAGTCAGATATAATGGTGAGAACCTCAACGCTTCCTTCCTAAAGATTAAGAAAAGAGTAAGGATGTCCGCTCTTCCCACTAGTACTCAACACTGTACTAGAGGTTCCAGCCAGGACAGTCAGCCAGAGGTACCTCAAAGAGAGAGCAGAGGTACTTAGAATGGAAAGGAAGAAATAAAATTGTATTTATAGATGACACGATCTAGTATACAGAAAACTCTAAAGAATACACTAAAAACCTATCAGAACTAATGAAGGAATTGAGCAAAGTTGCAGGATACAAGATCAACATTAAAAAAAAAAATCAACTGGGGGCGCCTGGGTGGCTCAATCGGTTAAGCCTCCGGCTTCGGCTCAGGTCAGATCTCACGTTCGTGGGTTCGAGCCCCACATCAGGCTCTGTGCTGACAGCTAGCTCAGAGCCTGGAGCCTGCTTTTGGTTCTGTCTCCTTCTCTCTCTGCCCCTCCCCCTCTCGTGCTCTGTCTCTCTCAGTATCAAAAATAAGTAAAACATTAAAAAAAAATTTTTTTAAATCAACTGTATTTCTATAAGCTTGCAATGAATGATCTGAAAATTAAGAAAACAACTCCATATGTAATAGCATCAAAAAAGGAATTTAACAAAAGAAGGAACACATATTCTGCAAACTATAAGGCATTTTTGAAAGAAATCAAAGATTTAAATAAATGGAGAAACATCCCAAGTTCATGAATTGGAACGTTTAATATTAAGATGGTAATACTCCTCAAGCTGACCTTTCATGTTCAATCCCATCACCAACAGAATCCCAGCTAACCTCCCACAGAAACTGACAGGCTAAATCTAAAATTTATATGGAATTACAAGGGACCCAGAATAGCCCATCTCATTTATTTATTTATTTATTTTTACTTTTTTAGAATAGACCATCTTAAAAACAAGAACAAAGTAAGAGGACTCTCTCACTTCTTGATTTGAAAACTTACTACAGAGCAACAGTAATCAAGACAGTCAGGTACTGGCATAAGAGACATACAGACCAATGAAATAAAGCCTAGAGTCCAGAAATAAAACCAAGTGTCCAGAAATACATTCACATGTCTTTGATCAACTAATTTCTGACAAAAGTGCCAAAGCCATTAATTAAAGAAAGAATAATCTTTCCAACAAATGCTGGGACAACTGGATGAGCACATACAAAAAAAAACTGAAGCTAGACTCTTACCTCATTCCATTAATATTCATTATTATATATGACTATATTCTAATTAGTGAAATAATATATGCTAATATATTCATATAATTATAGCATTATTCATAAGCCAAATGGTGGAAAACAACCCAAATGTCCATTAACTGATAAAATGTGGTATATCTATACAAGAGAATCTTACTGGGTCTTAAAAAGGAATGAAGCATAACACTACAACACAAATGAACCTTTAAAACACCGTGCTAAGTGAAAGAAGCCAATCCCCAAAAGACCACATACTATATTTCATTTATATGTATGTGCAGAATAGGCAAAGCTATATAAAAACAAAAAACAGATGGTTCCTTAAGACCAGAGGTTTGGACAGGGGAAGGGGAAGTGACAGTTCAAGGGCACAGGGTTTCACTTTGTCATTTTGTGGTGATAAAGGTGTTCTAAAATTGATTGTGGTGATGGTTGCACAACTTTGGGAATACACTAAAAATCATAACACTGTGTGGTTTAAATGGAGAGATGATAGGGTATGTGAATTATATATATCTCAATAAAGCTGTTAAAAGAAAAACAAAAAATCAAATATATCTTGTATACAAGCTTAACAAAGACTCCCAGCCATACAAAATCCACCCGCTGCTACTACTACAGAAGTCTAGGAGGAAAAGGAAGGTCCACTGGAGGTCTGTTAAATATCCGTCTACTAGTGCAATAAATCACAAACCCTATGGCTTAAATATGCTTTTTTTAAAAGATTTTTTATTTTTAAGTAATCTCTACACCCAACACAGGAATCCAGCTTACAATCCCAAGATCAAGAGTGGCATGCCCTGTCCACTGAGCCAGCCAGGCACCCCTAAACTTCCTTTTTTTTTTTTTTTAAGTTTATTTATTTGAGAGAGAAAAATGCATGAGTGGGGGCAGGGAGGGAAGGGGAAGAGAATCCCAAGCAGGCTCTGCACTGTCAGTGGAGAGCCTGGTGCAGAGCTTGAACTCACGAAACAAGAGATTAAGACCTGAGCCAAAGTCAGATGCTCAACTGACTGAGCCAGCTAGGCACCCCTAAACTTGCTTCTTGATGAAAGATTATGATGAACATTATCCAAAGTATCTACAAAAAATGCATCCTATTAGTTCTTTTCTAAAAAACGTATAAGAAAAAAAGATGTTTCAAATAGTGAGAACAAAACATTCCTGAACTAAAACTCATGAGACAAGCAGTAAAACTGTCTGAGAAAATGAGGGAGGGAGGCAGGGAGTTAATGACTTTAAAAAAAGTTTATTTCTTGGGGCACCTGGGTGGCTCAGTCAGTTAAGCATCCAACTCGGATTTTGGCTTAGGTCAGTCTCCCGGTTGTGAGACTGAGTCCCCTGTCAGGACTACGCTGGGCAGTGGAGCCTGTTTGGGATTCTCCCTCTTTCACCCCCTGCTCCTCCCTCACTTGTGCATGCTCTCTCTCTCAAAATAATAACAGTAACAACAACAAAAGTAACATAGTTCTTCACCAGAGACAGTTAATATGAAAGGACCTTAAATTATTCAAGACAGTTTAACTTCCCAAATGTCCTAAAGTTTAACTTCCCAAATGTGTGAGGAACCCGTGTTTATGTGAACCATCTACTACTTATGAGATCTTTCAATAAATGACGTAAACAGAATCGAGGACTTAGAAACAGTAAATTTTAACTTAAAAGGAACAAAGACTCCTGAATGGAAAATTATCTGTTACAACAAATAATTTATGTTCCCTCAAGCCCAAATATGTGATGACATAGTATCATATTTGGGGTTTAAAGTGGAGAGTTGTTTGAAAGGCTACAAATGACAGAACATTTTCAGGGAATACATTCAGGAATGCAACCCAGAAAGTCTCTCCTAAAACAGTGCTATGAGGACTTTGAACAATATACTGTAGACTCCTCCATCTCAGGTTTCTGATTCCTCTAGTTTGGCAATACTTGGTGAAGTTTTTCTAACTGAAATTACACGAATTTTAAACCTGCACATGAAAGAAGAGAAAATTAGTTTCAACCCAGAAATCAAAATCTAGGAGGAAAAGGAAGGCGGTGAGCTAATGGGAAAAAAGTAGTCCACAGTCCAGTCCATATAACTTCTATACCCAACTCCTTAGCTTACATTCAGGGATAAAAATAAGCCTCATCAATTTTTATTTTCCTTACTGACTTAAAATTCTGATCAAACCTTGCTGGCCTCTTGCACAGGCAAAAGTAGTAATAATATGAAACTTAAATTTCCATAGCTTGTTACATAAGTTATATACAGTGTTTCAGTTATAAGTGAAATACACAAATGCTAATTCACTTAAACCAATAATTAAATGAATAAGCTAAATTTCTACAGTAAATGTGGCAACAGTTTTAAGCATGACCCTGTACAGATTACAATGATGACCTAAAATTAACACAATGCATACCTATCAGAATGGCTAGAGTTAAAAAGACTGACAATACTGTTCATGAGATGTATAGCAAATTTAAGTCTCTTACATTGCTCATGGAAGCGCAAATTGGCAAAACCACTTTGGAAAAAAATTGTGGCAGCCACTACTCCAGTTAAATGGGCTTTACGGACCTAGTATTTCTACTCCTGGTTATATACCCAACAGAAATAAGTGGTTATGTCCCCGAGGCTTGCATAGAAATGTTCATGGTAGGTTTATTCATAAACAAAAATTACAAACAACTCACATGTCTATCAAAAGAAGGAATAAATAAATTGGTACCTTCACCCAATGACCTACCACTCTGCACTAACAAACAACAATTACTGGGCCACATAATACCATGGATAAATCTCTTAGATTCAGTGTTGAGTGAATGAAACCACACACGGGAGTGCATACTGTATGATCACAATTACATAAAGCTCCAGAGTAGACCAACTTAACCTACGGTGATGCAGATCAGCATGGTGGTGGACCCTGAGGACTGGAGATACAGCAACGCTGGGCAGGGGAATGAGAGAGCCTGCTAGAGTGCTGGCAGTGTTTTCTTTCTTGACCTGAGTGGCAGTGGTTACAAAAAGTACAGGCACATAAAAATTCACTGGCTATGCTAGGGTTTATGTACTTTATTATACGCAAGTTATACCATACAAAAAAAGTAACAATAAAATGACCCTAGGCAGAAACTTTTAAAAATACTGTTCTTCCTTTAAATAAATTTATCTTTTAGAAAAGGGACATGATACAAACCACGTTTTCCTTCATGCATTCACACATTTCTCACACGTCTCGCGTCTCAGACACTATTAGCCTTAGGGGGGGAAAGGTGAAATAAAGTTCAACATCCCATATGGCCAATTTGGAGATATTTGTGCTTTTGGCAAATTATATGTAGCAGCACATATGATCTTTAAAAACCATTCTTACTCCTGATCTCTGGAAGCAGTTCTGGGAGCAACTCTTTAAATAGTAATAAACAAATAAATAAATAAATAAAAGTTATCTACAATTTCCCTTAAAATGTCTTTAGCAGTTATGTTATAAATGGAATCAAAACTCTTTACTCATTAAGCATAGATACCAGTGGGCAGCAAAAAAGTTACCACGCATGCACTCCTCTGGGTCTATCTCATCTTCTAAGGTAGATAGTGAAAAATAAACATTTACATAAGAACAGTTTAGTGTAGGTACAGAAAAGGATCAAACATCACTTTACATAGTAGTTTTAAGAATAAAGGCTTTGGAATCAAATTGCCTGGTTTGTATCTCAGCCTCGCCACCTCCTTTGAGCCTCATTTCCTCAACTATCGAGCTAAAATAGTTAATGTGACTACTGAGTGAAATAATATCTATTAAATGTTCAATAATCAGAATACCTATGATTCAGTAAAGATTCAAAAACTGTTATCTTAAAAGATAATCTAGGGATGCCTGGGTGGCTTACTTGTTTGAGCAACGGATTCTTGATTTTGACTCAGGTCATGATTTCAAAATTCGTGAGATCAAGCCCCACATCAGGTTCTGCACTAACTGCAAGGAGACTGGGATTCCTTCTCTCCATCTCTCTCTCCCCCTCTCCCACTTTATCAAGTATAAATAAACAAACTAAATTAAAAAAAATAAAAAGGATACTCTGCACTTCCTCATGGACGAATACATCATCTTGGAAGTGTTCTTGCTAAAAGTCAACTTGAATCTAATCGAGTCCTTAGATTTAAATAACAATTTACAGAGGCGCCTGGATGGCTCAGTTGGTTAAGCGGCTGGCTTCGGCTCAAGTCATGGGTTCGAGCCCCATGTCAGGCTCTGTGCTGACAGCTAGCTCAGAGCCTGGAGCCTGCTTTAGATTCTGTATCTCTCTCTCTGACCCTCCCCTGCTCGCGCTGTCTCTGTCTCTCAAAAATAAATAAAAAACATTAAAAAAAATTTAAATAACAATTTACAGCAAATTTAAAGGAAAAAAGGAACATGTAAAACTACATCAATGGGATAAAATCAGCAAATCCAGACTGGGAAACTCTATAACACTAAGTTTCTTCAACAAATAAACTGCTAAGGAAAAGAGTTGGAGGGAAGCATAAAAACAAACACACACTTTAAAGATAACCAGTCATAATACAGATCTCATTTGGTTGGATACTGACTCTAAGCAAACTGTTAAAAATGAAAAAATTAAAACATCTGAGTCAACTGGAAAATTGATCCCCTGTATTAACCTTATATATACCTACCGACCTTAAGGAATTATTTATTTTTATGTACTGTAAGGTCCAAAAAACCCATTATCTTTAAAGAGATATATACTGAAATATTTACAAATGAGATGATATATCTGGACATAACTTCAATAACAAAGTATAGAATGAGTTGGCAAACAGAGTAAATGAGTTTGAGAGCTGATAACTGTAAATACATGAGCATTCATTATACTGTTATCTACTTTTACATGTGTTAAAAATTCTTTGTAATAAAGTTACTTAAAAAATAGAGAATGATATAAAAGTACAAGCAACTCTGTACTCAATTAAGACTCTTCAGGGCGCCTGAGTGGCCCAGTCGGTTAAGTGTCTGACTTGCGCTCAGGTCATGATCTCACGGTTCGTGAGTTCGAGCCGTGCATCGGGCTCTGTGCTGACAGCTCAGAGCCTGAAGCCTGCTTCCGATTCTGTGTCTCCCTCTCTCTCTCTGCCCCTCCCCTGCTCTCACTGTCTCTCAAAATAAATAAACATTAAAAAAAAATTGTGTTTTAAACTCTTATCTAGAAGAGTTCAGTAACAGCCCTTACCAATGCTTAGAGTTCAATATATCCCAAGTATTACAGTTTATATACACAATTTAATTCTACTAAATTAAGTTTTGACTTTCCTAAACCAACTCCTAAAGTTGAAATTACTTTTACATGATAACTTGATCAGCATTTTTCTAATAATTCCTCTTATCTACTTTGGAAACTTGGAATTCACAAAAATCAAAATCACCTCACTAAAACTTACGAGATGAAAGCACATATCCACTGACAGTTAAATGAATAAATAAAATGTGGTATAATCACACAGTGGATACCAAAGTAACAAAAATAATGAACAATCACTACATGCAAAAAATGGGCACACTTCACAGATACTTTCAAGAAATATGCCAAACACAAATTCTTGTGATATGATTTCACTCATGTGAGGTTCAAAAACCAGTCTGTGGTGAAAGAGTTCAGAACAGCGGTTACCGCCTGGGGTTAGGTATTAACCAGGAGGGACAGAACAAGAGGGTGGCGCTTCTGTATCTTCATCTGGGTAGTGGTAATATGGGTATATGCAAACTATATACACTTAAGACTTGGGCACTTTCCTACTTATAAATTATACTTGGGGGCGGGGGGGAGAAATTCAAAAAAAGAAAAAGCACATTTACCTAAACTACATCCACAACAACCAAATCAGCATTAGAAAGGGAAAGACACGGAATACTTGGGAGTCTATATGTCTACCTCACAGGGAAGAGTCATCCCCCCTCCCACCACCACCACCTATTCTGTCATCACAGATTATCATCTCTTCTGGCAGAACACCCTACTTTTACACGTGAAATATGATTTTTTAAAAATACTGACATAACAGACGTGATAGTTTGCACATACATTTTTTTAAGTTTTTAATGTTTATTTATTTTTGAGAGAGAGAGAGGAGAAGTAGCAGCAGAGAGAGGGAGACACAGAATGCGAAACAGGCTCCAGGATCTGAGCTGTCAGCACAGAGCCTGCCGCAGGGCTTGAATTCATGAACCATGAGATCATGACCAGAGCCCAAATTAGACACAACCGACTGAGCCACCCAGGTGCCCCTGCACACAAATTTTTATAATTATTTCATCTATAGCTTTTTGAGAATGACTTTTATAAGTAATAAATATTCTACTTACAAATTTTTAGGTTCACTAACATCTTGAATTTTTGTGGTATTTCTCACATACAGCAGTCATAGTAAATGTCCTAAGTGATATTCCTGGAAGTTCAAAATGTCTTCTACATTATCAATTCAGTAAATCAGCAATTTTGGTCACCTTTTGTTATATTTCATTGTTAAAGTCTAACTATAGTAATTGATTAATTCCAACATACATGAGTTTTATTCTAGAAAAATGTTTAGTTCACCTCTTAAGTTTACAAAAGACTAATTTTTCCTCCTATACTTTAAAAACAACCTGTTTTCAAAATACAAGTAGCAGTTCAAAAAAAGAAAACTACATAAGAAGCTGTTTACTTTAAAAGAAAGTGAGACCTAAAAATCAGAATTTCCCCTATAATATTTGGTAAATGTTTTGGTGGCTCGGTCGGCTAAGCATCTGGCTCTTGATTTCGGCTCAGGTCATGATCTCGCAGTCTGTGGGTTCAAGCCCCACTTTGCGCTCCACACTAGCAGCTTGGAACCTGCTTCGGATTCTCTCTCTCTCTCCCTCTCTCTCTCTCTCTCTCTGCCCCTCTCCCATTCATGCTCTCTCTCAAAATAATTTTTTTTAAATGTTTGGTAAAAATCTCAGAATATTCTTAGTTTTAAGAACTACTGAACTTTTTGTTTTTATCCAACAGAAAAGAGCTCACATTCAGCCTTCTGTTATAATTACTAACTGCTCAAAATGAAAACAGTCATCTATTTTTAAATCATATATAAAATATTTATATTTAGCTCCATTAGTATACTGTCCCCTTATCCAGGTCAATAAAAGGACATACAAAGTCAGTCTGAGCCACACTCACTTCCTACCTTCTGCAGCTGGCATCCCACCTTTGCAGGCAGACAGGTTAATGAAATAAATAAAAACTATCCCACTGTGTCTTCTCCTTCTTTAATTTCATTCTCTTAGAAAAGCATGACCCACCACTGAACAAGTGTAAGGAGAGGCATGCTGTCCCGAAACTCAACAATGTTTAATGCCATTTTCGATTAACAGAGTAAGATTATAAATACCATTTTTCTATATGGAAAGAACATCAATGAAAACTAATAAAGATATTTCAGCCTAGAAGCCACCAGCCAGGTGCGTAACCTCACTCAGGCCCGCATAACCTTCCTGTGGCTTCAGTGAGTTCCCCAGGAAAAGGGAAGCTATGACTTCAGAGACTGCAAACACATGACACGTGTGTGGGCTGCTTCTCTCCTCTGAGTAACCACCACTAACGGATCAGAGGTGGATTCAGAAATGGGACCTGAGGTGAAACTTATCTGTCACTGCGAGGCAAATGATCTAAGCTTTTTCCCCCTCTGAACATTCTGCAACCTACTTGGAATCAACTACATTTGCAGGAACAGCTCAGACTCACATAAACACGATATATACACGCTTACCTAATGAGTCAGAACCTCAATTATCATCTTTAAATGCACAGCCTTTTTTAAAAAATATGCCACTATTCATTTCTCTATTTCAGATGTAAAACTGTGGGAAATAACAGAGTCTAAATGGATGAAATACTGTATCTTTCTCAATTTGCTAAACATGTAAAATGGTGTTGTTTAATATGAACTACATTCCCTATATTTAGGCATTCCTGATCCTGCCCTAAGATATCCCTTAAAAAGGAATTTACTGAAAAGCTTCCTGGAAAATCAACTGTTACTTACCTTAAGGCAGATGCATGCACACCCAGTTTCAGATTAGCATAGACCTCGTAAAGGTGAGCACCCTGACAAGTGCTTAGACAATTACATAACTCTGTCAGTGTTATTTCTAGCATCTTCATGTGGCTTCTGAATGTCAAACGCCACGTAAAGAGAAAGCCCTTCCTCCTAAGTGTTCCACTCCAAATACCCAATTCCTTCTTCTTCGTCCCTACCAAATTCTCATTCCCTCAGCCCAACTTTTAACTGTTAGAAAAACACGGATTCAAGTAAAATTATGCTTTTTATCCAGGGGAAAAATTCCAAAGTCAGGGAAGGGGAGGAAAATAATAATTGCCTGGTACCATCAAAATGTAAAAATTTGTGGACAGAGGGAGATTCAATGGTCAAAAGAGAAAGTAAGTGTTTACGACAGGCCAGTTAATATTAGGTGAGGGAGACACAGTAACCAAGAGAAGACCCATTCCTGACAGACGTTAAACTAGCCAGGAAAAATAAGTAACTAAAGCAGTTATCAATGAAACAAATGACTAGTGCCATGAGAGTTGGGGGAAGGACATAATATAGTCTTAAAAGTCTGAGAAGGCCTAGGGGCACCTGGCTGGCTCAGTTGTAGAGCCTGCAACTCTTGATCTCAGGGTCATGAGTTCAAGCCCCATGCTGGGCACGGCCCTACTTTAAAAAAAAAAAAAAGTCTAGGAAGCCCTCCTATGAAAAGATTAGCCAAGGATAGAGCAACATTTGAGAAATAACATGACACCCCTGAGGAACTGCAAAAACTACAGTATACCTGACACAGAGAAGCAAGACATGAAACTTTGTCAAAGATTATCATAGACCAGGGAAGCCACACTAAGGAACTGGACTTTATCTCAAAATGTAACAGTCACTGAACCTGACTTACCTGGAGGGCACAGATGTACTTTTACAAAAGTCTCAATCAGCCTACTTCACCCATTATTGTAAAGGTGATCAAGAAAGGGGAGGTGTGAAGAAATATAAGGGAAGAGAACAGTGTATCAGAGGCTTTCGAGTATACTCAGATCCCTTGGGTTAGAGCTACAATGCTCCGTCATATGCATCAATATGGACTGTACGCAAAAAGGAATTATGGAGATGAGGAAGAATCAAGCACTCAGACAAACTTAGATTACTGTCTTAACTGAGAGGTCTTAGCAAGAACTGGATGTTGGTAAAATTAAAGACACAGCTCTTACTGGTTTTTGTCTATTATTTTTAAACAGGGTTGGTTGGCTATTTTTTTTTAAACTGGGTTCAATTTAAAAGACACTATTCACCTTGTTATACATATATCTAAGCATGAAGTCCAGTAGAAATGATTTCCCTTTACGAAAAGCTCCTGCCACGGACACCACTACTATGTTAAGATCTCGTATGTGTTCCTGTAGCAATATCTGCTCCAAAGCTTCTTCATCGAGCTCAAAGTTATGGTCATCTTCATGAGCAAGAACAATCTGTACTGGACATGGCTTCTTCATAACCTCATCAGAGTTTACTAGGTCATCATCTTCATAATTCTCACCTAGAATCAGAAAAAGAGAAAAAGGTTAACTTGAATTCCTGCATTACAAACTTCTCCTAAAGGATCACAAATAAAGCAAAATTTCAAGTCACTTCCCCTTTGTTACAGATCATCTGAAAAGAGTTATAAAAAGCGATGTTCAAGTACATATTGGATTTCTCACTCCCTTTATAATAGGATCAAAAATATTGCTAAGATTTCCCACTATACATACAGATAAGTACAACACTAAATATAGCCTCTACTATTAAGTCTAAACAGCTAAATGTGAACAGTAGCACTTTCTTGGGCACTGCATTATTCTATAAACAATCTCTGCTACTGTACGCACACAGAAACTGGATCCATGCGCAGGGTGGTGGGAGGAGGTCAATTTTACCTAATAATTCAAATTCCAGTTTTCCTGGTAGGCATTTCCTGGATATTACTTTAAGTTACAAAGATTAAAACATGAATTGCAAATATTTTTTACTATGAAACTTAAATGGCTAAGCTAAGGTCCCAAAGAAGTTTCTGAAACTGACACTTATGGTAAAGCTAATGAGTCCCTAATTTAGTAAGACTAACCTAATAGTACAGCTTCCGTTATTAAAGCAAAGCACAGGATTAATGTTCTGCTGGAAAACACAAGAAGAGCCAGTGAGGTACAGAGTTATATCCTATAGTTTCATGTGCCACCAAAGACCACAACCACCACTTCAAATGATAGAACTCCCCAGAACAGATATATAAACTCTTCCTTTGTTCACCCAGCAAACCAAACCAAGGTAACCTTTGCAGAACGTTACTGAATAGTAATGAAGAAATAACTATAAAACATGCAACAGCATGGGGCGCCTGTGTCCCACTTGACAGCACAGAGCCTGCGTGGGACTCTCTCTCTCCTCTCCCTGCCCCTCTCCCTCTCCCAAGCACACGCAAGAGCACTCACTTGCTTGCTCGCTCTCAAAATATATACTATAAAAATATATGTAACAGCAGACACAAGTTTTCTAAAGTTTAGGTTTTTGTCCTTTTAATAAAACAAAACAAACACACAAAAACACCTAACAGCTAATTTCAGAGACTTGTATCCCTTGTCAGGCTTTCTTCCCTATCAATTGCTTGACCTCATGTAGCCAAGTCACTCCTAGGGACCTTATCCTCTCCCACACCAACATTTTTTTAAGAGACTCTCCCCTTGAGTCTGTCTACTAAATGAGCCTTTCCAATCTAAGGAGACATACAGTATCTACTGTGTTCAAGGCAGTGATAGTCTCTCTCTCCCAAGAGACTGCCAGTCCACTGAGAAGTGGCATATTATTAGTCAACACAGTGAGAATACCTTATCCAACTAACCACTATTCTTAAAGATTACCTATCTACATTAATGGCTTTTTTTCCTCCTAGAAAGGAATATCTAGCTTCTTTGATTTGCAAAAACTATGAGAGCCTTTTCTTCCATCACAAGGCACCTTTAACTGTACATAGCAAAAGCAGCAACACTATTTCAAAATGTGCTACAAAGCGACCATAGAAAGAGCAAGCAATTTCAAAGGATAATTGTTCAAGTAAAAGCAACCAATATTTGATTAAAGAGGATATTATCAATTCCAGTTTCAGTGGTATACAAATACAGAGTGGTACCTTCCTGGTCTCTCTTTTTGCCCCCTCCTTTAATTCAATCTAAATTCCACAGAGTAGCAACAAAATAATACAGATAAATGTGGGGCGCCTGGGTGGCTCAGTCGGTTAAGCATCCAACCTCAGCTCAGGTCATGATCTCATGGTTTGTGGGTTTGAGCCCCGCATCAGGCTCTACGCTGAGAGCTCGGAGCCTGTAGCCTGCCTGCTTCAGATTCTGTCTCCCCCTCCATCCTCATGCTCTGCATCTGTCTCTCAATAATTAATAAATGTTAAAAATTTTTTAATTATATAGATAAATGTGACTGTTATTAAATTACTCTCCTTAAAATCATGGTTACGGAGCCTTAACAACTAAAATCCTACACATGCCTTATAAAATCCTGTACTCACTGCCAGATCTCTCCTGCCCCATTTGGTGCTACTCTTACCTCCGTAAACTACAAATAGACAAGCTAGCCTTTTTTAGATTCTTATGCTATTAAAGCTCTTTCTAGACTCATATTTCACTCAGGATATTCCTTTGCCTGGAATATTCTTTTCCATGTTGTTGCCCTTATCAATTCATGCTTATTCCTTAAGTCTCCGTTTAAATGTCATCTCCTAAACATCACTGCCTCAGGAATATCTTTCCTTAGGTTCCTAATCAAGTTCAGTCCTCCTATACTTCCCCAATCTGTATCCACCCATCATTTGAGTATATATGTAAATGCTTATTTATTATAGGTCTCCCCCTCTAGACTGCCAATCCTCTGTTTAAAACCCTCAATGAGCTTCTCAGTGTAACCAGAAAATATGCAGAAGAAAACAAAACTCTGATGTTCCTAACCATGACCTCCTCGGTCCTGAGTGATCTGGCCCCTGCAATCTGGACCTCTTTCTGCTCCTTAAACAGGTCAAACCTGTTTCCCACCTTAGAATCTTTGGCCTGTTCTCCCCTGTCTGGAACGCTCGGACTCTAGAAACTCGTGTAGCTTTATTTTCCATCATCTAGGTCTCTTCCTTGACCACTCAGTCTAAATTACAGGCCCTCCATATCACTTTAACAAAACAGGTTTTTTCCTCCATAGTCCTTTCTAATGTCTAAAATAACCCTTTTTCATTTGTTTACATTTGTACCTTATATCTCTCCCTCCATAGAAAGTATACACCA
The DNA here is from genome assembly GCF_006229205.1 of Suricata suricatta. NCBI lineage: Eukaryota > Metazoa > Chordata > Mammalia > Carnivora > Herpestidae > Suricata > Suricata suricatta. The sequence continues at coordinate 135,182,703 of NC_043703.1, read as the reverse complement.
CAAAAAATAAGAATCTCAAACGTCTTACTGACCACTCTAACTCCTAGCACCCAAAATAGCGCTTGGCACCTAGCAAGTGCTTAAAAAATACTTCTTGAATGAAAGAAATTTACACATTTTTACTTAGGAGTTTTATACCTTCCTGCCCTTACGTAGCAAGCAAATGTGACAATCACACAACTAGTTTGGGAAAATACTTTCAGCAACTCAAGAGTAGTATATTTATCACAAAATTACAATTAGAAGGATGAAGTCCCACCAAGTAATATAGTAATTAAAAAGAAGAACCCAAAATGAGTAAATGCTGAAAGATCACAATGACCAAATTTGGAGACTGCTGATTTTGTTAAAAGTGACCAATATTCTCGTTCTTACTGTAAAAAAAAAAAAAAAAAAAGCACTAGTTTCTTAAAAATAAAACAAGCAGGGGCTCTTGGGTGGCTCAGGTGGTTAAGCATCCCTGATTCTTGATTTCAGCTCAGGTCATGATCTCATGATTCATGAGATCGAGCTCCACACTGGGCTCTGCGCTGACAGCCTGGAGTCTGAGATTCTCTACCTCTCTCTCTCTCTCTCTCTCTCTCTCTCTCTCTCTCTCTCTCTGACCTTCTCCCACTCATTGCATTCTCTGTTTCTCTGTCAAAATAAACATTAAAAAATAAAATCAGGGGCGCCTGGGTGGCTCAGTTAGTTAAGCATCCAATTTCCACTCAGGTCATGATATCATCATGTCTATTGAGTTTGAGCTCTGCATTGGGCTCTGTGCTGGCAGCTCAGAGCCTGGAGCCTGCTTTCAATTCTGTGTCTCCCTCTCTCTTTGCCCCTCCACCACTTGTGCACTGTCTCTCCCTCTCTTTCTCAAATATAAATCAACATTAAAAAAATTTTTTCTACTTTATAAAAAAACTAAATAAATAAGATAAAATAATGAAAAACAAACCACTTGACACTTTCAAGTTATTAACTTGAAATTTCACCAAGATTGGTTGACTACATTTACCATGTAGCCAATTTTCTTTTATTAGCATGGATAAAGGTACCTCAGACATACAGGCAGCAGGTGTCTACGTATTTGTAACCATTTCTAGTCTACAGACTTCTAAAGTGCAACAAACAGGTTTCCAAAGTATAATGAGCACAATGACATGGCTCACTAAGTCTACTCCCCCACCATGATTTCTCTGCCAAAGTTGTACTAACGACAGATAAAGTACTTCATTCATCAAACACTGATATGAGCAACTGAATATAAGAATTGTACATTTCATTAGGCTACCTGTAAACATTAACAGTAATTACCTACAACTGGAAGTCTTTTTAAATTTAGCATTGCTCTAAGATTTTAAGTTGAAGTTAAATGGTAGGCAGAGAATAGTGATTTTATTTCGATTTTTCAATACCAAAAAAATGAATGAAGTAGACTTCAACCTTCCAATAAATTTTCCTGATTCACTGTTCCGAGTCCGTTCTCCTTCACTCTACCTCCTAATGGATCTTTCAAGGTCAAAGCTGAAAGAGACCTACAGAAGATCAATTGTTCCTCAAATATTTCTCCATACTTTAACACTAAGTACACTTGACCTATTTGCCCCAAGGCCTACAAAAAAAGATACTTGTCTTAGTTAAAAAAGATCAGTGGTTGGTAGGGGTTGAAGGGGAGGAGACATGACCAGGTAGAGAACAAGGATTTTTAGGGCAGATAAAGTATTCTCTCTGATGCTACAAAGACAGACATATGGCATCATACATTTGTCAAAACCCACAGAATATACAACCCTATAAGTGAAGCCTAATGTAAACGGCGGACTTCCGGTAATAATGATGTGTCAGTGAAGATCCATCAGTTGCAACAAATACACCACTCTGGTGTGGATCAGGGCAGCTGTTGGTGTGTGGGAACAGGGGTACATGTGTACTCTGTATTTTCCACTCAATTTTGCTATGAACTGCTCTAAAAAAAGAAGTCTATAAAAAAAAAAGACATTTGTCTGTTTGACTGCTCTTTAAACATACTTATCTTAAATCTGCCAGATTCATACATTCAGTATATATTCCAACAGCAAAATTTACACTTCAGAACTGACCTAAATCCGTCTGCAAACTTCAGGCATAATTATACGCTAAGGCAATATATAGATGCTACAAATCTGCATTACAATAAAATGTTACTAACAGATTATTTCAACCCCAAATTAAACTTGTAGAAAGAGAACCAAGTAAGGAGTAATTCATTTTTCAAAAGCAATGAAAGTGTATTTTAAGTTATTATTCACATTCCAACTAAAAACTTGAAACAAATTTTTATGGAAAGTAGCCTGGATTCAAATTAGCAGCTTGACAAAAACAATGTTTTGGTGTCTGGTACTTGGCCCTCAACATTTATACTCTACAACCAAATGAAAACAGTATCTAAGTATTAGAAGTTTTTTCTAGCACATATTTTTTAAAGCCTTAAAGAGGTCATACCACAGCAAAACTATCTGTAGGAATTTGTTATAAGAAAATAAAGATGCTAGGGTGTCTGGGTAGCTCAGTCAGTTAAGCATTTAACTTTTAATGTAGGCTCAGGTCATGATCTCACAGTTAGTGGGATCAAGCCCCGCATCAGGCTCCATGCTTACAGCTCAGAGCCTGAAGCCTCCTTCCAATTTGGTGTCTCCCTCTCTCTCTCTCTCTCTCTCTCTCTGCCCTTCCCCCTTGCTTGCATGCGCACGTGCTCTCTCTCAAAATAAATATATAAACATTAAAAAAAAAAACAGAAAATGGAAATGCTAACAAAGATGTGCAAGTTTACTGACCACTGTTATTTACGGTAGTGAAAAGTAATGTTGAGTGTGGGACTCTACTGGAAATGGGCCCAACAGTTCTTTTAATCACATGTGGACTATTGTGCAGCTTAAAAACACACATCTGCACATTTAAGATACTAAGTTATTTAAGATATCAGTATACATAATAAGTGAGGAAAAGGTAGCCCATAAACTAGTACAGCTTATCTCCAATTCTGTTTTGCTTTGTTTTTAAAAACACAGGTAGGTACGCTTAGGGAAAAAAGCAAAAACAAAAATAAAATAATACTTGGGACTCCCTCTTCTAGTCATTAGAGTAACTGGCACCAGACTGGCCCTCTGCCACAAACTATAAAACTCGACAAAATACACGCAGCATCTCTTCTCGAGGATGGACAACAGTCAGAAGAGAGTAACCCTCAACAGAAGGAAACTCACAAGGTGAGCCCCACCGTCAGCAGCCCTCACCCTTTACTGAGGAACAATTTCCTACACACAGCACGGGCAGCCGAAGCACAAGCAAAGATCTGAGTTCAGGAATGCTAAAGCAGTTGGAATCAGCTGTTACCCAGGACAGGACAGAGAGAAAAAGGAGCTGTGCAGAGGTGGGGCCTAGAAGTCCTTGGCCAAGGGCGACAAGCTTCACAGGTGCAGAGGAATACAACCCTGTGCAAAGCTTCCCAGAAAGCTGCTACTATAGTGTTGAAAGAGGAACACAGACAGGAGAAATGAAATCAGTACTGGGACATTGGCGTCCTGGCCCAGCTGAGATGAAAGATCTCGTGAACATCTCCAGCTTCGAGCTAAGGCACCAAAAAGGCATCATAATCTGATGGGGAAGTTGGCTATGGAAGAACAGGTAAAGCAAAGTGGCCATCACAGTGATAATCATTCAATCTGGGAGATGTCTATACACAGGTTCCTTATACTTCCGAATGTACTTGAAATTTCCGTAAAAGAAAGTTTCTTTAAAAATTTTTTTATGTTTTGTATTTATTTTTGAGAGACAGAGAGCATGAGAGCAGGGGAGGGTCAGAGAGAAAGGGAGACACAGAATCTGAAGCAGGCTCCAGGCTCTGAGCTGTCAGCACAGAGGCCGATGAGGGGCTCGAACCTGCGAACTGTGAGATCATGACCTGAGCCGAAGCCGGACGCTTAACCAACTGAGCTACTCAGGCGCCCAGAAAGTTTCTTTTAAAAAGTAGTGAAGGCTTTATTAGGAGATGAAGCAGATCCAAGTACAAAGAGATTCAGGTCAGCACTATTCAAGTGAGAGAAATGTTGGGGCTCATGAGTGGCTCAGTCAGATAAGCATCTGATTCTTGATTTCAGCTCAGATTATGATCTCACAATTTATGAGAATGAGCCCTGAGTTGGGCTCTGCACTGACAGTGCAGAGCTTACTTGGGACTCTCTCTCTCCCTCCCCAGCGCGTGCTCTCTCTCTCTCTCTCTCTCTCTCCCTCGCTCTCTCTCTGTCTCTCTCTCTCTCTCTCACACACACACACACACTGTCTCTCTCTCTAAATAAAAATAAACATCAAGAAGTGAGAGAAAAGTCTCAAATATTCTATAACATGACTTTCTCAACCTTTCTTCTACCTCCACAGCATTTTAGAGACTGGGAGAGACAGATTGGAGGATAAAAGAAAAAGAGTTTTCAAAATGTAAAGTCAAGCAGTTGTAAAGTTCTGTGCCTACCCCACCATTCTCCTCAACCCACTTCCCCATAAAAACAGTTCTGAACACACATCAATCCTTGCCTCCTAAAATCTGAATGCAAAAGCCCTAAGAAATCCTGATCAGTTAGCTAACTAGAAGTAAGTACTCTTTACTAGGGAAAGCTGGGGGGGAAAATGAGATTTAAAATCAAATCCACTGGGGTGCCTGGGTGGCTCAGCCAGTTTAGCATGTGACTTCGACTCAGGCCATGAGCTCATGGTTCACAGATGCAAGCCCCGCATCAGGTTCTGTGCTGACAGCTCAGAGCCTGGAGCCAGCTTCGGATTCTGTGTCTTCCACTCTCTCTGTCCCACCCCTGCTGGTGCTCTGTCTCTCAAAAATAAATAAACGCTGGGGCACCTGGATGGCTCAGCTGGTTAAGCATCTAACTTTGGCTCAGGTCATGATCTCGCCATTCACAAGTTTGAGCCCCGTGTTGGGCTCTGTGCTGACAGCTCAGAGCCTGGAGCCTGCTTCGGATTCTGTCTCCCCCTTTCTCTCTGCCCCTCCCCTGCTCACACTCTGGCTCTCAAAAATAAACAAACATTAAAAAAAATTTTTTTAATGAATAAGCATTTTTTTTTAAAAGTACAAAATGATACAACCACTTTGATAACCCTTGTGGTAGTACCTTATAGAAAACTTAAACTTTTTTTTTCAGAATCTCTTTGCCCAATGTGGGGCTTACGACCTAGAGATCAAGAGTCGCATGCTCTACTGACTGAGCCAGCCAGGAACCCCAGTTAAACATATTTACCATATAACCAAGCCGTCACTCTCTTAGGTACTTAAAAGAGAAATTAAAACGTTATGACAACAAAAGACTTGAAAATGAATGTTCATAGCAGCTTTATTCATAATGACCATAAGCTGGTAACAACCCAAATGTCCGTTTACTGGGAAATGCATAAAGTGTGTTAAATCCAGAGAGTGGACTATTATTTAGAAATGAAAAGAAAAAGGGGCACCTGGGTGGCTCAATCAGTTAAGCATCCGACTTCAGCTCAGGTCATGATCTCACAGTTCATGGGTTCGAGCCCTAAATCGGGCTCTGTGCTGACAACCCAGAGCCTGGAGCCTGTCTTCAGATTCTGTGTCTCCCTCTCTCTCTCTGCCTCTCCCCACTCATGCTCTGTGTCTGTCTCAATAGTAAATAAAAACAGTAAAAAAAATTTTTAATAAAAAAAAATGAATTGCTGAAATCCACAATAACACAGATTAATCTAAAAAGCTATATACTAAGTGAAGGGAGCCACACACAAAATGCTATACTATGAGTCTATGTATAATGAACTTCTAGAAAAAGTAAAACTACAATACCAGGAAGCAAGCAGACCACTGACTACCAAGAGCCGACAGCAGGGGAAGACAACTGACTACTGCTACAAACTGAATGTGTGTCCCCCAGACTCATATGTTGAAGCCCTAATCCCCAAGGTGATGGTATCTGGAGGTGGGGCCTGTTGGGGGGATAATAAGGTCCCTGGGGCAGAGCCCTCATACATGGGATTAGAAAGAGACTTGAGAGATGACCTCTTTCTCCACCGTGTGAGGACACACAAGACAGCCATCTGCAAACCAGAGAAGAGGACTGAAACCAAATCTACTGGCACCTTGATCTTGGGCTTCCCAGCCTCCATAACTGAAAAATAAATGTCTGTTTAAGCCACCCCGTCTATGCTAATTTGTTATAGCAGCCCAAGTTAAGACAACTCTAGGGGCGCCTGGGTGGCTCAGTTGGTTAAGCATCTGGCTTCAGCTCAGGTCATGACCTCACGGTTCGTGGGTTTGAGCCCCGCATCGGGCTCTGTGCTGACAGCTAGCTCAGAGCCTGGAGCCTGCTTCAGATTCTGTGTCTCCCTCTCTCTCTGACCCTCCCCTGCTCACGCTGTCTATCTCTGTCTCTCAAAAATAAATAAAAAACATTAAAAAAATTAAAAAAAAAAAGACAACTCTAATGGGGTACCAGGCAACATTTTCAGATGATGGAAATGTTTTATATCATGACTGTGGTGGTGGTGGTGGTGGTGGTTACAAAACTCATCAAAGGTACTCAAAATTCAGTGAATTTTATGTAAATAATTTTAGTATGGCACATTTTGAAAAAAATCACATGCAGCTATTCCCCTTAGCACTTTCATTTATTAAATGAGAGGATAAAGCAATACAACCAACTTATTAATCATTTTCCAAAACAAAAATATTCTAATTAGTATTGTCCCCATCAAGGAGTATTGCCCATGTAGGTTATACTCCAATGTGATGAAAAATTAGAACTGTCCATCAATACTGACACCGCTCAAATTTAATTTAAAATGTTTTCTCTTAACTTGAATTCAGGACCTGGAAAATATAATTTTGAGTGTTTCCAATGGTGAAAGAATGTACTCCTTTGTAAATGAATTCCTATGAATCCACAATCTCATCATGCCAAAATATTTTGGTTAGAAAACAGAAAGGTATTAGGAAGTTACTAATACTTATTTTCTTAAAGAACTCGACAGCTGTTCATATTGGAGCTTTTTTTTCCAAGTATTTTAAGTATCAACAGATTATGCATATGCTTTCTAGAATACATATGTCAAGACATGAGGACATTCAAGTTCTAGTACATATACCTAAAAATTAGCTTCAATACTTTAACACTAAATCTAATATATCACTCACAGAGGCTTTACAGATTCGGCAGCCAAATTCAGTCATTTGACAGATAAGGAAAACACAGGACTACACTTCTGTTTGCAGGGAGGATAGGGCCAGGTCTTACTTAGTGTTTTTCCTCTCCAGCAGTGCTTCTCAGACTTTTAACATGCATATAAATCACTTGGGAATCTCGTTAAAATACATATTCTGATTCAGTAAATCTGGAGTGAAGCCTGAAACTGCACATTTCTAACTCCAAAGTGATACCAACACTGTAGTCTCAGAGCCTAACGGAGTACCAAGGATCACCATATTTTACAGGTGTTGAATTCAGAAACTCATTTTATTTTGTAGTTTCTACTGATGTCAAAGTTTTCACAGAAGGAGAAAATTTTTCAAGCTAAACTATAATCCTGTATTCCTCCTGGGAGACGGCTAATATTCTGATGTAACCAACCACTCCAGCCTAGCCACTGAGGATTCTAGGTACAGTGAAAAAAGGCAGTGAAATAGACATCCCCACTTTAAAAATGTAAGTGCAGAAAATGTTTTAATATGTTGACATGATATATAGTTGGGGTTGAAAATTATCGGTCTGGAGCCATCATCAGTCACCTGGGTGAGCTTTTTTAAACAGTGCTGGGCTTCCCTCCCTCTCCCCCAGACAGATGCAGCCCAGAATAAGATTGCTGACACAAACTTGGACTTCATTAATATACTTTTTTTGAAAAAAGAGAAGCAGCTATTAAGCACTCAGGTTCTACAAGAAAATGTTTTAACTATCTGCTCCTATAAAATAGCATTATTAAAAACTCACAAAGCCATTAAACTTCTCTCATATAAAACAGGACCTACAATGCACAGTGCAAAAATAAAGACTTCAAATTGGATTCCAGAAGATCTATTAACAATTTCAGATATCAGATACTTTCCCACATTAGCTTTGCCCCTTTTGCCAATCATTTTAGTAAAATTACTTTTAAAGAGTATCTAATGTAATTCATCTCATTCCCTGATTACTGTCAAATCAGGAAATAAACAAAAGTTGTTTTCTTAGAAGATTCATATATTATTTTCCACTTGAAAATTACTGTTTCCACAGTAACCAGCACTGATGTCACAGAATTTTTGCTGTTCCCATTTAAAGAATACTGAGGCATAAATATGTTTTTATGAATTTACCTAGATTAAGAAAAATGTAAAACAGACTACATATAAACATATAAATGCGAGGTCTGTTTCCCAAAGTTTATAACCAAATATTAAGCAGTTCTCAAAGCATACACTTAAATGTAAGTGTACTTTGTGATAAGAAAAACATTTTTCAACTGAAGTTAATTTAAATTAGATATTTTAAATGAGGTTGCAGTGTATGAAGTCAATTTTGTTAGCTAGTTAAGAGATGCTAGAATAAATAATGGCTCAGGGGACTCCAAGCAACAACAAAGAAATTCAGAAAAATTCTATTTAGGTTCTGCAACCTAAAGTTTTCACTGAGATTTTTCTAGACTTTCTTCTAAAGTTAAGTGTGGTGGAAAATCTCACCCAAGTCACCCCAAGAGTCTTGCATCTGCTCTTAAGTTTTGAGGGGGCGGATATACACTTTTGTTCTACACTTTTGTTCTGTGGTCCCAGTTGTTAAAGAATTAGAGTACACAATCCTGAAAAAAAATGTTTAATGAAGTTATTTATATGCTAGAGGAATTCCTACACATATGCACAGGAAGAGAAAAACAAGATTTGTTGTTCACTGAAGTACTGTTTGAAATTGCAAAAAAAAATTTTTTGAAACAATCTAAATATTCATAGATAAATAAACCATGAAATAGAAAACTAAAGTTAATGAATAAGATGTGTGTGTATACATAAACTTCAAAACCAATGTCAAATAAAAAAAAGTCAAACTACAAGTACATACTTTAAGCCACTTACTAAAATTTTTTATATACAGCATGATACTGTATATTGTTTAAAAATACATATGTTATAGGACTATTAAAAAAACAGGAAATATGTATACCAACTTCAAGATAAGTGTGTGTCTGTGGAGGGAAGGAAGAAACAAAGGAAGATTGCTTAACGGACAGAGCCTGCCCCAAGCGTCAAACTCTTGATCTCAGCTCAGGTCATGATCTACGGGTTCCTGAGTTCAAGTCCCACATAGGGCTCTGTGCTGACAACACAGAGCCTGCTTGGAATTCTCTGCCTCTACTCCACTCGTGCTCTTTCTCTCAAGATAAGTAAACTTAAAAAAGATTTTTGTTTAAATAAAAATAAATAAAACTAAAAATGGGGGCACCTGGGTGGCTCAGTTGGTTAGGTGTCCGACTTCGGCTCAGGTCATGATCTCATATCTCGTTGAGTTCGAGCTCCTCTTCAAGGCTCTGTGCTGACAGCTCGGAGCCTGGAGCCTGCTTTGGATTCTGTGTCTCCCTCTCTCTCTGCCCATTCCCTGATCACACTCTGTCTCTCTCTCTCTCAAAAATAAAAATAAAAACATTTTTTAAAAAGATTCAAAACAAATAGGGCACATACTATGCATTAGATTTAGGCAATGAACACTTTGATATCTATGATATTTTTCTATAACTTAAAAAAAAATTTTATATTTGAGAGAGAGAGAGAGAGAGGGCAAGTGAGGAATAGGGGCAGAGGTAGAATCTCAAGCAGGCTCCATCGGATGCGAGGCTCAATCCCACATTGCTGAGATCATGGCCTAAGCAAGAATCAAGAGTTAGACACACAACCGACTGAGCCACACAGGGACCCATCTATCATTTTTATAAGTTTCAAATAGGTTATACTTGTTTTTAATAAAATATTCTATGTTACTTCAGAATTTACTTCCACAGAAAAAGGAACTTATATTTATCGAATGACTCTGACTTTAGGCCAGGCACTGTGACAGGAATCCTCTCAACAACCCAGAGACTTAGAAATTATCCCCATTTCAGAGAGAAGAAATGTGGACAAAGAAGTTGGGGCTTGGGGGGCTTTTTTTTTTTTTTTTTTTGAGTAGGCTCCACACTGGGAAGTTATTTATATGCTAGAGGAATTCTCACACATACGTGCAGGAAGAGAAAAACAAGGATTCTTGTTCACTGAAGTACTGTTTGAAATGGCAAAAAAAATTTTTTTGAAACAATCTATTCATAAATAAATAAACCATGAAATAGAAAACTGAAATTAGTGAATAAGATATAAGCGTGTATACATGGATAAGCTTCAAAACCAATGTCAAATGACCTCATGACCCTGAGATCAAGACCTGAGGTGAGATCAAGAGTTGGATGCCTGAGCCACCCAGGTGCCCCTGGACAAAGTTTTTTAAAAAAAGTTCTTCAAGATTCTACAGGTATATGCATTGAGACTTCTATCTAGGTCTTTAATTAAGTCCATGTTGTTTCCTCTATACCAAACTGCCTTCTAATGTTATAGGATAATTCTTATAAAAGTCATTAATCCCAGTGATGTATAACCATAGAAAGAACACTCAAAACAGTCCATATGTTTAAATGTTTATCACCTGAAACAAATCCCTGATATCAGTTCATCCATTCTCATGAGTGAAAAAATGACAAGTTATGTGTGTGGGTTTAAAGGGTCTGATTTTGTTTGGCAGAGGTTGACTTATATATATATACGTATACCTAATATTTGAAGTTTCTAGATCCTTAAAGTTCTAGAGTAGACTGGAGTTTTGGACAAAAATAACAGAGTAACCAGAATAATCAAAACTACAGATAAATATAAGTCTACTTTGACAGATCAACAGGGGGAAAAACAGGGCACCTGGGTGGCTCAGTAGGTTGAACATCCAACTTCACCTCAGGTCATAATCTCACAGTTTGTGAGTTCGAGCCCCACGTCAGGCTCTGTGCTGACAGCTCAGAGCCTGGAGCCTGCTTCAGATTGTCTCCCTCTCTCTCTCTCTCTGCCCCTCCCCTGCTGACACTCTGTCTCTCTCTCCTTCAAAAATAAACAAACATTAAAAATTAAAAAAAAAAAACAGGGAAAAAAACTGTTTACTACAGTCCATCTGTAATTTAATTACACGAGTCTGAGTTATACCAACAATATTTAATTAGCCAAAGCTACACCATAAAACAATGAGTCCCATGTACATCAAAGCTTAAGAACCACGTGAGTGGCCTGTTTGGAATACAGACTCTTGGATCTCACCTCCAGAGTTGGTTAAGCTGCTCCGGTGTGGGGTCCAGGAATCTACATTTGTAACTAGCACCCTGACCAACAACCATCAATTCTAGTTGGTTATTCTAATGCAGGAGGTTAAAGGATTAGAAGTGGGAGTGCATGAAGTCTTTATTCCTTCAACAAATATTCACTAAACACCTACAATATGGTTCTAAGAACTGTAAGATTCACTAGTGAATAAAAAAAAAACTGCCCTTAGTTTATTACATCCTAAAGATAAAGAAATAGAAAACAAATATATGACATCTGCTGGTATTAAGTACTACAAAGAAAAATAAAACAGGTTAAGGGAAATGGAAACAGGTTGCTATTTCATAAAAGAGTGATCAAATGCTTCTCTAATAAGGAAACATTTGAGCAAAGAATTGAACGAAGTAGATATCTGAGAAAAGAGATAAAAACATATTAATAACTTTCTTGCTCTTTGAAATCATTTAATGTACAAAATAACTATTTTAGGTGTACCTTTTACTATATACAGAGGAAAATACTTAAGAGTGTCTACTCTGGATTCATAAGTACATAATAATCTCTTTAATCCTCAAAATCACTTTGTTGGGTAAGCTATGAGTTTCCTTGTTTGCAGAAAGGAGGACACAGAGGCTCAGATTAAGCAATTTGCAAGGACACGTATTTCCTAAGTAATCAAATCTGGATGCACACTCAGGTCTTCATCAAATTCATCATCTTCCAACTATGCCAAATGAGTATGTTTGTTGAATAAACTCAAAGCTGAATTCTTACGTGCTCGAGATTTTAGAAAGCTGAAAAAAAGTTAACCAAAAATATGATTTGTTTTTAAAAAACAATCACTCTGGGGTTGATCACTCTGGGGTTTATTTCTGTTTATTAACAAATCCTGGTATATGGCTATTTTTCCCTTTTCCCAAAAATTTCCTTGTCAAAATTTAATCATTTATAGTCAGCACATCATTTATACCACTCCCCAACACTTGGGAAACAATGATTTTTTTCTTCATTAGCTTTCTAGAAGGGCAGGTTTTAAATCGCAGATTTTTAAAATATGAGATGCAGGGGGATCCGGATGGCTGAGTCAGTTAAGCATCTGACTCTCCATTTTGGCCCAGGTCATGATCTCATGGTTCATGAGTTAGAGCACCGCATCAGGTTCCACACTGATGGTACAGAGCCTGCTTGTGATTCTCTTTCCCTCTCTCTCATGCACGCTTGTATGTGCGCGCTCTCTCTCTCTTTCTCTGCCCCTTCAGCATGCATGCTCTCAAAATAAACTTTAAAAAAACTTTTAATAAAATAAAATATGAGATGCAATAAAACTGTATTTGCAGATCTTTGGTAAGACGCGCATATACAGTTACATGTAAACAAATATGTAATCTATTGTTTCAGGTGGTCCACCTATACAATGTGTCATGAGTAACTGAAGAAGGGCCCCCACCCTACCTACTTCAAGCTAGTAGTAATCAGAAAGCAAGGCATTAGACTTGATACTTAAGAAATACTATTTGCTGATAATGGTCCTTACTCTCAAAGCTGCGACACAAAGAAGTGCCAAAAAAAGGCATAAAGAAAGCGAGCGCCATGTTAGATGATTTAAACTAGTGTTATCAAAGAAGACATCCTGGAGAAGGCTGCATCTCTCTGAGCCCAGAAAAGCAGATTAAGGCTAACCTTAAAAGTTTAAGGTAAGAATACTGGGCATTGTCCTGAGAGCCATGGAAAATTTTGAAGCAGAGGAGTGATAGGATCAAAGCTGTGTTGCAGAGATAAACGGAAAGTGATGAGTGAGTAAGAAGTATAATGAGAACCTAAAATCAGGGAAATCAGATATTAAGCAACGACAAGAGCTGGCGTACAAGGTAAGAAGCCCAAAGCCAGACGGTGATGGTGACAGTGGAAAGCAATGAACACAAGAGCCGGCCAGTTCTTCAACATCCTTCTCTGAACTAGGCAACCGATGACCCTCAATTATTCCAGATTTGTATAAGGAACGTACTCTATTCTTATAAGCCTTTATAAAACAATGGTGCACTCAATTTCCACTTCCAAAAGTAATTTTCCTACAGTTACTCTAAGGTTTTCTAACACAGGGATCAGGAATCCATCAAAACCAGAGCAGGTTTCCTTAACTCAGGTAAACAGTTTAATCCGGCCCCAAAATTAACTCAGTAAGTTAAGAGACATTAAATCCATAGAAAAGCTTCTGAAATTTGGGATAACCAGTTAGCAAAGGAGTCATTAAAATACACACACACACACACGGACCCAAGCTTAAATTTAGAATAAGATTTTTATGACAAATCTCAAATAGGCATCTGCCAAGACTCTGGACATAAGATGCTACATTCCATTTTGCCCCAACTCTACCTCAGATGACTCATTATAGCAGCAGTTATCAAAAACAAAAGTATACACTCAAATCCAAAACTCCTCTCAGTGCAAGCAAAATTCCTACGAGAACAGCAGTAAAAAGTAAGTAATAGTGCCAAAACAAACATCCGTCTAAGTAAATAAATGTGACTAATTTGAAAAAACAACATTTGATAAGAAAAGTCAAAGGTTCTTACTATACTGTCCTTTCATCCTTTCTCTAATTTCCCAACTTTTAGAGTACATATCAGGATTTCTTGTGGTAGATAAATACACATGCTCAAAATAGGTGTGGGGGAGTAGGGTGCCTGGGTGGCTCAGTTGGTTAAGCATCTGACTCTTGATTTTGGTCCAGGATCTCACAGATCAGGAGATCAAGGCCCGTGTTGGGATTTCTGCTGTCAACGCAAAGCCTGCTTGGGATTCTCCCTCTTCCTCTCTCTCTGCCCCTCCCCAGCTCATGCTTGCTGCATGCTCTCTCAAAAAATACACAAAAATAAATTTTAAAAAAATAGGGGTGGGGGAACATATCTCCATAGTTTTTAAGAAGTCACATTTGGGGCTATTCAGACAGTTTTTCCAGATTGTCCATTAGTTAAATCAATTCTTTGCTCAACTTGGCTATAAAAACAGCCCATAGTGTGTGTGTGTGTGTGTGTGTGTGTGTGTGTGTGTGTGTGTCTTTAATGTTTATTTATTTTTGAGAGAAAGAGACAGAAAGCAAGCAGGGGAAGAACATAGAGAGAGGGAGACACAGAATCTGAAGCAGGCTCCATCCAGGCTCTGAGCTGTCAGCACAAAGCCCTATGTGGGGCTTGAACTTACGAACCAGGAGATCATGACCTGAGCTGGTGTCAGACACTTAACTGACTGGGCCACCCAGGTGCTCCCATATTCTTTTTTTATTACACATGCTCTGACACCATTTGATCTTTCAGCTATCACTATCCAATAGCTTTTAAATACTTTTTAAGCATCCCTTTCAGAAAAACTCTCAGAAAGAATAAAATAGAAAGTACTTAAACTATTAAGTAAAAAAAAAAAAAAAACAACTGATCATACTGCCTATCTTCAAACCAAGTGGGACATCCCACACTCTGCCTCCTAAGCTCACTCATTCCTCAAGGCCTGACAATGCCCACCCTCACACACAGTTCCTAATTCTGAAATTATAAACTTAGTGATAAGCTTTACTCACAAATATGCATTAAGGTCTATCTGATCTCCCAGCTACATGAAAGCTTAGAACAGGGATCTGTTCTACACTTTTCCACAGCGGTACTCATTACACACCACTGCAAAGCCCTTTCGAAAAGTTGGCGTCCAATATGCCAACTGATAACATCAAGGGGAAAAAGCTAGTTCTCTGTCTAAAAATGGTCTTCGATCAGCCCGCCCTACTCTCTCTTTATTCCCCAAAGAAAAGGAAGCCCAGCCCCTTCAGGTTCTCCTTCACCCTGATAGTGATAACTTTCTTGGTACACTCAGTACATGCCAAGCGCTTTTAAGACATTATCTTCACCTTAAAACTTGCAAAGTAGGTTGTTTCAGTTAAGGAAGCTAAAGCTTGGTGGTGGGACAATCCGAACGCAGCTCCTAAGCGAGGACCTTCTACCACATTCCTGGGCACCGAAGCAGATGCCCATACTCTGCCTTGAAAGAGTCAGGACAAAACAAGCTCTCAGGAAGAATTCAAAACAGAGAGAGAGAGAGAGAGAAGAAAGAAAGAAAAGGAAAAAGAAGAGAAAGAACAAAAACCCTCTGTAGCATACCTAAAGATTCAGAAGAGACCAGCACCAGTAAATTGAAAAGCTGCCGACTTACTTAAGAAAAGCACTCATGTGGAACCATTTTTAATGTTTTTTTAAAAAACACACTATTCGCCAACCCCCCCCACAAAGTTAAAAAGTATGAAAAACAATTTCTTATACACAAAAGAACTTTTACAAAACAGTAAAAGTACCACTGAGATGGTCCAAAATTACAAAAATGCAATTAATAAAAAGAATTCACCTGGTTACTGTAAGAGTCACCTTGGCAGTCACCTTGGGATGGCGACCGAGCGGCCATTTCTCTGGGGGCTGGAGGAGAACACGTGCACAGACGACCCCCGCCCCTCACCTGCAGACCTGGGATGTCCTGCCCCATTTGGAAACAGCCCATCATGAAGCTCCAGTTTAATCATACAGGGAAACACAACATGGAATGAAAAGGTAAATTACAATAAGATCCCAATTTAGGAAAAATTAAATTCTGCATTAAAAAAGGACATATACTAAAAGATGTACACTAAAATGTTAGCAGTGCTTACTGATGTACAAACGTTGGGATTCAGGGCTGATGGCCAAGAAAGAGTCTTAAGACGTCTTCAGTGCAAAAAGGTGATTTTATTAAAGCATTGGGGCAGGACCTGTGGGCAGAAAGAGCTGCACTAGGTTTGTGAAGGATGACTGACTGATTATATACCTTCAGGTTGGGAGGAGTTTAGGGTCAGTGCAAGTCTCTAAGGAATTTTGGAAACAAGGTTTCCAGGGTCTTAAGGGGGCTAGCTATTGTTATTACTGTCTAATAAACCTTACTCATGAGACCCTTCAGATGTGTATCAGTGGACCATATACTTGGAGAATGATTGCTAACATGTATTTGGGGGGTAGAGGTTAAAGAAGTTTCCAAAGGAGTTTTTATATGTTAAAGTAGGCTTACAGGATCCTTGAGGTCAGGATAGTGTTAAGCTAAGATTGCCTTTTGCCCTTAAGCAAAGTGTCATCATCGAGTGAGTTCCTGGAGCAATTCTGCCTGTCTCAAAGACTTGTCAACGGGCTATAAAAATAGCAAGGAAATTTAATTTTTTCTTCTGCCTTTGTTTCTGATATCACTTACTACTAGTTGATCAGACTTTTACTTTCACCTTTATTTTTTTTATATTTTCCAAAGTGGCTACAAAGATTTACTGCTTTTGAAATTTAAAAATAAATTTAAACTTTTACAAGGTATAAATTATCTATGACTTGTATTAGATTAAAAGCCATGATCACAAGCTCTGATCAATTACAAGTTCAGCTGTAATTTAAAGGCAGTACATTTCTATCTTAATAGCTAACTGTAAGACATTTGGCATCAACAGCATTGTTCAACCTTTCTGAGAACTTCTGGCCTACACTTCAGAATTTGATAAACAATGCCCAAGGCCACCGCCATTCTCCTGCAATAAAAAGCCTCTCAACTCTAAAGAAAATTCCCACAGTTCATTTTGACACATCTATTTTAAAATTAAAGGGCTGATGAAAAGAGCAATTTCTGAAGATGTGATTCGCAAAAGTCTTCCAAAAAAAAAATCTCAGAAAGATGATTTCGTGTCCAAGTTTCTCTACAACTTACTTCAAAAAAATCAAACCCTCCCCATTCTGATAACTGAACATAATCCAACTTTTAATATCTCATAAACCCATTCATTCAAATATGAAATGAGTAGATCACTTCGCATGCCAGTTTCACCCCCTTTATTTTTTTTTAACTTTAATGTTTTTATTTATTTTTGAGAGACAGAGAGAGACAGCATGAGCAGGGGAAGGTCAGAGAGAGGGAGATACAGAATCCGAAGATAGGCTCCAGGCTCTGACCTAGCTGTCAGCACAGAGCCCGACACAGGGCCTGAACCCACAAACCGTGAGATCATGACCTGAGCCGAAGCCAGATGCTTAACCGACTGAGCCACCCAGGCGCCCCTTCACTGCCTTTAAAAAGTTTCCTTATAGAAGGCTTTTAAAGTTTCTAAACTGCCTTCAAAGACTATTTGACAATCAAAAAAAAAAAAAAAAAAAGACCTGTAAATTTGCTTTAGTTTTCCTAGGGCAGATATTACCTACCAGGAAGGAAAAAAATGTTATTATAGAGCTAGCATTAAAACCTAATCCTCCATTCTAAATCCATTCTGATGATCATAAGAAGTTTATAGAATTCAAAGCAAGTTGTTGGTTAAAATAATATGTCCTAGGACTATCCATGACTCTGCTATAAATGATTATATATTGGGGGGGAGGGGTTTTAATGGAATTCACAATTTGTATAATTTCAAGTCAGTCATTCTTGAGGCATTCTTGGGAATAACATACCCATTAGATTCTACATTTACTGTCTGAAAAGCCAATGAACTCTACGTGGAAACTGCCATGACCTTAACTAAGAAATTACTTCATATTGAATCCTGTAATTGAAATAAACAATTTCAGAAGACTATTTTGCCATATGATTAATAGATTCTCTAAAATGCAAGTTTATTAAAATGAAGACAGCAGAGAAATATGAATGCATATTTTTATCTTATAAAAACTGAACAAAGGTTTTTCAAGTCACCTGTTTTGAAACTTAACTTTTAGTTCAGAGTCTCATCTTAAATAACTACACATTAAAGGAATAACTATCATCAACAGAATGTTTGCCAACTTGCATAAGCACATTTATCACATTTAATACTTGCACTACCCCTAATCATGAACACATTATCTGCATCTTACAGATAAAGTTAAAAATTCACCCGCTACCCTACCTCAAAATAAACCTTTGTCCACACTGCAGTGAAAAATAATTGGAAGCGACTGATTGCAAATATACACATGTATATAAAATAACATAGTCAAATTGACACATTCTTACATATACATTACTGTCACAGCTTTACAATTTACAGAACCCTTGGACCTATCATCTCATTTGTTCCCACAACAGCCCTTTTATGGAATTATTATCACTGCTGTATGTGAGGCACTTCAAGGCTCAGAGTTTAAGCGAAGTCACTTAGCTTTTGGCTCCTCATTCTTTCCCACTGCACTATCTTGCTTCTCTATAATTAAAGAAACATTACCTCCCCCCCCAGGTATTATGCAATAAAAAGATGAAATGTACTACAGATCCTTGATAAGCTCTTTCGTAAGTTACACAGTTCATCAAGTTATCAGAGTTACTTGTTATTTTGATGCCAGTCACAGAAATATAATTTGTATGAATAATTTCTATTAAGATGACACATTACTCCAAGAATCCCTAGATCCTTCTTGTACTGGTCAAAAAACTAAACCCCAAATTATTCAATAGTGCATACTATATCCTTGGGAGAACGTATAAATTAGTCTTTCACGACTTAACAACTGCTTCTAATAGGTATCATCTGCCCATAAAACTGCTTACCTACAGTAAGCACCATTTATCCCACAGTAGATAGGGTGGGTGGCTACTCAAATACATATTTTACAAATATCTACCTAAGTTTAGCAAACATATGTACACCTAAACACGGAGAGATAGGATTAGCAATAACTTGAAAAATCATTTGTAAAATAGTTATCCTGGCTTTGCACTTCTCAATACTTTGTACTTCTCAATGTACTTACTATGCAAAATTGTTCTACTTCATGAATTCTACTTCTTTCTACGACATCTGCCTTTTTTCCCTTTTCTAATTTGAAATCTCCCACTCCACTTAGTGACTTGCTCTATCGTTACTCGTTAACTGTCCCAACTGCTCATTAATTAATATGATTTCAGACATCATTCAACCGTTTTACCCTGGCATTTCTAATTATGTCTGGGATAATTTTCAATGAAGAAAGGCGCCTAACTCTCCAACTCTACAGGGGTAAGAGTGCCTCTGAGTAGTTTCTGTGACTGTAGACAAGTCAAAATCACTCCCTCCAATGGGATTCCCTCAAAGGCAGATCTTAAGAGAGGGGGAAAAAAAACAAAGCAAGATGTTTAAAGCGCTTTAAAAAAACTATCAAGGGTTATCCCATTGCCACCATATTTTCAGACTGGTGGAGTTTTTTCGTCTACTTATTTTTAGAGCTATAGAGAAAGCCCTCAACCATTCTTCTGTGCTAGAGACGGTAGGGAACAGTAAAGGATAGGAAGAAACTTAACATGGGTAATGAATTCATTGGGGGATCAAGTTCAGCAACTCAATATTCACATCTTCCTTAAGTTAAATAATGGCCACGAAGGTAACATACCTGGATTTTAAAACCCTACAATGGTTACTCAGAATACTGTTACACTTTTTAAAAAGAAAAGAAGAAAGTGCTTCCCTGCAGCCATCCCAGAGAAAACTTCTGTAAAGCAATAAATTACCATTACAAAAAAGTCGGACTTCCACTTCCATTCCTTACATTTCTGTTTTGTAACTTTGAGAGCCTGCTAAAAGGCTTTGCTCACAATTGTGTCAAACAAGTATCTGAAATGAGCATAAACAATTTTTTACTACATCTTGCTAAAAAGTCTCACAATTTTGTTTTAATTTTTTTTAACATTCATTCATTTTTGAGAGAGAGACGTGAGCGGGAGAGTAGAAGACGGAGAGAGAATCACCGAATGTGAAACAGGCTCCAAGCTCTGAGCTGTCAGCACAGAGCCCAACCTGGGGCTCGAACTCACGAACCGTGAGATCATGACCTGAACTGAAGTGGGCCGCTTAACCGACTAAGCCTCCCAGCCGCCCCTCTGGCAATTTAAAAAATAGGTCTTGAAGTCCAGCATGGAACAAGGCGACAGTTTTCCCAGTACTCTTAACAACCGTTAAGTGTCAGGTGGAAAAACCACAATTTTGGAACACGTCTAACAATTTCAAGAAAGTTACTTTCACTTGTGAATATTCAAAAACTTTATTCTAAAGTTAAAACACAGTGGGGCAAACTAAAATCAAATTCCAAAATGGATGCACTTGACTTAAGGCCAGAATCTCATTTTAACCGACGGTTTATTTTCCCTATAATACCTCTTAACTGTAAGGCAGATCTTTCTTCAACAAATAAAGAATTTCCAGGAATTTGGAAACACCTTACTAAAGAGATTTAATCACATCCACAGATTCCTATCATCCCACAAAGCCATTAAAATACAAGAGTACATAAGTGCTTTATAAAGATCCCACATTCCTAAAGAGAGTAAGCATTTCTCTTAAGAGACACAAAGCAACTTCCTAAAACTAAACTACCAGAATGGCACCTGACTCACCCCAACTCAATTCTTCAACTTTACTTATTCAGAAAGCAGAGGGAGACAAAGAGTTGTTTCTATAAAGTCAAAAATAAGTGAGTCACTTCCCATTCACAGTCTGTCCACACGGACTTCAAACACAAATCTTAAGAAGTTTTTTTTTGGATTTTGATGTATTATTGAGTGACTTCTGAGCAAATTAGCAGGTTTTAGGCAGTCATTTGATAGGTATGGTTATCAAGTGAAGGACTCCCTCCGGAGTAGGGAAAAACACACACACACAAAACCTCTGAGTAGCAGACAGAACGTTTAATAAATGGTGAGCCCTATTTATCAACTCTTAAGGATCACACTCTTCTCAAGGTACCACAAAATAAAAACCATGTTCAAAACCATGACTAAGTCATAAAGTTATGCTTCTCCTAATAAGCCAAGTACATAAAATACTCTGAAACCACACCTAAAACACTACTTTAAAATATACATTTAAAAAGCACAAGAGCGAACACACACACATTACACCCCACTGGGGTCCAAAAGATCTAAACTCATCAATCCATCAGCATTCCAAAACTATTTCAGAATTCCAACTAGAAGAGATCTAAACCTCTCTTCTCTGGTTCCATTTTTTTTTTCTATATAAACAGTTCTGTCAAGGGCTTTTGTTGGTAGGCAGTAATAAAATAAGCTTATTTCCCGTTCTTTATCCCGTATCAAAACTCTAAAGTTCATCATCACCTCTGACATATGGTCAACACGTCCAAGGGTTACTATGAACGATGAAATACTTAGTTCACATAAACTTTTCTAATAAAGTGTGTCTTCCTGGATAACATCTTATCAAAATGTTTTACATCTCAACTCTCTAAACCTTTATCAGATTGTGGGAAAGAAGAATCTGAAGAACACAAGTTCACATTTAGTGTAGTTTTATAAACTCTTCTCTATGCCACGGCCGTACTTCCCTCGCCGTAAGCTCTTACTATTTAGAAGCATCTGAAAAACTTTATGCCTTTAAGTACTATCAAAATTCTCAATCAGGGTTTCATGCGTTCGGTTCACACCGCAGCAAAAGATCAAATGCTGAACTCCTAAAAATAGGGGTGTTAGGAGAGGGACACACAACACTCCGCTGCCAAAGTAAATGCGTCTTGAAGGGGGCAGGGGCGCTCCCGGTACACGTACAGTACGAGCTCACATTCAGCAAAACCGGGGAGCGAAGGATCAGGTGACTTCACAACACAGACCTTGCAGTCCGATCAGGCCTTACTCTGCCGTCTGAGTGACTAGTAAACGGCTCACAAGCCTAGTTTAACAACTAAATCTGGACTTGCATCCTAGCCACGCGCCACCGGCGGGAATGCGTCCGGGGGCCGAGGAGCCCCGGAACGCGAGCCCCGGGGCACGGCCCCGGCCTGCGGACTGCGGTTCCCTCCTGGAAGGGTGTCTGGAGAGCTTTTCGACCTGGCAGCCAGGTGTCTGCTCCCCCCGCGCGCTCCGCGTCCTCCTCCGTGGGACTCATAAAACCCTGGCCACTCGGTCCTCCCTTTCCGAGAGAGGGACAGAGGGCGGCGAGTGCCCGCCGGGAGCCAGATCGCCCTGCGGCGTCCGGAGCTCTCCAGCACCCAGCCCCGGCGCCGCCGACTTCCCCGCGCGCCGGGTCTGCGGCCCCGGCTCAAGGCCGCCCCCTCAGGTCGGGGCGGACGCGGCGGCA